>NW_024081833.1:21898-368442 GCF_003009895.1 Hyaena hyaena
TAGGGGAGTTCTATTGTTAGTTTCCTGAGGAACCTCCACACTGTTTTCCAGAGGGGCTGCACCAGTTTACATTCCCACCAACAGTGGAGGAGGGTGCCCGTTTCTCCACATCCTCGCCAGCATCTAGGGTTCTCTGATGTGCTCATTTTAGCCACTCTGAATGGTGTGAGGTGGTATCTCAGTGTGGTTTTGATTTGTATTTCCCTGATGAGGAGGGATGCTGAGCATCCTTTCATGTGTCTGTTGGCCATCTGGATGTCCTCTTTGGAGAAGTGTCTGTTCATATGTTCTGCCCATTTCTTCACTGGGTTGTTTGTTTTTCGGGTGTGGAGTTTGGTGAGTTCCTTATAGATTCTGGATATTAACCCTTTATCTGATATGTCAGTTGCAACTATCTTTTCCCATTCCGTTGGTTGCCTGTTAGTTTTCTGGGTTGTTTCCTTTGCCGTGCAGAAGCTTTTAATCTTGATGAGGTCCCAATCGTTTATTTTTGTTCTTGATTCCCTTGCTTTTGGGGATGTGTCAAGTAAGAAGTTATTGTTGTTGTTACTGAGTTCTATGAGTTCTTTATAGATTTTGGATATTAACTTATTGGATATATGACTTGCAAATATCTTTTCCCATTCAGTAGGTTATCTTTTTATTTTGTTGATGGTTTCCTTTGCTGTACAGAAGTTTTTTTAGTTTGACGTAGTTCCACGTGTTTATTTTTGCTTTTATTGCCATTGCTTTTGGAGTCAGAACCAAAAAAGTATCGCCAAGAATGAGGTCAAGGAACTTAAAACCTATGTTTTCTTTTAGGAGTTTAATGGTTTATGGTCTTATATTAAAGTCCTTAATAGATTTTTAGCTAATTTTTATGTGTAGTGTAAAATAATAGTCCAGCTTCAATGTTTGCATGTGGCTACCAGTTTCCTCATACCATTTATTAAGAGACTTCTTTTCTCATTGTGTAGTCTTACCTCTTTTGTTATAAATTAATACAATATATATGCATAGGTTTATTTATGTATTCTCTCTTCTGCTCCACTGATACGTTTGTCTGTTTTTTATGCCAATACTATACTGTTTTAATTACTATAGCTTTGAAATATAGTTTGAAATTAGGGTGCATGATGCTTCCAGCTTTGCTCTTTTTTTTTTCTTCCTGAAGACTGCTTTGGTTATTTGGTTTCTTTTGTGGTTCTGTACAAATTTTAGATTTATTTGTTACATTTCTATAAAAACTGCCTTGGGTTTTTGATAGGGATCGCACTGAATCCATAGATTGCTTTGGGTAGTATGGACATTTTAAAAGTTTATTTATTTTTTTTACAAATAGTTTATTGTCAAATTAGTTTCCACATAACAACCAGTGCTCATCCTCACGAGTGCCCTCCTCCATGCCCATCCCCCCCAACCCATATCCATCAGTCCTCATTTTTTGTGAGCATTCAAGAGTCTCTCATGGTTTGCCTCTCTCCCTTTCCTCCACCATTTCCCCCCTTCTTCTCCCCCTTGTTCCTCCGTCAAGTTCCTCCTAATCCTCCTATACGTGCAAACATATGATATTTGTCCTTCTCTGCCTGACTTATTTCGCTCAGCATAACACCCTCAAGGTCCATCCATGTTGCTACACATGGCCAGATTTCATTCTTTCTCATTGCCATGTAGTATTCCATGGTATAGATAAACCACATCTTCTTGATCCATTCATCTGTTGATGGACACTTAGGCTCTTTCCATGTTTTAGCTATTGTGGAGAGTGCTGCTATGAACATTGGGGTACATGTGCTCCTATGCCTCAGCATTTCTGTATCCCTTGGGTAAATTCCTAGCAGTGCTATTGCTGGGTCATAAGGGAGTTCTATTGTTAGTTTCCTGAGGAACCTCCACACTGTTTTCCAGAGGGGCTGTACCAGTTTACATTCCCACCAACAGTGTAGGAGGGTGCCCGTTTCTCCACATCCTCGCCAGCATCTAGAGTTCTCTGATTTGCTCATTTTAGCCACTCTGACTGGCGTGAGGTGGTATCTCAGTGTGGTTTTGATTTGTATTTCCCTGATGAGGAGGGATGCTGAGCATCGTTTCATGTGTCTGTTGGCCATCTGGATGTCCTCTTTGGAGAAGTGTCTGTTCATGTCTTCTGCCCATTTCTTCACTGGGTTGTTTGTTTTTCGGGCGTGTAGTTTGGTGAGTTCCTTATAGATTCTGGATATTAACCCTTTATCTGATATGTCATTTGCAACTATCTTTTCCCATTCCGTTGGTTGCCTATTAATTTTCTGGGTTGTTTCCTTGGCTGTGCAGAAGCTTTTAATCTTGATGAGGTCCCAACAGTTTATTTTTGCTCTTGATTCCCTTGCTTTTGGGGATGTGTCAAGTAAGAAGTTGCTGCGGTGGAGGTCAAGGAGGTTGTTTCCTGCTTTCTCCTCTAGGGTGTTGATAGTTTCCTGTCTCACGTTCAGGTCCTTTATCCATTTTGAGTTGATTTTTGTGCATGGTGTGAGAAAATGATCTAGTTTCATTCTTCTGCATGTTGCTGTCCAGTTCTCCCAACACCATCTGTTAAAAAGGCTGTCTTTTTTCCATTGGATATTCTTTCCTGCTTTGTCAAAGATCAGTTGGCTGTATACTTTTGGGTCCACTTCTGAGTTCTCAATTCTGTTCCATTGGTCTATGTGTCTGTTTTTGTGCCAATACCATACTGTCTTGAGGATGACAGCTTTGTAGTAGAGGCTGAAGTCTGGGATGGTGATACCTCCCGTTTTGGTTTTATTTTTCAGTATTACTTTGGCTATTCGGGGTCTTTTGTGGTTCCATACAAATTTTTGGATAGTTTGTTCTAGTTTTGAGAAGTATGCTGGTGCAATTTTGATTGGAATTGCATTGAATGTGTAGAGTGCTTTAGGTAGTAATGACATCTTAACTATATTTATTCTTCCTATCCATGAGCATGGAATGTTTTTCCATTTCTTTGTGTCTTCTTCAATTTCCTTCATAAGTTTTCTATAGTTTTCATCATACAGATCTCTTGTATCCTTGGTTAGGTTTATTCCGAGGTATTTTATGGTTTTTTGTGCAATTGTGAATGGGATCAGTTTCTTGATTTCTCTTTCTGTTGCTTCATTATTGGTGTATAAAAATGCAACCGATTTCTGTACGTTGATTTTGTACCCTGCAACTTGGCTGAATTCTTGGATCAGTTCTAGTAGGCTTCTGGTGGAGTCTGTCGGGTTTTCTATGTAGAGTATCATGTCATCTGCGAAGAGTGAAAGTTTGACTTCCTCTTTGCCAATTCTGATGCCTTTGATTTCCTTTTGTTGTCTGATGGCTGATGCTAGGACTTCCAGCACTATGTTAAACAACAGTGGTGAGAGTGGACATCCCTGTCGTGTTCCTGATCTCAGGGGGAAAGCTCTCAGTTTTTCCCCGTTGAGGATGATGTTAGCTGAAGGCTTCTCATAGATGGCTTTGATGATGTTTAAGTAGGTTCCTTCTATCCCAACTTTCTCGAGAGTCTTTATTAAGAAGGGATGCTGTATTTTGTCAAATGCTTTTTCTGCATCTATTGACAGGATCATATGGTTTTTATCTTTTCTTTTATTGATATGATGGATCACATTGATTGATTTGCGAATGTTGAACCAGCCCTGTAACCCAGGAATGAATCCCACTTGATCTTGGTGGATGATTCTTTTGATATGCTGCTGGATTCGATTTGCAAGGATCTTGTTGAGAATTTTTGCATCCGTATTCATCAAGGATATTGGCCTATAGTTCTCTTTTTTTGTTGGATCTCTGTCTGGCTTGGGAATCAGAGTGATGCTGGCTTCATAAAATGAGTCCGGGAGTTTTCCTTCGACTTCTATTTTTTGGAATAGCTTGAGAAGAATTGGGATTAATTCTGTTTTAAATGTCTGGTAGAATTCCCCAGGGAAACCATCAGGTCCAGGGCTCTTATTTGTTGGGAGATTTTTGATCACTGATTCGATTTCTTCACTCGTTATGGGTCTGTTCAGGTTTTCTATTTCTTCCCGTGTGAATTTTGGTAGTGAGTGTGTGTTTAGGAATTTGTCCATTTCTTCTAAGTTGTCCAATTTGTTGGCATATAATTTTTCATAGTATTCCCTGATAATTGCTTGTATTTCTGAGGGGTTGGTTGTAATAAGTCCATTTTCATTCATAATTTTGTCTATTTGGGTGCTCTCTCTTTTCTTTTTGATAAGCCTGGCTAGAGGTTTGTCAATTTTGTTTACTTTTTCAAAAAACCAACTCTTGGTTTCATTGATCTGTTCAATTGTTTCTTTGGTCTCTATGTTGTTTATTTCTGCTCTAATTTTTACTATTTCTCTTCTTCTACTGGGTTTAGGGCGTTCTTGTTGCTCTGCCTCTAGCTCCTTTAGGTGAGCTGTTAGATTTTGGACTTGTGCTTTTTCTAATCTCTTGAAATAGGCCTGGAGAGCAATGTACTTTCCTCTTAGGACTGCCTTGGCCGCATCCCATAGATTTTGAATTGTTGTGTTTTCATTTTCATTTGTTTCCATATATTTTTTAATTTCCTCTCTAATTGCCTGATTGGCCCATTCATTCTTTAGAAGGGTGTTCTTTAACCTCCATGTTTTTGGCGGTTTTCCAGACTTCTTCCTGTAATTGATTTCAAGTTTCAAAGCATTGTGATCTGACAGTGTGCATGGTATGATCTCTATTCTTTTATATTTATTGAGGGCTGCTTTATGTCCCAGTATGTGATCTATCTTGGAGAATGTGCCATGCGCACTTGAGAAGAAAGTAAATTCCCTGGCCTCAGGATGTAAAGTTCTAAATATATCCGTCAGATCCATCTGGTCCAATGTGTCTTTCAAGTCCATTATTTCTTTAGTGATTTTCTGTCTGGTTGACCTATCCATTGCTGTAAGCGGAGTATTAAAGTCCCCTGCTATTAGCACATTCTTATCTATAAGCTTGTTTCTGTTTGTGATTAATTGTTTTAGATATTTAGGTGCTCCCATATTCGGTGCGTAGACATTTATGATTGTTAGTTCTTCCTGATGGATGGACCCTGTAATTATTATGTAGTGCCCTTCTTCATCTCTTGTGATTGTCTTTAATTTAAAGTCCAGTTTGTCTGATATAAGTATCGCTACTCCGGCTTTCTTTTGATTTCCTGTAGCATGATATATATTTCTCCATCCCCTTACTTTTAATCTGAAGGTATCTTCCCGTCTAAAATGAGTTTCTTGTAGACAGCATATTGATGGATTTTGTTTTTTAATCCATTCTGCTACCCTATGTCTTTTGATTGGAGCATTCAGCCCATTTACATTCAGTGTTATTATTGAAATATGTGGGTTTAGAGTCTTTGTATCTTTTGTAGGGTTCATGTTTGTGGTGGTGTCTCTGGTATCTTTGTTCCTTGCAACCTTTCCTTCAGAGCATCCCCCTCAGGATTTCTTGTAGGGCTGGCTTCGTGGTGACAAATTCTTTCAATTTCTGTTTATTTGGAAAGGTTTTTATCTCTCCTTCTATTTTGAATGACAGGCTTGCTGGATAGAGGATTCTTGGCTGCATATTTTTACTGTTCATCACATTGAAGATTTCCTGCCATTCCTTTCTAGCCTGCCAAGTTTCAGTAGATAGGTCTGTCACCACTCTGATAGGTTTCCCTTTGTATGTTAGGGCCCTTTTCTCCCTAGCTGCTTTCAAAATTCTCTCTTTGTCCTTGTATTTGGCCATTTTCACTATGATATGTCGTGCAGAAGATCGATTCAGGTTACGTCTGAGGGGAGTCCTCTGAGCCTCTTGTACTTCCACATTTACTTCCTTCCCCAGGTCGGGGAAGTTCTCTGCTATAATTTGTTCCAGGACTCCTTCAGCACCTTTCCCTCTCTCTTCCTCTTCTGGGATTCCTATGATACGGATATTGTTGGGTTTGACCGTATCACTGAGCTCTCGAATTCTTCTTTCCTGTTCCTGGATCAGTTTGTCTCTTTTTTTGTCAGCTTCTTGTTTTTCTATCATGGTGTCTTCTAAATCACTTATTCTCCTTTCTGCCTCTTCAATCCGTGCATTGGAGGCCTCCAATTTATTATGTATCTCATTTATCGCATTTTTTAATTCTTCATGGCTATTTTTATTTTCCATTCTGTCTGTAGCCATAGTTTCTTTGATGTCCCCTATGTTTTTTTCAAGCCCAGCTATTAATTTTACCATTATTTTTCTAAAATTTTGTTCAGTTATGCTGCTTATATCTGTTTTGAGCAGTTCATTAGCTGTCATTTCTTCTTGGAGTTTCTTTGGAGTAGAGCTCTTTTGTTTCATCATTTTAGTTAGCTTTCCGGCTCTTGTTGGTTTTAAAGACTTGTTATGCTCTCTGTATCTATGAGCACTGCTGTATCCAAGAAGACTCTTTGACTGTCCAGGGTCTATCCTTCAGAGAGTGTTTTTTGAATGGTATCTCTTGGTCTCTCTTGTCGAGACCTTGGTTATTTTATTTTCCTATTCGTAGTGATATTTGGGACTCTCCACCTTGTGTACTCTAGCTTGTTTCTTGAGGTAGCCCTGGAAAAGAAAACAGACAGACAAACACACAGGGAGCAGGAGCACAGGCTAATTCAACTAACCTGCAAAGCGAGAGGGAAAACGAAAAAGTTAAGAGAAAAGATGGAGGAGGGAGGGCAAATAATAGAGAGTATAAAATACATAAAAGGGTCAAAAAGGAGAAAAGAAAAGGAAAAAAGAAGAAAACTGATGGGCAAAGAATGGTTTAAAGCATATAACCGGATTTCCCAGCTACAGTTAAATAGCCGTGTGTATGCAGTGCTGGTTGAAGAGCATAGAGAAAGAGAGAGAAGACAGGGCGGGGATGAGGCAAAATTGGAAATAGAATGAACAGGCAGAAGGGATAAGAAGCTTTTTTCAAAGAGCTGAAGGGTAGAATATGGTTGGATAGGTGACAGAAGGATGCTGGTATTATCCAGAGAAACTATATAGTCTAATTATTCCTGAGAGAAAGAGATGAAAATGTCGGTAGGTGTTCTGGGGAAAAAAGGAAGAAGAGAGAAAGAAAAAAAAAGAGGGGGGGAGGAGGGCAGCTCTAAGGCAGGGATGGGCGTGGCGTGATCCAATGCGTCAGGGTCAGGCAGGAGTTCTGGCTTGGCGGTTGTGGGGAGGAGAGTGACGGTGCTCCAGTCTCTTGAACCAAGCACTGCACCTCGCTTTTGGGCGTGTAAACTCCCCATACCGGGGGCGCAGCCAAGGTTGGTTGCACTCTTCAACCCAGGCCAGTCCCAGTCTCCAAATCCCAGTCCCTGTGCCCCGCCAAAACTGCCCCAGACACAGCTTCCCAGGCAACCCCCTCGGGGCAATTCCAGGCCCCCTGCGGAGCTCTGGGGGTGGAGTCAGAATCGCTGCTTCCTTCTCCGGGTCAGGCTGGCGAGCATAGGCGGGGCTTGCCTGCTGGGTGCGCCGAGCCCGCTGGAGTGAGGAAAACCGGGTCCCTCTATGGCTCGTCACCCGAAACACGAACTCACAGGCCAATTTCCCAGTGTTTAGCTCTCTGCCTTCCCTCCAGAGCCCCAGGCAGCCAGGAGCGCGTGCACCCAGTGTCTGCGCGCGCGGCTCTTCCAGGGGCCCCAGCCGCCCAGGAGGACAATGGCGGCAGGCGCGCCGCTCCTCTGACGTGCAGCCGCCAGGGGCAAGCACAAAGCAACAGTCTGTGCGCTCAGCCCCCCCGGGACCAGTTGGCGCGAGGGGACCTGGTGTGCAGGTATTTGGCAAGTACGGTCTTTCTATGCCCCGAGCGGAGGTTTTTCCCCCGAGCCGAGGTTTTTCTGTTTTGGACTCTCTCCTTTTCCCCTCTCACTCCCTGTAGAGGGTAGAGGGGGATCGCCTCCCACCCTGGAGTCTCCGATCCCGGCCCGATTTTATCGTCCCCAGTTCGCACTCATGTTAGAAGCCTTTCTCAGTGGATTCTGCGTCCTTTTCTCCCAATCTCTCAGGTTTCGTAAGGTTTCCAATGGCTTCAGATCTTTTCCATGTGATGTATGGGCGCAAGTGCAAGTACGGAGCCCCTTACTTCTCCGCCATCGTGCCCCTCCCCCCAGTATGGACATTTTAACAATATCAATTCTACCAATCCATGAGCACAGAGTATCTTTCCATTTCTTTGTGTTTTCTTCATATTCTTTTATCAATGCCTTATAGTTTTCTGTGTGTAGGTCTTGGTAAAATTTTTCCTATGTATATTATTCTTTTTGATTAAATTGTAAAGTGTGGTTTTTTCCCCCTAATTTATCATTTGGTATTTTATTGTTAGCATATAAAAATGTGACAGTTTTTGTATATTGATTTTGTTTGCTGAAACTTTACTGAAAATTCTATTTTTTGTTTTTTGTTTTTTGTTTATTTGTTTATTTGGTCGAATCTTTAGGGTTTTCTCTTTATAAAATCATGTCATCCCCAAATAGTGACAGTTTTACTTCTTCCTCTCTAATTTGGATGCATTTTATTTCTTTTTATTCCCTAACTGCCCTGGGTACAACTTCTATAACTATGTTGAAATGACGTGGTGAGAGGGAGCATCCTTGTATTGTTCCTGATCTTAGCGGAAAAACTTTCAGCTTTTTGCCATGGAGTATAGCACTAGGTGTTGCCTTGTCATATGGCTCTTATGTTGAATTATGTTTCCTCTATACTTGCTTTGATGAGGTTTTATCATAAATGGATGTTGAATTTTGTCAAATGCTTTTTCTTCACCTATTGAGAAATCATATCATTTTTATCCGTCATTTTATTAATGTGGTATAGCAAGTTGATGAATTTATGGGTGTTGAACCACAAATGAAATTTATTCCTTGGAATAAATCCCACTTGATCATGATATGTGATCTTTTAATGTATTGTTGAATTTAGTTTGCTAATATTTTGTTGAAGATTATTGGCATCCATGTTCATCAGGGATATTGGCCTACAATTTTTTTTAAATGTGATGTCCTTGTCTGATTTTGGACTAATGATAATGTTGACCTTGTAAATTAAGTTTTGAAATACTCCCTCCTCTTCAATTTTTTAAAAAGAGTTTGAAAATGATGGGTAGTAAGTCTTTGAATGTTAGAATTCACCAGTGAAGCCGTTTGTCTTGGACTTTTTGTTTGTTGGGAGGTTTTTGATTACTATATCAAACTCCTTGCTAGTAATTGATCTATTCAGATTTTCTATTGCTTGATGATTCAGTCTTGGAAGATTCTATGTTTTTACAAATTTATCCAGTTTTTTTTTTTTTTGGTTTTCCAGTTTGTGGGTGTATAATTATTTATAATAGTTTCTTATGATCCTTTGTATATTTTGGTATCAGTTGTAAATCCCCCTTTTCATTTCTTATATCTCTTACTTGACCCCTCTCTCATTTTTTTTTTTTTTTAACAAATCTAGCTAAAGGTTTATCAGTTTTGAATATCTTTTCAGAGAAGTAGGTCTTGCCCTTGGTTTCATTGGTCTTTTCTATTGTCTTTTTAGTTTCTGTTTCATTTATTCTTCTTTAAGCTTTATTATTTTATTTTTCCATAATAACTTTGGCCTTTATTTGTTCTTTTTCTAGTTCTTTTAGGGGTAAAATTAGACTGTTTATGTGAGAATTTGTTTGTTTGTTTAGAGAGAGAGAAAAGGCACAGTGAACACAGAGAAAGGGAGAGGAGGGGAGAGGGAGAGGGAGGGGGAGGGAGAGGGGTCTCACCTGAAGTGGGGCTCGTGCTCACCTGAAGCAGGGCATAAGCTCACCTGATGTGGACTTGAACTCATGAACCATGAGATTATGACCTGAGTTGAAGTCAGATGCTTAACTGACTGAGCCATCCAGGTGCCCCTTTTTTGTTTCTTGAGGTAGACCTGTATGCTATTAACTTCCTTCTTAGAACTGCTTCTACTATATTCCATAGATATTATTTTCATTATCATCTGTCTTCAAAGCTATTTTCTTAAAAGTTCTTTTAAAAAAACTTTTTATTTGTGCACTGTTTGAATGGGTTCACCTGTCTTGTCTTCAGTGTCGCTGATCCTTTCTTCTTCTTATAGTTTGTTGTTGAACCCCCCTAATGTATTTTCAGTTTGTTATTGTGTTCTTTAGCTCTGTAACTTTTATTTGGCATTTTCTTATATATTTCTCTTTGTTGAAGTTATTTCTGTGTTAATTTTTTCTTCCCCTGGAATTGATGAGCATTTTTATGAGTGTTATTTTGAATGCTTTATCAGGTAAATTATTTATTTCTGTCTATTTCATTGTTTTTTTTTTCCCCCTGTGGTTTTATCTTGTTCTTTCATTTGGAACATGTTTGTTTCCTTATTTTACTTGACTATCTATGTTTCTGTTTTTTGCAAAACAACGATTTCTCTGGTCTTTTCTTTTTTCTTTTTTTTTTTTTTTTTACGAATAATTTATTGTCAAGTTAGTTTCCATATAACACTCAGTGCTCATCCCCACAAGTGCCCTCCTCCATGCCCATCTCCCTCCCCCCCACAACCATCAGTCCTCAGTTTGTTCTCAGCATTCAGGAGTCTCTCATGGTTTGCCTCTCTCCCTCTCCCCCACTATTTCCCCCGTTCTTCTCCCTCATGGTCCTCCATTTAGTTCCTCCTAATCCTCCTATACGTGCAAACACACGGTATTTGTCCTTCTCTCCCTGATTTATTTCGCTCAGCATAACACCCTCAAGGTACATCCATATTGCTACACATGGCCAGATTTCATTCTTTCTCATTGCCATGTAGTATTCCATCGTATAGATAAACCACATCTTCTTGATCCATTCATCTGTTGATGGACACTTAGGCTCTTTCCATGTTTTGGCTATTGTTGAGAGTGCTGCTATGAACATTAGGGTACATGTGCTCCTATGCATCAGCATTTCTGTATCCCTTGGGTAAATTCCTAGAAGTGCTATTGCTGGGTCATAGGGGAGTTCTATTGTTAGTTTCCTTAGGAACCTCCACACTGTTTTCCAGAGGGGCTGCACCAGTTTATATGCCCACCAACAGTGTAGGAGGGTGCCCCTATTTCCACGTCCTCGCCAGCATCTAGAGTCCTCTGATTTGCTCATTTTAGCCACTCTGGCTGGTGTGACGTGGTATCTCAGTGTGGTTTTGATTTGTATTTCCCTGCTGAGAAGGGATGCTGAGCATCGTTTCATGTGTCTGTTAGTCATCTGGATGTCTTCTTTGGAGAATTGTCTGTTCATATCTTCTGGCCATTTCTTACTGGGTTGTATGTTTTTTGGGGTGTGGAGTTTGGTGAGATCCTTATAGATTTTGGATATTAACCCTTTATCTGATATGTCATTTGCAACTATCTTTTCCCATTCCGTCGGTTGCCTATTAGTTTTATGGATTGTTTCCTTTGCCGTGCAGAAAGTTTTAATCTTGATCAGGTCCCAATAGTTTATTTTTGCTCTTAATTATTTTGCTTTTGGAGATGTGTCAAGTAAGAAATTGCTGCGGTGGAGGTCAAGGAGGTTGTTTCCTGATTTCCTCTCTAGGGTTTTGATGGTTTCCTGTCTCACGTTCAGGTCCTTTATCCATTTTGAGTTTATTTTTATGTATGGTGTGAGAAAATGATCTAGTTTCATTCCTCTGTATGTTGCTGTCCAGTTCTCCCAGGACCATCTGGTAAAGAGATTGTCTTTTCTCCATTGGATACTCTTTCCTGCTTTGTCAAAGATTAGTTGGCTGTATACTTTTGGGTCCACTTCTGAGTTCTCAATTCTATTCCATTGGTCTATGTGTCTGTTTTTGTGCCAAAACCATGCTGTTTTGATGGTGACAGCTTTGTATTAGAGGCTAAAGTCTGGGATGGTGATGCTTTCCGTTTTGGTTTTATTCTTCAATATTACTTTGGCTATTCAGGGTTTTTTGTGGTTCCATACAAATTTTAGGATTGTTTGTTCTAGTTTTGAAAAGTATGCTGGTGCAGTTTTGATTCAGATTGCATTGAATGTGTAGATCGCTTTGGGTAATAGAGACATTTTAACTATATTTATTCTTCCTATCCATGAGCATGGAATGTTTTTCCATTTCTTGGGTCTTCTTCAATTTCCTTCATAGGTTTTCTATAGTTTTCATCAAAGAGATCTCTATATCTTTGGTTAGGTTTATTCCTAGGTATTTTATGGTTTTTGTGCAATTGTGAATGGGATCAGTTTCTTGATTTCTCTTTCTGTTGTTTCATTGTTGGTGTATAAAAATGCAACCGGTTTCTGTATGTGGATTTTGTACCCTGCAACTTGGCTAAATTCTTGGATCAGTTCTAGTAGGCTTCTGGTGGAGTCTCTTGGGTTTTCGATGTAGAGTATCATGTCGTCTGCAAAAAGTGAAAGTTTGACTTCCTCTTTGCCAATTCTAATGCCCTTTATTTCCTTTTGTTGTCTGTTGGCTGATGCTAGGACTTCCAGCACTGTGTTAAACAACAGTGGTGAGAGTGGACATCCCTGTCGTGTTCCTGATCTCAGGGGGAAAGCTCTCAGTTTTTCCCCGTTGAGGATGATGTTAGCTGAGGGCTTCTCATAGATGGCTTTTATGATGTGTAAGTTCCTTCTTCCTGACTTTCTCGAGGGTCTTTATTAAGAAGGGATGCTGTATTTTGTCAAATGCTTTTTCAGCATCCATCGACAGGATCATATGGTTTTTATCTTTTCTTTTATTGATGTGATATATCACATTGATTGATTTGTGAATATTGAGTCAGCCCTGTAACCCAGGAATGAATCCCACTTGATCTTGATAGATAATTCTTTTTATGTGGTGTTGAATTCGATTTGTAAGTATCTTGTTGAGGATTTTTGCATTCATATTCATTAAGTATATTGGCCTGTAGTTCTCTTTTTTTTGCTGGATCTCTGGCTTGGGAATCAGAGTGATGCTGGCTTCATAAAATGAGTCTGGAAGTTTTCCTTCGATTTCTATTTTTTGAAATAGCTTGAGAAGAATGGGTATGAATTCTGCTTTAAATGCTGGGTAGAATTCCCCAGGGAAGCCATTGGGCCCAGGGATCTTATTTGTTGGTAGATTTTTGATGACTGATTCGATTTCTTCACTAGTTATTGGTCTGTTCAGATTTCCTATCTCTTCCCGTGTGACTTTTTTGTAGTGAGTGTGTGTTTAGGAATTTGTCCATTTCTTCTAAGTTGTCCAATTTGTTGGCATATAATTTTTCATAGTATTCCTGATAATTGCTTGTATTTCTGAGGAGTTGCTTGTAATCAGTCCATTTTCATTCATGATTTTGTCTATTTGAGTGCCCTCTCTTTTCTATTTGAGAAGCATGGCTACAGGTTTGTCAATTTTGTTTATTTTTTCAAAAAACCAACTCTTGGTTTCATTGATCTGTTCAGTTGTTCCTCAGATTCTATGTTGTTTATTTCTGTTCTGATTTTACTATTTCTCTTCTTCTACTGGGGTTGGGGCGCTCTTGTTGCTCTGCCTCTAGTTCCTTTTGGTGAACTGTAAGATTTTGCACTTGCCCTTTTTCTAATTTCTTGAAATAGGCCTGGAGTGCAATGTACTTTCTTCTTAGGACTGCCTTTGTCGCATCCCATAGAGTTTGGATTGCTGTATTTTCATTTTCATTTGTTTCCATATATTTTTAAATTTCTTCTCTAATTGCCTGATTTGCCCCTTCCTTCTTTTGTAGGGTGTTCTTTAACCTCCATGTTTTTGGAAGGTTTTCAGACTTCCTCCTGTGATTGATTTCAAGTTTCAAAGCAGTGTAATCTGAAAGTGTGCATGGTATGATCTCAATTATTTTATATTTATTGAGGGCCTCTTTATGTCCCAGTATGTGATCTATCTTGGAGAATGTGCCATGCGCATTTGAGAATAAAGTGAATTCCATGGCCTCAATATGTAGAGTTCTAAATATATCTGTCAGATCCGTATGGTCCAATGTGTAATTCAAGTCCATTGTTTCTTTAGTGATTTTCTCGCTGGTTGATCTATCCATTGCTGTAAGTGGAGTATTAAAGTCCCTTCGTATTAGCATATTCTTATCTATAAGGTTGTTTCTGTTTTTGATTAATTGTTTTAAATATTTAGGTGCTCCCATATTTGGTGCGTAGACGTTTATAATTGTTAGTTCTTCCTGATGGATATACCCTGTAATCATTATATAATGCCCTTCTTCATCCCTTGTTACTCTCTTTAATTTAAAGTCCAGTTTGTCTGATATATGTATAGCTACTCCAGCTTTCTTTTGACTTCCAGTAGCCTGATATATATTTCTCCATCCCCTTACTTTCAATCTGAAGGTATCTTCCAGTCTAAAATGTGTTTCTTGTAGACAGGAAATAGATGGATTTTGTTTTTTTATCCATTCTGCTACCCTTTGTCTTTTGATTGGAGCATTCAGCCCATTTACATTCAGTGTTAGTATTGAAATATATGGGTTTAGAGTCATTATGTCCTTTGTGGGATTCATGTTGTAGTGGTGTCTCTGGTATCTTGCGTTCCTTGCAACATTTCCTCAGAGAGTCCTCCTCAGGATTTCTTGTAGGGCTGGTTTAGTGGTGACAAATTCTTTCATTTTTTGTTTATTTGGAAAGATTTTTATGTCTCCTTCTATTTTGAATGACAGGCTTGCTGGATAGAGGTTTCTTGGCTGCATATTTTTTCTGTTCATCACATTGAAGATCTCCTGTCATTCCTTTTTGGCCTGCCAAGTTTCAGTCGATAGGTCTGTCACTACTCTGATTGGTATCCCTTAGTATGTTAGGGCCCTTTCAACCCTAGCTGCTTTCAAAATTCTCTCTTTGTCCTTATATTTTGCCTGTTTCACTATGATATGTCATGCAGAAGATCAATTCAAGTAATGTCTGAGGGGAGTTCTCTGTGCCTCTTGAATTTCAATTTCTACTTCCCTCCCCAGGTTGGGGAAGTTCTCTCTTACAATTTGTTCCAGGACTCCTTCATCACCTTTCCCTCTCTCTTCTTCTTCTGGGATTCCTATAATAACAGATATTGTTCCGTTTGATTGTATCGCTTAGCTCTCGAAGTATCATTTTATATTCCTGGATCAGTTTATCTCTCTTTTTCTCAGTTTCTTCTTTTTCTATAATAGTGTCTTCTAAATCACTTATTCTCCTTTCTGCTTCTTCAATCCGTGCATTGGATGCCTCCAGTTTATTATATATCTCATTTATCGCATTTTAAAATTAATTATAACTATTTTTGAGCCTCATAGTGTTTGTAGCAATAGTTTCTCTGATGTCCTCCATGTTTTTTTTCAAGCCCGGCGATTAATTTTATGATAATTGTACTACATTCTTGTTCAGTTATGTTGCTTATATCTGTTTTGAGCAGATTTTTAGCTGTCATTTCTTCCTGGAATTTCTTTGGAGGAGAGTTCTTTAGTTTCATCATTTTGGTTCGCTTTCTATGTCTTGTTCATTTTAAAAGCTTGTTGTACACTCTGCCCCTGCGAGTTCTGCTGTATTAGAGAGGGCTCTTTGACTGTTCAGGGGCTGTCTGTTCAGGAAGTGTTCTTTGGATTTTGTCTCTTGGTTTCTCTTGTTGAGCGTTTGGTTATTTTAAACTCCCAATTCTACAATAAGTCACTTGATTTCAAGACTGTGACGAAAATTCAAACAAGTCAAATAAAGCCCTATTTCTCTGGTCTTGAAGGAAGTTCAGAGGAAGAGTGGGAGTGTGTTTCAATTTGCTGTCTGTGCAGTACCATGGGGGTAATAGTCTGCTAAGAACGGTTCCTCTGATTATTCTAGTCCTATGGGGCCCTATAAGGAAAACCTTCCTGGCCACCAGTGCCAGGCATTCAAGGGGACATCCCTTGTTTGGAGTGTATATACCAGCAGGCTTTAGCAGGGCTGTGGAGAAATGCTGGATCAGGGCAAACCCTCCTGTCAGCTTTGGTGGTGCAGGGCTGTAGGAGAGTGACTGGCTGGGGCATGATGCCTGTTGAGTTTGGTGAACTGGTTTGCCATGGAGTGCTGGGCGAGGGCACACTTACTTATTGGGTTTGGCGGGGTGGGGCCATGGGGGAGTGCAGGGGTACAGCAAGCATCAGTAGCAAGGTAGGGGGAGAGCACAAAGATGGCTCCCACCCATGTTAGCCATTAGCAAGGCAGGAGAGTGTATGAATAGTGCCCACCAGCACTTGTGCCCCAGAGGGAGTACCAGCAGACCCCTTCCCCTCTAGCAGATGCTTAAGATAAGTGGATGAATCTCTTTCACATATGGTCTAGACACTTTTCAGCCTGCTCCTTTTGCACTGTACCTTACAGCAAATAAGTCTCTATATGAGACCTTTAAGAGCAGAGTCACATTTTTCTACAGGCTTTTGCATCTCCTGACATAAGCCCCATTGTTTTTCAAACCCTGATATTTTAGAGTCTCATATCTTCAGTGCAGGTTCCAAGGATGGGAAGTTATGTGAAGAACAATTCCC
Organism: Hyaena hyaena; assembly: GCF_003009895.1. Classification (NCBI taxonomy): domain Eukaryota; kingdom Metazoa; phylum Chordata; class Mammalia; order Carnivora; family Hyaenidae; genus Hyaena; species Hyaena hyaena. Next base: position 38,322 of record NW_024081833.1, read on the forward strand.
TTGTCCTTCAGGGATACATTCCCTATTTGTGACACCATTGCTGCTTGTGGGTTATCGCGTTGTGATTTGGGTTTTGGTGAGATTGTGTGTCTGTCTCTCTTACGTGGTTTGCTCTGGCTTTTTTATTCTTTGTTGTGGAGGAGCTGCTCCGCTAGCTCTCAGGTCCTTTTCAGAATTGTTCTAAATATAGCTGTCAATTGAGTGTGTCTGCGGGAGGAGGTAAGTGCAGGGCCTTCTTATGCTACCATCTTGAACTGCACCCCCCTACACACACACACACACACACACACACACACACACACATTTGGCAGGTTTTTACAAAGCTAAACATACTTTTACCATATGATCCAGCAGTCATGCTTCTTGGTATTTATCCAAATTGAATTGAAAACTCATGTCCATACAAAACCCTGCACACACAGATGTTTTATATGTCATATAAATCTTAACCCTCATAATGGTCTATACAATGGTGCAGAGTTTTGAACCCACATTTCCCATAGAGCTTCAGAACATCTATCACTGGACCTGTGATACGGCGCCAAGAACAAACAACAGTGTAGAAGGCTTTCACAAAGCAGTACAAAGCTCGGTTACAAATATGCAATTCTCGTATTTGGAAACCGACACCTCTCTTAATGAAGAAAAAAGATTTAGAGAGGAAGAAAAAAGGTGGGATGCCAAAGAAGGAGACAGATCAACAAGCAAAAAAATATGTATAATACTCGGAATGAAAAACTTTGAAAACAAATGCTTTCAAACAAACACACAAAATAAACTCAGTTACATGAATCTACAATATAGATTTTTAATATAGTCAGATATTTTGTATTTCATAATAAAATCTTTTAATTTTATTAATTTTTCATGTTGCATTATGTCCTTAATGAACGTCCCTCTTTTCTTTTTTGTGATTTATTTTTTATGGCAATATTTCCTAATAGGCTGTTAGTTATGTGGCAAAAATGTTTGTGATGAAAATGCTTGTGGCAAAGATGCTTATGGCCAAAATACCAGACACATTTTGCAGCAGCTATTACAAACTAATGGTAGTTCCTAAAAGACCTTATACTGCATTCCATATTTCTGCCCTTTCTACATGCCATTTTCTGTAGTTCCCACCTCTCTTTTTTAAACTTTATTAACATAAACTCATGAGGTCAGGGTCTTTTCCAGAAGATTTTACTGACTTTCTCAGATAATTTAGACCAGCCTTCATTGTGGTTTCATAGTTTTTGCTAAATAGTGCTATAAGGAGCCTTTATTTTTCTCTTTTCCTTATTATTCTAATACTCCTTGGAACCTGTGTCTATATCAAAACTCTGGTCTTGTAGTCTTATTCGTGGAATAGATAAGTAAATCTTTCTCTTTTCACATGAACCAATGTGGTTTTTTTCAGGCTTTCTAATAAATTAACAACCAGCTTTAGAATGTGATTACAGGGGCACCTGGATGTCTCAGTTGGTTGAATGTCTGACTCTTGATTTTGGCTCAGGTCAGGGTCCCAGGGTCATGGGATCAAGCCTAGCATCAGGCTCTGTATTGAGCATGGAGCCTGCTTAAGATTCTTTTTCTCTCTTTCTCCCTCCCTCTCTCTCTCCTCCCTCCCCAGCTTGCACACACATTCTCTCTCTCCCCCCACCGTCTCCTCAAAAAAATTATGATAAAGTTACTCGCAGTAACTTTAAAAAAGAATATGATTACATATATTTTACAGGGAAATCATCTATTCTGATCAGTGCCCTTATTGTACAATTTTTATTTTTCTGAATGTAATACTTTTTGCTTGGCTCTTTATTTCTATTTAGATTTTATTTTTGTTAAAATTATGTATCTACATGCTTTCAACAAAGGGGGGAAAAAAGAAGCTCCCATTTTTTTCATTTTAATCATTTGGGCAACCCTTTTACCTAATTAAGCTAATTCTTTGGGCACTCGCTTCCATATAGCTAAATATTGCCTATATAGTTACTTGATTTTATAGGTTAGACACTGTCTCTTGCTTTCTACTATGGCATTTAGGATTTATCTCTTTTTTCATGTTAACTTTGCTCCCATCCTAATTGCACACATGCTTATTTTCCATGCCTTTAAAAAATTTTTATTTTATTCTAAGGCTTGTATGATACCTTTTATTTTATTGTATTGTATTTATTTTATTCTAATGTTTCCCAAATTATATCTTATTTTAACTAAATGAACATGAATTATTCACATTTTATTGCTGTGTAAATGTTATTTACAATTAAACCATAGAATATACTGCAATCTCTTTTACTTTCTTTGCACAATATTTTGTTTTTCTTGGAATCAGTAATTATCTTCCTTCGTTCCCCTCCCCAGCCCCTTTGGGTTGTGTTCTGTACACTATCTCTGTTTCTTCCTAGAAACCGCAAAAGAGCTGTGGAAATCTTGTCATAATGGTCAACTGCATTTCATCATTCTTGTTTCTTTGACAATTCTCTCTTGAGGTCATCTGCCCTCCACTGTAACCTGGTCTGATGGATCGCTAGAGGGTGACAAGATTTTGCCTGCAGACTTGCTTTTATTAACTTGAAAATCATCTTCACCTCTGTCATGTGCTGGATCTTGTTTCCTGGGTTCCTTGTTTTATTTCTTGGTTTTCCCCCTTTGTTTTATTGAAGGACATAATCTAATTTATTTCAGAGAAGAAAAGCCATGGTTGGTAAAGTTTTTGGCAACTTGTGAGGCTGAAAATCTACTTTACCTTAACATTAGATTTTAGGTTTGAATGGTTTAGAATTTTAGGGTGGGAATTATTTCTGTGCAGAATGCTGTAGCTGTTTGTCCATTTTTCTATTTTCCAACATGGCTTTAGAAAATTGTGATACTCTTCTGATTGTTGATCTTTTCCACAGGACTCATTTATGTCTCCTGTGAAGAGTTTAGAATCATTTCTTTATCCTGGTGTTTTAAAATGTCACAGTGTTATACCTTGATATAGATCTTTTTCATTAATTTTGCATGACATTCATTGGCTTTTGTATCTTGGAAGCTGCTGAGAAAATTATTCTATCTTTGATAATTCTTCACAGCCCAACCTCCTAGTATTTTTACTATTTTTTCTGGAGCTTCCAGTAGTAAGATGTTAGTCTTCTTAGATTAATATTCTTTCTTTTTTGATCATATCAATAATTTTTGTTCCTCATGTATTCTTATCTAATTTTTACATGACTTTTACAAAATATTTCTCATGTCAGAGATAAAAAGTTTGTTATACTTTTAAATATAACATTATCATACCTCTATGTATATACATCATATACATGTGTATATATATCATTATATATATATCACTTTACATATATATACACACATATATATGTGTGTGTGTGTTTGTGTGTGTGGGGTGGTACATTTTATTACTCTCTAACCATTTTTTAATATTGTTTCTATTTTTGTTTTTAAAATATAATTCATGTATAAAAAATACAAGAAGTGTAATCTGCAGTTAAACAAGTTTTGACAAATGTACACATTTTTCAGTCAAGATGTAGAACACTTTTCTTGTCATAGAAGTTTTTATCATGCCCTTTTGCAACTAGTACTCTTTTATTCCCAGCCAAGATGTAGCTGCTGATCTAATCTGTATCATCATAGTTTATTTTTTCCTAGTAAGAAAGTGTTGTCTACTCCTTTTCATACAGTGAGAGTGTTCAGTAAGTATGAATGAATGTTATGGTCAGGGTTGAAGCAGGGTTTTTTTTTCCTGCCTTACTTCCTGTTCTGTCCATGTTAGTATATGCGTTTTCATTAGTTTCTCCAACAACCAGCCAACTAAACAGCCAGGGATTATGAATTACAGAAAGTATGTATGAGTATAGAAAATGTTACCTAAGAGCTTGGATAGGGGGAGATATCACAGGAAAGTTAATATTACACACAGTAAAGAAAACCCACTGTGTAAAAGATTGTATTCTCAAGTATACTTTTTGTTTAATCCTCCTGAGCTTGTTTACTTGGTTCTTCCTTCACGTGGCACCTATTTTCTTCCTCCTCTTTTGCTCTTAGCTTTCACTTCCTTAAGAAATAGATTTTTATTCAAGGCACTGTATTGTATTGTCTTCTATGACATTTTGACCTTGAAGATACATTGGCCCTCAACAGCTTACTTTCAGTTTCAAGCAGAATTTTCAGAATAGGAGGAGTTATTTCTTTAAAAAGAATTCTAATGCCAGATGAAAAAACCCTTATTATATATATAATCACCTGAAAAATTTACCTACCTGACACATTAGTGTGTGAGGAAGTATCCCCTGAAATCTCTCCTTCATACCTTGTAGTCCTTAGCAACATGTCCCTAATATGCCTGGAGAGGAAAATACCTACACTTTTTGATGCTCTCTGGTCACATGTTCGGGAACCCCTGGCTTCTTGGCTGAGCATAGGCAGGGATATTTCTACCATCTCCATACTGGCCCTGAGGATTTTTTGGTAATTGCCAGAATAAAGTGGCTTTAGTGAAGGCTAGCACCTGGAGCCTTATGTGTTTTCTTAATACAGTAGCAAGACCTCTTAACCAGGGGACCCAACTCTTGAGTTCTGTGCTACTTCTGCCAATAACCTGCTGTAACGTTTGGCAAGTTTCTTCTACCCTCTGGACCAGGTTTTCTCAGACATGAAGTGAAGTAGATGGCTTAGATATTTAAGAGTTTAAACTTAACACTCAAAAGAGTTTTCAGTTTTGAAATCTTATGTGCCTATAATTAGCAAGGTATGTACCTCAGTCTTGCCCCAACTCTTACCCCTAAACAAGGTTCCCCTCTCAAATCCAGGGGAGGGGAGTTTTCCCCTCCTTTGACTATGAAGTATTTTATAGAGTCACTTTTTTAAAGATTTTTTTTATTTTACTAATTTTTAAAATGTTTATTTTTGAGAGAGAGAGAGTGAGTGCATTGGGGGGGGGGGGGAGTAGAGAGAGGGAGACAGGCAGGCTCCAGGCTCTGAGCTCTCAACACAGAGCCCAACATGAGGCTCAAACCGACAAACCATGAGATCATGACCTGAGCTGAAGTCAGACGCTTAAACGACTGAGCCATCCAAGTGCCCCTTCACAGAGTCACTCTTAATTATTTCTTTCTTGTTCTTTTCTTTTCTCCTTCTCCCCTGTGCTTTTTTTTACCTGAAGAATGAAAGTTGATTTAGGTCATCCTCAGCCTAAGTAGGGAGTAGTTCTCCTTGTAAGTCATTTCTCATTATATAAGCCACTGCTTGGGTAACTTAGGCTCTTTAGAATGTACTTTCAGTTCAGGGGGAAATAGCTAGAAAATGATAAGAAACCCAGCTGTATATGTTATTAAGAGCACTCATGCACCGTGTTACAGCAGAGTCTATTTATAATGAGTACTGAATTAGGACTCACATTCCCAGCCCACGGCTCCTCATACATGGCCTACTTCGTTCTGCTTTATTTATGCAGTAGGGAAGAACGTGGAGAAGCAGCATCCTGAGAAAGGCAATTCTCATGCGAGTGAGAATTGCTTCAAAGTCAAGCAGACTTGGGCCTGAATAATACTGATTGTCCTTGCAGATTGGTTATGGGCACTGCATTTACCTTCTCTAAGCTTGAGGTTCCTCCTCTGTGGAGTGGGATTAAAAACTTCCACCTCTGACACCCACAACTAGGACAATTTATCCAAAGGTATCTGTTTCGATTCATGAAAAGCGCCGTATAACAATAAAACAAGCAATACATTTTCCCCCCTTTTCTTTTTCTTGATTCTTCCTGCTTTGGTCTTTTTTTTGTTTTTTTTTTTTTTAAGGTTTTTCTTTTATTTATTTCTAGAGAGAGAGAGAGAGCGTGAGCAGGGGAGGGTCAGAGAGAGAGGGAGTCACAGACCGAAACAGGCTCCAGGCTCTGAGCTGGCAGTCAGCACAGAGCCCGACGCGGGGCTTGAACCCACGAACCGTGAGATCATGACCTAAGCGAAAGTCGGACGCTTAACCGACTAAGCCACCCAGGCGCCCCTGCTTTGGTCTTTAATAACATGACTTCAATGTAGAACTCTGTTCTTTTAACGTTTATTGAACATCTAATACCTAATAGATATTGCCTTAGGTTCTGAGGTTAAAGAAACAAGTAAGGCAGGAACGAAGTCCTCCAGCAGACCAGTAGGAGAGTCACATCTATAAACAGATCACTGTACCCTCATGTGGTAAGCACCCTGTGCCAAGACGCAGAGGCAGGATGGAGGAGAGAGGATTAGCTCTCAACTCCCTTTGTCCTTTTGCGTTTCCTCTCCTACCTAATCCCTTTCCTTCCTCCAGCCCTTCCTTTCCCTGCAGCCCAAAGTGACAGATGGGGAGGGCTGTGGGGAGTAAGGAAGTCTGTCAGTTCCTTTTTCTCCCCACCTCAAGCCCCGTGTATGGGAACATTACACAGGGAGCCATAAAAACGTTCTTTCTCGTCGCACGTTTCAGGGTTTTTTTCCAGTGACATCATGGGCCATCTGGATTTGAAGACAGCAGCTTCATCCAGAACACACACAAACACTCTCCCCCACCAGGCCCTGCAGGCCTGCCCTCTAGGATCAAGACCACTATAAACGTCCTGTAAAGCTGTCTTTTTAATAGCCTCCTCAGAAGCAGTCTAAGGAAGATGGCCCTTGCCTCCTACACTCCCATGTATGGCTGATAAAGTGGATTCTCAGCCCAGAGGCCTCCGAGGAGAAGGTGAGACGTGAGGTTCAGAGGTTTCTGCAAAAATCTCACACTGCCTCCTGCTGGGAAGAAGAAAGTCGTTTTCCAACAGGAAACTTGAATTTAACCTCCACAGCATAAAAGATTCAGGTTAGATTTAATTAAGTACCCGTATTTAACATGGGAATGTTTTAGCAATTATCTCAGGAATTCAGAGGATTTCCAAGGAGAGGGGAAAGGATTGCATCCAATGGCCAAAGAGCTGGGGGCTGATCCTCATGTTTGCCTAAAAGAGAAGGAGAGAATTCAGAAGTGGGAAAGACAGGCTGATTTCTGCTCCATCTCTGAGTAATCTCAAGTCCTTTGCATGATGGAGAAAGTCATGTCCATTGAGCTGATTCTCTTCTTTGAACTGGAAAATATAATCCTTCTTTTCAGATGGGGTATGTCCCTATTCCATTGAATGGTTCTCTCTCCAAAATATAACTTGACTCATCCACCTCTCTCCGTCTCCAGGACCACTCTCCTGATCCAGCCGTAACGGGGAGAAACATAGCATGTCTGACTCCATATTGCTTCTATTTCCCTTGTTGCTCTGACCTACAGCTTAGAAATTTCTGCTTAGCTCTACATGTAGACATGTTACAACTAAGATTTGCAAAAACTGCTTTTTACCTGAAATCTCTCTCACTCGAGGAGATGAGGAAGTACATGCTGAAGTGACTGTGCTGTGTTGACTAGATTTCTATACACGGCGATCAACTGACCAAAGACAAAGAAGTTACATGCCTTTCCTCGATGTCTACAGATGTCAGCTATCTTTTGACTCCAGCCCTCTCCTGCTTCCCCCTCTTTCTGCATGAAAGAAGCTCAGACCTTATGCTTGGGGAGATGGTTCCCCAGGACAACAGTCTGCCATCTGCTTTGTTTGCTGGTTTTCCAAATAAAGTTGCTCTTCTTACTCCAGCATCTTGAGTTTCCATTATTGACCTGTCCACAGTGGACAAACAGAATGAGCAGAGACTTAGTGACGTGGTCCCTCCCATCTTCCACTTGAACAATGGACATATCTTTCTAATTGGTCTCCAGGTTTCCAATATTTTTTTTTAATTTTTTTTTTAAATTATTTCTAGGAGAGAGAGAGAGACAGCATGAGCAGGGGAGGGTCAGAGAGAGAGGGAGTCACAGACTCTGAAACAGGCTCTAGGCCTTGAGCTGGCAGTCAGCACAGAGCCCCACGCGGGGCTGGAACCCACGAACCGCGAGATCATGACCTAAGCGAAAGTCGGACGCTGAACCGACTAAGCCACCCAGGCACCCCTCCAGGTTTCCAATATTGATCTCTTCATTCAATTCATCTTCCACACAGAAGCCAGAGGGGTCTTTAAAAAAATCTATATTATCTTCATGCTTAAAACCCTGTAATGGCTTCCACTGCACTTAACATACCATTCAAAGCTATAAATAGTCTGCAAGGACCTGTATGGTCCTTGGCTTTTGCAAACCTCCATCTCCCACCCTCACCTAACGTACCAGTAACACCCTTGTTGACCCCCATTTCTGTTCTTTTAACCCCATATTTCTGCAAGCCTTCAGGCTTTAGGCTATCACTTCTACCTGAAGGGTGGTTCTCTTTACTCTTGCCTTCACCTCTCAGCCTAAATAGCACTTCTGGAATTATGGCGTTTCCTTAGCCCTTCTCCCTATTTTTCTCTCACAGTAACTATTATTTTGCATTGTAGCACATACCGTTTGTAATTGTATATTTAGGAATGTGTTGGGCATCTGGATTTCTCACTAGACTTTATGAAGGGAAAACCCTTGTCTGTTTATTGGCCATTGTATCCACTGCCGTACAGTGTTAGATATAGAGTAAGTGTGGAGAGAATGTGCAAATCAGGTAGAAGCAGAGTCAAGGAGGGCATCATGCCCGGAGCTTACTTTGCCTATGTCCAAGTGATGAAGTTTTTGGGGTGATAGTGGGGTTTGTGGGGTCTGGAGCTGACAGCCAAGAAAGAATTCTTGAAGACATCTTCGGTGCAAAAAGGTGATTTTATTAAAGCACAGGGACAGGACCAATGGGCAGGAAGAGCTGCCTGGGGACCATGAAGAGAGACTGGCTATATACTAAGGAGTTGGGGGGAATGAAGTCCAGGGGAAGTTTCCAGTGAGATTTTCATATGCTAAAGACTCACAGGATACTGGAGGCCTAGCTATTGTCAAGCTAAAGTGTTTTCCCTCTAGCAAAGCATTAGCATTAAGACAGTAGGGAGTTCCTGGAGAAACACTGTACTCTGTCAGCCTCAAGTAGTTGTCAATGGGCTGCAGGTTATAAGGAAATTTAGTTCCATCTGCCCTTTCCTTCTGCCTTTGTTTCCCACGTGGTCCCCCCCTTTCCTTTGTTTTTGGGCAGACAGGAGTGCCAGAGGAATCTTGCACATACCCAACCCTGGGGGGGTCGGGGGCAGAGTGGGGGGAGTTGTGGCCTGTCAGCTTGCCTTATGCTTCCTCATCACAAGGACACTTTGAAATGTGTTTTGACAGGGTCTCACCCATACTACATATCCTTCTCTATGGAGGGACAGCATGGTGCCATGATAAGTATGTATATCATTATGCTTTTAATTTGCTTTTCCTTTGTGATGGGTGAGATTGAGAACTTTTTCATACATTTATTGTCATTTGCATCATTTCCCTTTCAAACTGTCCAAGTGTTTTCCCCATTTTTTTCACTTGTCTGAAAAAGAAATTGCAATAGTTCTTCCATTCTGTGGGCTGGGCTGCCTTTCACTGTATTAATAATGTCTTGATTAGTGCAAGTTCTTAATTTAGCCCACTTTATTATTTTTTTTCTTTTATGGCTAGTGGATTTCAAAACATGTTAAGGAATTTTTGCCTACTCCACATTATGATGATGTTCTATGTTTTATTCTAAAAGCTTTACAGTTTCTCATTTCACATTCAGATCTGCAATTCATTTGAAATTGATATGGGAGCATACTGGTAGATAAAGGCTTAATTAATATTCACTTTCTGCTCATACACACACTCAGTTGACTGGCACCATGTACTAAAATACATGCTTTCCCACTGGCATTTCAGTGTTGCTTTTGTGAAGGTCCGTGTTTGTTTCTGGACTGTTTTTTTCTGTTCTTTTGTTATTTATTTAGTTTTGTTTATTTATTGTTTATTGTTTTAGCCTACCTCCTTTCTCCTTTCTTCTGCTTCCTTGTGCAATTTTCACTCCCAGTCCAAGATAGGACTAGTTTTATTCACTACCGTGTTTCCAGGGCCTTGAACATTGACATATAACAGATACTAAAAGAGTTTGTGTTTCTTAATGCGTCGTGCAAACCAAGGTGTACTTTCCAGTAGCACACACAGGGCCTGCTGGAGGGGAATTTATCATGGAAATCACACAGAGACTGGAGCAGGGATGGCACACAGGGTTAGAGTAAGGCCAGAGCCAAATGCTGGGCATGGACTGAATGGATTTCCCGTGGCTGCTGTAACGAATTACCTTCAAACTTGACGACTTGAGATAACAATTCTGCAGGCCAGAAGTGTGAAATCAGTATCATCGGTGGCGCTTAAGTTGCAGGCAGGGTAGGGCTTTCTCCAGAGGCTCTGGGGAGAGTCCATTCTCTGCCTCTTCCGGCCTCTGGTGACTGCTAGCATTCCTTGACTTGTGGCCCCATCTCTCTATTCTCTGCATCCATGCCCACGTTGTTTTCTTCTCCTTTGTGTGTGAGTCTCCTCTGTTCTGTCTCAAAGCCCCCTTTCTTTTAAAGACACTTGTAATTTCATTTAGGTCTCCCCCTACTGCTGCCCCAGGTAATTCAGGATAATGTTTCCATCCCTATATCCTTAATTTAATCCCCCTTTCTTCACAAAGTAACATTCATAGATTTCAGGGATTTGGAACTTGTAAGGCTGAGATAACAGAGGGTGGTGAACCAAAGAGCCTCAAAAACTAGACAAAGGAGTCAAGGGAATGGGCTGAGCACACCTTTATTGTAAAGAGCTCTCGGGCGAGGTTCTGCGGCTTAGGGGTAGAAGCAGCCGGGGAAGTCATACCCCGAGATTGGAGAGAGGGGTATATATAGGACTGTAGTTCCCGGTAGAGACCCGCGAGGGCAGATTTCCTTATTTGGTCTCGCTTTACGTGGGTTGGGTTTCGTTTCTGCTGAGGTGACCGTGTCTTCTGAGAAACTAGTGGCAGGAAAGTCCTGAGACAGTCATAAGATGGAGTTTGATCCGCCATCTTGGTGTCTATTTCCAGACCCGTCAGACCCGCCATCTTGGTTCCCCTTCCCAAACCCACCAGACCTGTCAGAACTGATGTCCTGGGTGGGGGTGGAGCATTATTCTGTCCACCACAGAATCCTTGACTCAAAGTTTGTGGGCTTTTAAGGTGTATGTGATAAGGGAGGCAGTTTGTTTCCTTGTGTAACCAGAGTTGGGATGCAAGAATAGTGTTATGGTTAGCACTTGGCTACACCCTTATTCTACCAGCTCAGCATTTTTAGTCTGGGTTCACCTAGTGCAATGATTCTTAACCAAGCTAGATTTTGATCTCCAGGAGAATTATGGCAAAAGCTGGAGACGTTTTTGATTGTTCCAGTGTGGGGAAAGGCATACAGTTAGCATCTAGGGGGTAGAGGCCAGAGATGTTGCTAAATATCCTATGATGCACAGGGCAGCTTCCCACACAAAAAAAATAATGACCCTATTCAAGATGTCAGTAGTGTGAGATTGAGAAACTTCCCTAATGTGATCAGGAATCCAAGCCATGCGATTGCAACTGTATGACCTGCAGGCAGGTGACATGATTTACCACCTCAGCATTAATGGTTGCAGAAGCATTAGCTCTTTTCCTGGTGAAGGGAGCTGAGGTCAAGGCCTTCGTGTTATAGCATTTATGAGTTGGCAAACTGGAATTCAGTTTACCCCCTCAGTATTCTACCAGTATTGACCACTTTAATCATTTGACTATATCAAGCTGGCTTCCATTGGACTTTTCAGGGAGTTGGGCTATAGGAGAACAAGTCTCAGACAAAATGAGCTAAACTCTCAGAATAAATCTCCACATTTGTCCTATGTGGGGGATTCAGTTATTACCTTCCTGAGGAAATAGGGTCTCGGTGAAATTTAAGTAGCTTGTTCAGGGTTCCAGAATGGTGGAGCCAGAATTCAATCCAAGCACATTTTGGATTGGGCTCTAATGCCCTAGTTTTAAGTATCTTTAAGGGTTACAATATCTCTACATCCTCACCAACACTTTTGGTCTTTTTTTTTCATCGTACACAACCTAACAGGTATGATATTATACCTCATTGTGGTTTTGGCTTTCACTTCATGATTACTGATGTTGAATATCTTTTCATACATCTACTGGCCATTGCATGTCATTTTTGAAGAACTGTTTATTCAAGTTCTTAGCCAATTTTTAATTGGTTATTAGTTTTTTAATTACTACATTGTAGAAGTTCCTTACATATTTTGGATATTAACCTCTTATCAGATACATGATTTGCAAATATTTTTTCCCTTTCCACACATGATCTGTTGTAGTTCTACTTACCATGCTTTTGTTGCCTGTGCTTTGGTGTCATTTCCATGGAACCATTGCCAAAACCAATGTCATGAAGCTTTTCTCCTATGTTTTCTTTTAGGAGTTTTATAAGTTTTTTTTTAAATGTTTTTTATTTATTACTAAGAGAGAGAGAGACAGCGAGAGCAGGGGAGGATTAGAGAGAGAGAGAGTCACAGAATGAAACAGGCTCCAGGCTCTGAGCTGGCAGTCAGCACAGAGCCCGATGCAGGGCTCGAACCCACAAACCGCGAGATCATGACCAAAGCGAAAGTCGGAAGCTTAACCGACTAAGCCACCCAGGCGCCCCAATAGGTTTTTTTTTTTAATGTTTATTCATTTTTTGAGAGAGAGAGAGAGAGAGAGAGAGAGAGTGAGTGGGGGAGGGGCAGAGAGAGAGGGAGACACAGAATCGGAAGCAGGCTCCAGGCTCTGAGCTGTCAGCACAGAGCCCAACACGAGGCTCAAACTCACGAGCTGTGAGATCATGACCTGGCCAAAGTCAGATGCCCAACTGACTAAGCCACCCAGGTGCCCCTAGGAGTTTTATAGTTTTAGAGCTTATGTTTAAGTCTTTATTTTGAATTCATTATTTTTTTTGTATGCCCTAAGGGTCTAATTTCCCTTCCTTCCTTCCTATGTGGATATATAATTTTATTTTATTTTTTTAAATTTATCTTTGAAAGCAAGACAGACAGCATGAGCAGGGGAGGGGCAGAGAGAGACAGAAACACAGAATCTGAAGCAGGTTCCAGGCTCTGAGCTGTCAGCACAGAGCCTGATGGAGGGTTCAAACTCGTGAACTGTGAGGTCATAACCTCAGCGGAAGTCAGCTGCTTAATGGACTGAGCCACCGAGGTGCTCTATAATTTTCTGACACCATTTCCTGAAGAGACTGTCCTTTCCTTATTCTGTATTCTTGACACTCTTGTGGAAGGTCATTTAACATTATATGCATAGATTTACTTCTGGGCTCTCTATTCTGCTCCATTGGTTTATATGTCTGTCTTTATGCCAGTACTCTTCTCCTTTCCCACCCCCCACACAAACAAAATCTATCAAATGTTGGTCAGGACATGGGGATATTGAAATACTTGTACATTGTTGGCTAGAAAGCAAAATAATACAACCACTATGGAACAGAGTATGGAGGTTCTTTTTTTATAGTTTTATTTATTTTTGAGACAGAGAGAGACAGAGCATGAGTTGGGGAGGGGCAGAGAGAGGGGGAGTCACAGAATCCGAAGCAGGCCCCAGGCTCTGAGCTGTCAGCACAGAGCCTGATGTGGGACTCAAACACACGACTGTGAGATCATGACCTGAGCCAAAGTTGGACGCTTAACCAACTGAGCCACCCAGGCACCCCTGGAGGTTCTTTAAAAAGTTAAAAATAGAAGTACCATGGGGCACCTGGGTGGCTCAGTCAGTTAAACGTCTGACTTGAGCTCAGGTCATGATCTCATGGTTTGTGGGTTTGAGCCCCATGTGGAGCTCTGTGCTGACAGCTCAGAGCCTGGAGCTGCTTCAGATTCTGTCTCTGACTCTCTCTGCCCCTCCCCTGCTTGTGCTCTGTCTGTCTCTAAAATAAATAAATGTTAAGAAAAAAAAAAGAAAAGAAAAACAGAAGTATCATATGATCAAGCCTATGGGTATATATCCAAAATACATGAAATCAGGATCTGAAGAGATAGTAACAGTCCCATGTTCACTGCAGCACTATTCACCATAACCAAGATGTGGGCACAACCTACCATGTCCACACAAAGATGAATGGATTTTTTTTAATGTGGTATATATATACAATAGAATATTTTTCAGGCTTTATCTGTTTTTTAATTTTTTTAATGTTTATTTATTTGTGAGAGGGAATGAGGGGCAGAGAGAGAGGGAGACACAGAACCTGAAGCAGACTTCAGGCTCTGGGCTGTCAGTACAGAGCCCGATGCAGGGCTAGAACTCATGAACTGCGAGATCATGACCTGAGCAGAGATCCGATGCCTAACTGACTGAGCCACCCAGGTGCCCCTATTTTTCAGCCTTTAAAATAGAAAAAATACTGCAGAATACAATAGCATGGATGAACCTTGAGGAAGTTATGCCAAAGTCACAGAAGGACAAATCCTGCATGATTCCACTTATATGAAACAGTCAAATTCATAGAAGCAAATAATAGAATGATGGTTACCAAGGACTTGAAAGTTGCTGATCATTGGGTTTAAATTTTCAGTTATGCCATACAAATAAATTCTAGAGGTCTGCTATACAACATTGTACTTATATTTAGTAACACTATATTGTAGTTAAACATCTGTTAGGAAGGAATCTACTATGTATTTTTACCACAATAAAAGAAAAGGAAAACCTATAGCACACTGTTGTCATGGATCCAAAGATCAGAATTAGACTCTAGAGATTAACTAGCTTGGCGATCTTCACGTTTATTTTCCTGAATTAAAAGGAGTGAACTTCTTTTTCATAGATTTATTACCCAGGAAATCTGAAATGCCAAATAGATAATTAAAAGTGATGGACTAATGGGTTCTTCAGGCAACTGATATCTTGTTTGGTAGAAAATGCTCTTTCATTTACTGAAAACTTAATGCATCTCTGTAGATGTTGCTCTGTAGTATGTGAAGTATCACTTGGAAGTCCACAATGTACTTTAGAAACCTCATCTTACAGATGAGAAACTGAGCTATAGAATCAGGAAATGAATTGTTTCAGTCTACATATCTATCTGGTTCCATAGGCTCAGTTTAGCTTCTGGCTTTTTAGTGTTTAACACTACATGGTGTCCCTCTAGAGCCTCTGTATCACAGGCAGGATTGTTCCTTATCTTCAGATTTGCTTATGCTATATTACAAATTTGCATCCCTAAATAAAATTACTAGCTCAAACACAGATGTCCTTTCAAACTCCTTGTTAGGCTCATTCCTTGGCATGGATACGGGGAAGGCAGGCCCCATCACTGAAGTAATGCCAGTAGGGGCCATCAGGGCAAAAGGGGAGGTGCCTTTTCAGCACCTTAATCCAACATGGGCAGCAGAATGGCCTGCCCGTTGCTCAACAGAACAGTTCTTAAAAAAAAAAAAATCTTCCCAGCCTATGTCCTGTAAAATGACATGGATATCTGTGTCTCCATCTGTTCTTCCTTCCTGCAGTGGACGCATCCTGAAGTGAGCCCCCAGTAAGTCATGCTCTTGTACAATCCCTAACCCTTGAGTGTGGGTAGAACCTGTGATTTGTTTTTACCCAACAGAATGGGACAAAGATGATAGGCAAGTCACTCCTCTGATTATACTATATTATATAAGACTCCATCTTAACAGACTAGAGATTCTTCTGCTGACCTTGAAGAAGTCAGCTGCCATGTTGTGGGAGATTCTGTGGCAGGGCCTTGTGTCGAGGAACTGAAGGTAGTCTCAAGGAGCTGCAAACAACCCCTGGCTCACAACTAGCAAGGAAACGGGGACCTCAGCCCTACAGTCATAGCAACTGTATTCTTCAACAACCCCATGAGTTTGAAAGAGGACTCCAAGGTACAGAAAGGAATGTAGAAAGAAACCTTCATTGTAGGCTTGTGAGAGCCTGACAAGAAGACCCAGCTAACCCATGCAATGACTCCTGACTCATAAAAAGCACGGGTTAGTAAATGTTTGTGTTCTTCATCTGTGGTAATTTGTCATGCAATAGTTGAAAATGAATGCAGTTCTTCCTTAGTTTGGTCTAATCCCTCTACCGATTCTTTTGGCTCCCCCTTCTTTTACTCTGAATAGAACCTTGTTTCATTAATTACTTTTTCACTTTCCCTTATATTTGGGCTTGCCTTCTAAATTGGTGCCATTTTCCCTCAATATAAATAGTCTCACTTTTCACAAATCAATTAAAATTTTTCTACTTAAACATGTATCGGAAAAACAAACAAAAACTTGTCTTGAACTCTTTTTCTCCTCTTGGGAAGAAGCTGACAAAATACCTCTCTTCTTCTTGAAAGTCACACCGTTTGAAAGAGGAATCTCTCCATCTTCCCCTTTTCTACCTTCCATCATTCCTCAATCCACTGAAGTCTAGTCTCTATTCTCACTACTTCCTCTTAGGGAAATGACCTCCAGACACACATATCACACTGCTTTTCAGCTAACTCTTAGCTGACTCTTGTGTCTCAAACTGAAATCTCCAAAATGAACTCATTATCTTCATACTCTATTAGTTATTTATTGCATAAGAGATATTCTCATAACAAATTACCCCAAGATGTAGAGGCTTAAAACAACAAACATGTCTTATCTCATAGTTTTTGTGGGTCAGGAGTATGGACAGAGTTTAACTGGTTGACTTAGAGTCTCTCAAAAAGGTTGAAATCAAGGTGTCGGCTAGGACTGCAGTCATCTCCTGACGGGCAGCATCCACTTGCAAGCTCACAACCTGGGCAGGCATCAGAGGATTTATCTGCAGTCTCTTTCATGTGAATTGAGAGCCCCAAATCCTCACCAGCTATTGTTTACCAGCATGTAGCCCTCTCCAGTGGGCTATTCACAACACGGCAGCTCCTTTTGCTGAGTGAGTGCTTTGAGACAGAGAGAGTGAGAGAATGAGAGCAAGAAGTTACAAGTAAAATAAAACAAGCAAGACTGGTGTCACAGCCTTTACCTAATCTTGAAAGTGATATCTCATCACTTGTCATTGAAAGGTCCAGACCTCACTCCCTTAAACTTTGGGAGTGGGGATCTTTGGGAGCTATTATAGAGGGTGCCTACCACACACTCAAACTGTCTTTCCATCTACATCTCTGTGTGTGGAATCACAGTCCTTTCTCCTGAGCATCTAGAACCTTTAGAATAATCATTGCTTTTGTCCTTTCCCCACCTCCCCAATATTATCTGATCTCCTAATCAAAATAAATTATATCTTCATACTCTCTTTAAAGTATTCATTCCTCTCAATTCTCATTTCTCTGTTAAGAATATCAGCTCTCCGTGTGTGTGTGTGTGTGTGTGTGTGTGTCTTTGTGTGTGTGTGTGTGTGTGTCTGTGTGCTTACTATATGCCATCAGAGTGTAAGTGCCATGAAAGCAGGGGCTTAAGTGTGTCCTCTTTACTGATATTTTTCCAGTTCCTAGTCCACTATCTAAAACATACTAAACATTCCAAGATATTGTTAACCAAAGGAAGGATTGAGTTCCAGACACACTTTTGAACTGTTTTTATACATTAGTTTTCAAGCCTCAGAACCCTATGAAGTCGGCATTTTCACTATTTTATAGATGAGGAACTGAGGTGTGGAAGTGAAATAATTCGCATGAGTTATGCAGGGAGTAAGAACCATAAGTAACATTTTAAAGGGCTTTATAAACTGTAAAACACTCTGCAAATGTGAGTTGTTATCATTATTATCTTTTGCTCTCGTTTTGAGTCTCTTCATCTTCCTAGCCTTCTCCCAGTTCAGTCATGCTTCATAGGGAGACAGGAGGAAACACAACTCCAAGAAAAGAAGGGAAAGTAATAATATTAAATGGCTGCCAAGGGATCTGAGCAATGGATTCAGCAGGCTAGATCTGTCCAGCTCACGAGGGTGGCCATTCCCTAACTGGGATGCTGGCCCACCACACGCTACTTTACGGCATGAGACAAGCGATGACACAATTTAGTGTTGGTGTTCTGCCTCGTCGAAGAGATGGCATTGTCATCATTCATTTTGGAGAACAGCCTGCAGTGCAGAAAGAAATCACGTCAGACAGAAAAGGGGAGTCTTTCAACATAGCATTCCATCCTGAGGGAGAGAGAGAGAAGGAGGGAGAGAAAAGCACCAGAACAAGTGGGCGATACTGACTTATGACTCCGTCCCACAGCAGCATCACTCAGGCTGACACTGAGCTGTTGTCCTCCACCCTGTGACGAAGTCGTCAGAGAGAGAGATACCTACACTTCCAGAATGATTTCCAGTCTGCAAAGCACTTTTATACATATTTTATCTCATAATCTCTATGGTTACACAGAAGGTAGGGTACCTATAATTATTTCCATTTTACAGATTAGGATTCTGAGGTTTTTCAAATTTGAGATTTATTCAGAGGCCTGGTTAATGTGAAGTCAAATGTATTTAGTGTCTCTTTCCAGATACTTCTGCAAATATTATTTTATGAGCTGCTCACTGTAAAACTGTCAGACATTACTGTTATCCCTGTCTTACAGATATAGGAGTTGGAGCCTAAAGAAATAAAAGGTACCTTGCTTAAGGGCACACTACTAGGATGCGATAGAGCTAGGTTTGGAACTCAAGTGCTTTAATTTGCATTTTCCAAACTCCTTTCCAGTAAGGAAACAGTGTATTTAGAGAGTAGACATGGAGTTCTAAGTCTGGTGACCTAAAAGAGAGAGGAGAAGAAAAGAGAAAATGAAGAGTTCAGGGAGGAGTAGAGGGAAGGAAATAGTATGAGGAAGGGAAAGGTGAATCATTTAGGAATATCATTTATGAATGCATTGGGGTCTCCAAAAGGAATTCTTCATATTGGATTTGAGGTCTTAGAGGGGATAGGATGGATAGCCCCAGTTACAGTTTGAGAGAAGTCAACTGTGTTCTATGGCTTGGGGCACTGAGAGGTGAACCTCAGAAGGCTCTCAGCACCAAAAGTATTCCCATGGAACACAAGGCCATGAGAACAAGTCCACCCAAGAGTCCCTGAAATATACAAGATGAAGTGTACGGTGGGTTAATTGTCCACATAGCTAAAGAAGGTGAAGGGATGGGCAGTTACAGTTTATAGTGCTTGTGTTTACCAAACAATTTAGGAGCTAACTGTCCCCTTGCACCATCCCTTTTTTCTTTTAGTTTCAAATCAGCACAAGAAAAAACTGAGAGGAGAAACTTTCTTTTGACGAGGAGAACTTGTTCAGACTCCTACGGCTCTAGATTATAAGCATGAATAAAAAGCAACAGGCCTAAATATAATCCTGTGCTCAAAGCTAAGCAAAGGCCAGAGTGAAGGCTTTTATGGTCAAATCCCTTGGTGCCCTACAGCTCAAAAACGTCTCAGTGGGTAATTCTAAATTCTCAAAAATATTTGCTGCAAAGTAGAAAGTGAGTCTTAGATGTTGCCGCTTGAACATATATTGATGGAAGAATGTTTAAGCTACCTGGGCATGTGTAGTTAAACCTTCAGCTAGCTCAGATTTTCTCACCGAGGGACCCCCTAAACACTCTGCCTTTGCCTTAATTCACTGTCATGGCCCCTGGGAGTGAAAGATGAGGAAATTGAGATGTGGAGCCATTTAACTGCTTGGCCACACAACATGTCCACAGGAGAGCCAAGGTTAGACCTCCCCTCACCACCTCACACTCACAGCCATACCCTCCATCTGAAGCTCAGCTTTACTCACCCAGAAGGGGAAATTTAAACTCAGCCTTTACTTGAATCTCTCTCTCTCGAGCCACCATTTTATTTATTCTTTTGTTTTTCTGGACAGTTATCTGACCAGTAAGGTTTCATCTACTTCCTGACCATCAGTATTATGCTAAGTGCTGGTTCAGGGCTTGGAGTCTGTTATGGGCTGAGTTTTATCCCCCAACTCCAAATCCATATTGTTGTAGTTCTAACTCCCAGTATTTCAGAATGTGACCACGTGGAGATGGGTTCTTAAATAGGTGATTAAGTTAAAATTATGTCATTAGGTTTGGTCCTAATCCAATGTGACCAGTGTCCTTCTAAGAAGAGACATGGACCTATGGAGAGAGAAGACAAGGTCAAGATATAGGGAGAAGACAACCATCTATTAAGCTAGGGAGAGAGGCCTCAGAGGAAGCCAACCCTGCTCACATCATGATCACAGACTTCTGACCTCCAGAAATGTGAGAAAATAAATTTCTGTCATTTAAGCCATTTAGTGTCTGGTACTTTTTAATGGTAGTCCTAGGAGATTAATGTAAAAGGGTGAGATATTAAAGTCTCAGTAGGAGATGTACATGGGAAGGAAGCATTGTCAAAATAACTCAGATTGAATGGAAACATAATTTTTCAGTATTATTTGGGCCAAAAGTTTTAAGGGAGTGAAAGCTTTGACTAAATGTGTGAATAATTGTCCCCTTAATTGACATTTTAATATTTATATAATAAGGTTAGAAACTTTTGCACAGATTTGAAGAAAAAAGAAGTCACAAAGGTGATAATGGTGTTTGAAAATTAGGAAAGATACTTAAATGGGTCCTATATTATGTATATCTTTAATATTAGTTCTTAATATTAGTTTAGTGTTAATTCTAAAGCTTGTATTAGAAAGATAATGCAATACAGTGGTGAAAAGCTTGAGCTTTCAAGTAAACAAACCTGCATTAATCCCTGCTGTATATACTTGGTGAATTACTCAAATTCCATTTCCTCACCTATAAATGGAGATAAAATAGGCACTATATCATGGTGAATACATGTGAAGCACTTAACAAAGTACCTGGAAAATAGTATAGAGTGAGTATTATTAGTGAGTATTACTATTTTTTGAGTTTCCACTGATAGCAGTTGGTACCTACATCAGTAAAAGAATAAATTCATTCATATTTACTACCTCATGGGAAGAATGACCCCAAATAGGTGGAAGAGTTCTATGGAGGAGCAGGATTATTTGGTGGCTATTTTATCAGTGTGGCCATGGTGGTAGTACCAAAGGGGTGTGTGTGTGTGTGTGTGTGCTGGGGATGGGCAGATGCAGTGATTGTGGGTGAATGGTATGCACATAAATCTTACAGCTTTTTAGTACAGAGCCTGTTGGCATTCCTGCCTTCTCTTTTGCTGGCCGCTTCCTTAAGACACAGTGTAGCATACTGGCAATAAGTGGACCCTCCATGCTCCATGATAATTGTCTTCATCGATCATGTTCTAAAAAAGGTTTGGTAAGTCTGTTCATGAAACCATTTCTAATAGTAAAAGCCCAAATATCAGCACTTTACCCTCCCACGTAAATAAGAATTTGCTTTTTAATTCACCAAACAACTCCGTGTCTGTTTAGGTGAGAAATGAGGAGAAGGCAGCACCCAGAGCCCAGATTGTTTTACTTGGTGCATCACCAGGGCTGGAAAGTGGATTGGTGAGGAAGTATGGAAGAGCTTCTAGGTAAACACATGAGAGAAACCCAGGATGGAGAGAGGGCTAAGCACCAAAAATTATATAATTTTTTAAAAAATTATTTTAAAATTGAAGTATAATTAACATACAGTGCTACATTAGTTTCAGGTTACAACCTAGCAATTTGACATTTATATACATTACAAAATGCTCTCCAGGATAAGTGTAGTTACCACCCGTTGCTGTTACAATATTGTTGACTATATTCCCTATGTGGTGCTTTTCATCTCTGTGATTTATTTATTTTATATCTGGAGGTTTGCACCTCTTAAGCTCCTTTTTAAAAATCTCTTTTATCTAAACTTTTATCACTTGCATTAGTCTGGTTTCTTGAGATGGATGAAGGTTCAAGGTGCTGATCTAGCGATAGAAAGGTTAGAGATAAGTGGATTGCACAGTGTATGAACACTTTAACATAATTTAATCTTGCTCATACCTCTTCTTTTGTCAATACCTGCTAGCTAATCTGATTTTAACAGTAATTCTACTCTCTTCCTTCTCTCCTACTACCTCGCCTTACCTCGCCTTGCCCCGCCCCACCTCACCTTCCTATAAATCATTCAAATAAAAAAATCTCATTCTTGCTTCTAATTTCCCTACCTCTCTCATGCAATAAGTCATAACACTCAGTAGAGTCTCTCTCTAATATCGATATTGACTGTGTCATAGCCAATTTAACCAGTGACCTTGGCACTGCATTTTTCATCCCCTAAAACTCATCTTTAATTATAATGAGTCCTCAACACCTAGTAGATAAAATATGACCCCTTTATATTGGCTTCAAAATTTCAAAATTTAGTTCTTAGTTGACCTTTCTGATTCTAAGCAGCTAATACAAGTGGTTCCACATTCCTGAACTCACCAGGGACTTTGTACTTTCGTGTCTTTGTCCAAGTTATCAGTGGTATCTGTAATGCCCTTTCTATTTTGGTATGTTTCCATTTTCTCAAAGTATGAAATATCCATTCAAAATGGTGGTGAAACAAACCAACAAATACAAGCCCAGGGTGCTGAATTTATTGCGTACTTAAGTATGGGAGAGATGTTTTTCATCTGCAGTTTCTTTAAGCAGGAAAGACTGTTGATCACGTATTAGGACTCTCAGAGGCATGAAATTCAAAGATTGATGGAAGTTCAGAGTTGTAAATAAGTTGTTATCAATGGTTGAAGTGTGACTATTTGGGGGAGACTGTTGTTGATTGTATGCTCTCAGAAGCAGGTCCTTGAAATTAGCCCCTTTCTGATTGGCTGACCTTCAGAAGCAGGCAGTTTTCAATAAGTGGTTGGCTTAAAAAAGTGTGTTCACAAAGATAAGTTGACTTTGATTTGAGTAAATATGTTTAAAACCAATTCTGATGGCTCCATGGCTAAAAAATTCTTATTTATTGATTAAGCAGGTTTAAAACTGATTCTGGTGTCTACTTTCCATCCTTGCTGTGAGAACAATTGGTCTTCTAGGAATATGGAAATTAAAAATTTTTTTCAATCTTCTTTAGGTTCTCTTCTAGCTAAAGTCTCAAGAACGACATAAAGCATTCTTCATATTTTCACCATCTTGTTGAAGATGAGGTTTTGTTTGCAGATATCTGAATTTCAGTTGAGTGTTGACCAGCATGATTTTATTCTGTGCCTTGTTGTTGTTGATGTTGTTTTTGTTGTTGTTGTTTGGTCAGTTATCTGTTGGAACAGTGGCTGCATGTAAACATTCTAGACTTGAAAATGTATTGAACAATCTGTGTGACAAATATAATTAGAGTATTCTAAGAAGGAACCAATAATAAGTAATAAGCCAAGACTTTTTGGGCTTGACCAAGAAAACAATCCCATTGACTCTTTGGGTTTTCCTTAGATGACCAGGTTGCCTTTTATTTTATTTTTAATTTTAAAGAGAGAGAGTGTGAGTGGGGGAGAGAGGCAAGGAGAGAGAGAGAGAGAGAGAGGAAGAGAGAGACAGAGAATCTGAAGCAGGCTCCACACTCAGTGTGGAGCCACTCAGTGTGGAGCCTGACATGGAGCTCAATCCCACGACTCTGGGATCATGACCTGAGCTGAAATCAAGAGTTGGCTGCTCAACCGACTGAGCCACCCAGGCTCCCTGCCTTTTATTTTATCTTAGATATAGATTTCTCTGTTTTGTCCATGTTGTTAATGCAGGTACAATATGAAGTATTAGAAAAGGCAGAGATTTTCCCTGATTTTCCAGAAGAAAATCTAAGGCTATTTTCTTTTCCATAATTGCTTGGGCAAAGGAGTTTTAAAAAGTCAGTTGTATACTCAGGGTAACAGCTATATTATTTACTTTGGCAGCCAAAGGAAGAAACTAATATTTGATGACCATATCAAGTTTTTCAGCTTCTATGGTAAGATCATTAACCTTTGGAGTCTGTTTTACCAAGTATTGTTTATTTCCTTGGGAAGAGTTTTATCCATACAGACTTCTTGTAGGAAATATTTAGGGAGTCATACACTAGAAATGATCTACTTAGTACCACAGAACAATTAGTCTTGGTTCTGTGTTGGCATTGAAGATGTTGATTTCACCATAGGAAAAGGAACTCAGGTACTTTATGAGAACAGTTAAGCTCAGTGGAACTTAAATATATTATCTCCAGATGTTATCATGACAGCAATCTTAGTTGCATCCTGATAATATTTGTATCATCTTCTATTGCAAGGACATTTTACCTCATTTATATATCATCTATAAATTGTATCATTACTGGCAAAGTCAGTGTACCATGTCTTTATACTGTTTTTCAAGTTGGCTGTACTACAAATACCCAAATTAGGTAAATTATAATTAGACTGATGATTATTTCTAATAAAGGCTAGACTTAACCAAGTTTATTAGTAAGAAAATCATGATGGGCTATTAGAACCTAGTAAAAAGGAATGATAACACCAAAAGGAAAGTGAACAAAAGTGCACAAAAGTGACTGGAAATCAGAGCTTTCAAGTATCTAGACCAGCAGTTTACAAATTACAACCTGCGGGCCAAATCTGGCTTGCTGTCTGTGTTTATAAATAAAGTTTTATTGGCATATAGCCATGCTCATTTTGTTTATTTGTAGCCTATAACTGCTTTTGCACTAGTGGCAGAGTTGAACCATTCTGTTAGAGAACTTCTGGACCAAAAGAGCGTACAAAATTTAGTATTTGGTCCTTTATAAAAAATTTTTGCTGACCTCTGATCTGGACTAATTGTTCTGCTGATCTTGGGTGGAAGCTGTATACAGTTTCCAAGTATATTGGATTGATTTAGTAGTAAACTTACATGGACTATCTGATTCTGAAATTTCCCCACGAAACTTCAGTCTAAGGTCTCCAATTCTTAAAATGCTGAGTTTTCCCTCCTACGGGTTAGGACAGTGCCTGCTACATTGAAAACATGTGATAGATGTTGTCAAAGTGGCTTTAAGTAATTGCCGAGCACCAGGCATTGATCTCAGTGCTGTTAGAATACAGGGGCAATGCAAACAGAGAGCCTTTATCCAGTAATTGTATGGGACACAAGTAGAAAAATAGCTCTAATACAAGATAAAAAGCTGTAAGTCTTATAAGAGAGATACAGATCGAATGCTATGAGGATTCAGGAAACAGGGAAACATTTGAAATAGGCCTTGAGGAGATGAGGAAAAAGACATTCCTGGCAAATAGACCATCTTGAAGAAAAGCATAGTGGTGGGATACCACAGAACATGTCTGAGAGGAGTCAGTAATCTTTGTCTACTAGTAAAGTACCCAGTGGGGAGCAATAGAAGATCTGGAGAAAAATGAATTATTTTTTTCTGGGATCAGATTTACATAGCAGTGTGCTGGGGCTGGTTCATGCCTGTTAAATATTCAGGAATCTTTTAAGCTGGTTGTTAAATCTTTGGTAGCTTAAAGTTGGTCATGTTGACAGGAAGAGAACATGAGTGAATGAGGGCAAGGAAGCAGGAGGAGAAAACAGTGGTTACAATGGAATGGGGATGAGGCAAAGTCCAAGTACATGCTCAGAAGATGCACTTAACCTTGTAGATGAGATGTCATGTTTTTGGAAAAGTTTTCCCTTTTCCAAAAGAGTCTAGTTTGAACAATTTCTACTAAGAATTTCTCATGGCACCAATGTATGGCACAGGTCTAGAAATTACGTATATAGCTCAAACCCTGGATGAATACTTTTTAAAAAAACTATTTAACTGAGAAAGTGTGCTTGGGAAAACCCAGGGAATATAAGAAATTAATCAACTGTCAGCTCTTGTCTGTGAGAGTTAGAGTTGATTTTATATCTCAGCCTTTTATATTGATACACTGATCTCATGTTTCTTTTTCAAGAAAGGTGCATAATAATATCACCCAGGGTTATTGTGAACATTAAATGAAATAAGTGGTGCTTCCAAACTTTCCTAATGATAATCATCTTTAATGTTATAATTCACTAAAAAAAAAGAGAGAGAGAGAAGAAACATCACCTGGACAAACACACAACTTCCTGGGTCTCATTGCAGACCTCCTGAATGAGAATGTCCAGGACAGAGGTCAGGGAAGTTGTTCGTTTAACAAGAGCCTTAAGTGATTCTTATTGAGAAAATTTGGGAGGGAAATGAGTTAATATATATGAAAATACCTCATTACAATACAGTGACAATAATATAATTAGGGGGGAAATGTTGAATGAATGAACCATTTATCAAGAAAGCAATATTCAACAAACCGTTATATGTTCCTTGTCTCAATCTTCCTCTTACATATTCAGAGGAATTGTATGAATACCTATTACTACCCAGAGCTTGGGGGAGGATTAGAGTCTATCACTGGAAAAGGCTCTGAGTTCCCTGGAAGGTAAATGCTGTGTTAACACCGGCTGTTAGTTTAATTGGTTCACTGGAAGCAGGCAGGTTGAGAAATATTTGTCTCAGAGGCTACTCTCTTAGAGAGAATTGTGTACAAGACTGCATCTTGCTGGGGATATGGCCAGTTAGGGAAGAGAAGAGACTGCAATAACGCCTAGCAGCTGAATGTCAGAACCCCAGGGGCCAGCCAGGGAAGAGGGTAGAGCCATCCCCACACCGGAGAGCAATAGGTCCTGTCCCATTGACAAATGCTTGCAGGGAGAAAGGATGCTTGAGTTTTCCAGGTGAAATAATCTAGTCCCCAGGAAGAGGATCATTTTTTATGGCCAGGAACGCCCCACTGGCAGTTCCCTCTAGGGAGTCGTGAAGAGGGATGAGGCTCAGAGACAGGCACTCCAGGGCCCTCACCCTTTGTCATCAGGAGCACATGATGGAGTCAGCAAAGTTGAACCCCTGCCTGGCCAGGATGAGGACAGCCCACCCCAGGAAGGGTAGCTTGTTGCTACAAAGAAGGTCTGAAAACGTCTGCCGGTGGGTAGGAAATCTGCTCTGAACAAGTGCCCATCACCACTGCTTAGAACAGATATTCCTCCTCCTTTCTGCCATCTTCATAGTTCACCTGCCTCTAAGATCCCATTAAGAACCTGTCTCTGGGGCATCTGGGTGGCTCAGTGGGTTAAGCACCCAACTTCGGCTCAGGTCAGGATCTCACGGTTCCTGGGTTCCAGCCCTGCATCGGGCTCTGTGCTGACAGCTCAGAGCCTGGGGCCTGTTTCAGATTCTGTGTCTCCCTCTCTCTCTGACCCTCCCCTGTTCACCCTGTCTCTCTCTCTCAGAAATAAATTTAAAAAATAAATTAATTTAAAAAAAGAACCTGTCTCTGAATGCTTTCCCTAACTCTTCTTGTTTCAGTTTCTTTCTCTTCTCTGTATTCTGTTTAGTTCTTGGAATATTGCTAAATTTAGTGGCCACTGAACAGTTTAAAAAGCATGGTTCTAAAAGCCAACTTTCTTCTTTCCAGGGTTGTTTTATATGTTGAGTCTTTCAGCCATACCACATCATTATTTAAAAAATTTTAATGTTTATTTTGGGGGCAGAGAGAGAGGGAGACACAAAATCCGAAGCAGGCTCTAGGCTCTGTGAGCTGTCAGCCCAGAGCTTGACATGGGGCTTGAACTCACTCACCTCAGATCATGACCTGAGCCGAAGTTGGATGCTTGACTGACTGAGCCACTCAGAAGCCCCGAAAACCACATTATTACTGTTATCCATTTTCAATACAGGATTGTGTGTGTGTTTTACTTCCTTGGTTAATAAATTATCGTATACACAGAAAAATGTTCTTTACTTTCTTTGGCCCTCTTCTAATGTGGTAGAATAAAACTTAATTATCTAGAAAGGGGCACGATACAGGTCACCCATAAATACCAGATAATTAAAACCTGATATGCTTTAAACTCTAGTTGTTTAGTTCTGTCTGGTACCACATTGTTTCCTGAAGCTTTCTACCAGCTGGGAGGTGGAGACTAACTACCAGAAACCTGTCATAGAGAGTCTGTGACTAAAATGTAATTGTTAATGTATGTTGGCCATGGAAAAGTCACAAAATGAAAAAGTCACTGGGATATCAAGAATTAAGAGTACCAGGCACATGGTTTCCTCTGGGAAGCTTAAAATAATGAATAATTTTTAAATGTAGGAAGCAATTCCTGTTCAGTGGAAAAAAACATTTTACATATTACTTGTGTTTTCCCCAGAGGGTAGAAAAGCAGTACAGTAAAATCTTCATTATTCGGAATTTATGATTATTTGCCTAGGAAACGGTCTAACATTCACCTTTGTCCTCACTGTCACTAAAGAATAATTTGAATCCAGATGTTGTGTGATGGAGTTATCACCTGGAAATATTAAAATTGTTTGAGAAAATGTTTTGAAGAAATGTTAATCACATTTAAAAGTTCATTGCAGCCTAGATGGCTCAGTCGGTTAGGTGTCTGACTTCAGTTCAGGTCATGATCTCACAGTTTGTGAATTTAAGCCCTTTGTCGGGCTCTGTGCTGACAGCTCAGAGCCTGGAGCCTCCTTCAGATTCTGTGTCTCCCTCTCTCTCTGCCTTTCCCCCACTCGTGCTCTGTGTGTGTGTGTGTGTGTCTCTCTCTCAAAATTAAATATTTACAAAATTTTTGAAATTTATTGTAAATTATCTTGTCTCTTATGCAAGGATCCTTAGGAACATAGATAACTGGAGTAATTTTATAAGGATAATTTATGAGAATATAATTGTGCTCTTTTATAAGCTTCTGCAATTTAGTCACCTTGTTACATTAGCTTTCCCAACTTAGCTTGCCTTTAAAGTATTTTCCAGCTCTTCCTACACTTAGATCAGTATCATGGCAAATTTGAGGTTGATAGAAATCACATAACAATAGTAATGGCAATGATGCAAATAACCCAGAGAATTTGCCTCCCTAACTTAATTGTATTTGAGAATTATACTAAACTTATTTGCTGATAGTCTAATTTCTTTGGGGCCTTTCTGACTTTTCAGGATGGTTGATTTCTATAATTAACATAATAACTCTGGGACTCTGTATAGCCCAAAGTCCCTCTTCTCTGTAAAGGATTAGTGAGTTCTGTGAGTCCCCATGGGAGAGATGGTCCGACCCATGTCAGACTGGATGGGAGGTTTATGATAAAGAGGGTGAAGAAGGAAGGGATGTAGATTTCATCATTACCCATAATGAGGTTGAGGAGGGATAACTTACAGCAGGCAGCTATCCAGAGGCACCAAGATCAAAGGCTAACTGCCATGTATCCAGGAAACATAGGACTGTGCAGGGAGGAAGGAGGAAAGCAGATGTTAAAATCAAAGAAATCCGAAAAAGATTTGGTAAATGGCTCTAAATGGGCCACAGGGGACATCTTCATAGGAAAAGTTGAGAGGAACCCTGACAGGTTCAGGAGATTAGTTGATTTCTTTTTTTCTCATCTCTTCCTTTGCTCCTTACTCTTCTTCCACTCCCCTCTGCCCAAAGGACCAACAATTAATTGACTAAACCACAAGAGGTCCCTGGATAGATGTTCACTTTCATCACTTTACCTTCCTCCTCTATCAGTTGGGCTAAAGATCATGGCTGCAATGAGAAACAGGTCATGCCCGAGCATGAGAGAGGAAAGTAAAACTACTTCTCCAAAGAAGAAAAATACGGAGCTGGCATTGATAATCTAACAAGAGAACCAGGAAACCGCTCCTCATAATCTGGAGCTCTCTTGTCATCTTTGGGCATCTCAGAGGTTTACCGGGAATCCCAGTGTGGGAGGCATATTGTCTTCTAGTATCAGCTGCTCCATCCTCCCTTCTTGCCCTGCCCCTGAAGATGGGGGCAATGCAGAGTGAAAAGGCCTGGTTTTGCAGCCACAGATGCCTGAGTTTGAATCCCAGCTCTAATATTTGCTAGCTATGTGACCTAGAACAACTTCTTTACTTGATTCTCAGCTGTGACACATCTATCTTGCAGTACTGTTATGAGGATAGAAATGTTGTATAAAATACTGGCACCGTGCTGGGAGCATGTAAGTAGACAGACCTTGGGAAAGTGACATAACCACTGAAAGCATCAGTTTTTTTTCTTCTGTCACATGGGGATAACAATAGTATTTACCTTATAGGATTACTGAGTGGATTACAAGAGATAGAATGACACTGTGCTTAAGGGTGCAGGCTCTGGGATCAGACTGCAGGTTCAGATCCTGACTCCATCCTCATTGGCTGTGTGACTTTGTGCAAGGTATTTAATCTTTTCTTGTGTAGGCTTTTGATTCAATAGCATGGAGATAATAACATTTCATTTATGGGATTATTACATGGACTAAATTGGGTTTTATCCTTAAAGCATTAAAATAATGCCTGATATATGGTAAACATTATATAAATGTTAAATTTAAAAATAATGAGATATAGTATGTAAAACATTTTAACACTCTATATCTAGTACATCATAGCTAGTGATTATTGTATCATGGCTTTGTTTAGTGTTAGACAACTTCTTTTCACATGAATTTTGAAAAGGTCTACAGTGAAATAAATCACAGATTCATAAATCAAAGGGTGGTAGAACATACCTAAAGATCATCTTGTGTGGTGGTTATAAAAAATGACCTTAAAATTTTTCATCTTTTATCAAAACGTGGGGTTTATATTGCTTCCCATTGAATCTGGACCCTATAATTACTTACATGATATCATAGCATGGATGTAATGTTTCAACTTCCTGCCTCTTACAATGCTTGCTCTTAGAACTCAGCCACTATGCCCATATGAAAGGGATGGATGCCTCTAACTTGCTGACATCCCAGCCGACATGTGAATGAGCTTCCTTGAAAGCTCATCCTTTATACGCCAGCCCCACCAAGGCTGACCCTTGATGGAAGATACTGGCTATTCCTGCTGAGCCCTGCCCAAATTATAGATCTGAGCAAAACTTCTGTTGTTTTCAGTCATCAGTTTGGGGGAGGTTTGTTAGGCAACAATATATCTAGTTTGTTCCCCACAGGTGTTTGCGTCTCCTCTACCCTATAACTTATCTAAGCTCTGCTTATCTGTCCAGTCATTCAACAAATATTTATTCAATGTTTATGTATCAGACATTTTCTAGGCACTGGGGAATACATCGGTGAATAACCAAAAGGTCTTGGCTGCAGAACTCTTCATTCTGGAGAGGGGAGAAAGACAAAAAATTAAAAGAATACATTATATGATGTCTGGGATTGAAACGTATTCTGAAGAAAAAGGAGGTGGTATAAAGAGTGATGAGATGTGTATGTAGTAGGGAAAGTTATTGCCATTTTAGCAGAGGTGTTGAGGGAACACTGTCTACTAAGGTGATATTTGAGCACAGGTCAGAATGAAGTGAGGGAGCTGGTTGTATAGATCCCTAGAGGAGAGTTCCTAGCAGAAGGACAGATAGTGTAAGGTCTGAGGCAGGAGCACACCCACATGTTCAAGAAATGATAAAGAGGCCTTTGAGATTGGAAAGGAACATGCAAGGGGCAGAATGAGCTGAAAGAAAACAAAGGACTTGGAGGCCACATAAAGTAAGTTTAATTTAATTCTCAGTGAGATGAAAAGTCACTGGAGAATTTTGATCATTGTATGTTTTTATTGAGGTAAAACTTACATGAAACAAAATGCACACAGTTTGATAAGCTTTGACAAGTGTATACCCCAATGTGCATAGCCAATCAACACAAAAAGTTATCTTTTGCCCTCTATCCATCAATCTCTATCTCTGTCTAATAGGAAACCACCATTCTGATTTTCATCTGTAGGTCAATTTTACTTATTCTGGAACTTAATATAAATGCAATTGTACAGTGCATACTGTTTTGTATCTGGCTTCCTTCACTTTAAAAAAATGTTTTTGAGCAGCACCCGGGTGGCTCAGTCGATTAAGCACCTGACTTTGGCTCAAGTCATGATCTTGTGGTTCTTGAGTTTGGGCCCTGCACTGGGCTTTGTGTTGACACCTCAGAGCCTGGAGCCTGCTTCGGATTCTGTGTCTCCCTCTCTCTCTGCCCCTCCCCCATTCATGCTCTCTCTCTCTCCCTCTCTCTCAAATAAATAAACATTTTAAAAAATGTAAAAAAATGTTTTCCAGATTCATCCTTGTTGCTGTGTGCATCGGTAGATCATTTTTTAAAATTGCTGATTAGTTCTATGAAAATATTACAGTTGATTTATCTATTATATTTCGACATTTGGGTTCTTTCCAGTTTTTATCCACTACAAGTTAAAACTACTGTGAACATTATATATAGCACACATGCCTTTTTGTGAGTATATATTTTCTTCTCTTTTGGGTAAATGCCTAAGGGTAGAATTGGTGGGCCATAGAGTAAAGGCCTATTTATCTTGATAATAACCCAAACAGTTTTCTCAGCTCTCTGTGCCACTGTATACTCCCACCAGCAATGTAGGAGAGTTCCAGTTGTACAGCTGACTAGCCAACATTTGGGGTTATCAGTTCTCTCTCTTTTTTCCGGACTTCTTTGCATGAGAGTCATTAAATCCTACATTCTTCATGCTTTATAACAGGGCAAGATAGAAAAGAAGGTTTTGAGAAAAGATGGTAAGTTCTTAAAGAGAATTTCCATGTTTTTATAGTTGATTACATGTGAAAAATCTGTTGAACTGAAATAACTTCTTAATCTTCATTTTTGCAATGCAGATCAGTATTTGATAAAGTTTCTTTTGCAAGACAAAATTCTCATATGTATCTCTTCTGTTTTATTTTTTAGAAAACGTGGGTTATTATCTTTTATAGTATATCTTTTGTATATTTCAAGACAACAAGTTATCACTCACCCTTTGCTCTTTTCCATGTCATGTGATCTCAGTTTGTTTTAACATTTTCATGTAAATATGAATTTCCAATCCTTTTAATCATGTGTGTGACTGTTCTCAGAAGAGCTTCTAAATGGACTCCATCTAGTTATTCAGTTGACTCAATAGTTTCAGGTTTCAAAGCAGTGATTTCAAATGTAAATTTACTTTAAACATCTCTCTGCATTTATGTGTATGTAAGCCAGTGTGAATTGGTTTTCATGGGCTCCACAATATTTCTACTTATACTCTTTCCAAGAATGAAGCTATGAGTGAACTCTGGGAACATGTGTGCTCTGTGTATATACAGAATGTTACATTGTTGAATAAACACAGCTGTACTTATTAAATTGTATGGCCATACAAACACACATACATGCACATACACACATACCCTTGCACACACAAAGCATTCAGATAATTCACAGGGTGTTTATTTGAAGGGGTTATGGTTTGGCCACTCAGGTATGTTCATTTGCTTGGTTTATTAGGTTCTTGTGTGGTTTCGTGATATGAATGCCCTTCCCTAGATTTGTAAGTGTCCTTGCTACAGCAGTTCTTGCCCACTTTCATCCTTTTACAATGCCTTCTTTTCTGTTCCAGGAAGTGAAAAAAAAATCATCCCATACATGTCCTGTGTAAATGGGCTGGGACAATATCCAATAAATGCAAAGCAAGAAAACCATTTTTCAAATGTGAGAATACTATATGTGAAGCCATTTAACAATTTAGGTTCTCTTTTTTAAAAATGCCATATTCAAATTAAGGGAGTAAAGAACGCGTTTAATGCGTTTCCTAAGCCTCTGACCATTTTCCGCTGGGTTAAACACTCATAAAGAGAAGTGATTGAGCTCTTATTGTATGAATTTCAACCCAACAAGAAGATTATGTATTTACTATATTGAGTTGTAATCCATCATTTTATGTGTCTGTCTTTCCTAGCTGGTGATAAATAAGAACCAATGCTTCATTAGTCTGTGGCATGTCTAATAAGAAAGGTGGTCCTTAGCACATAGTAATCCTCCCCCTGCCAAATGCCATACCAAATGAATGAATTCCACTAGAATCTCAGAGCCAGCTCATGATAAAAGTAGAGGGCAAAAGGCTGAACAAAAAGCTTTTTGTCTCTACCAGTCTGATGAAACAGCTCTTGTCCACGTTACCAGTAAGCTCCATTGCCTTAAACCCAATGGCAAATTATCAGTGCTGTTTTTTTCAGCTATTCCTGTTATTCTCTCTGTTGTCACTGTTACCCACCACCCATGCCCTACACTATTTAGTCGTCACGTAATAGTCAGGGTTTTTCTTCTAAAACACAGAACCTGTTGTGCAGTCTTCTGCTCAAAGCCTTTCCAAGTCTTCCCAACTTACGTAGAATTCAATCCAGATTTCTTATCTGATCTTTAAGGCTCTACGTTTTTTGCCCCTGTGTGTATTTCTGGCCTCACCTGCCGATTCTTTGTTGCTCACTCTGCTGCAAATGCACTGGTCTCCTTGCTGTTCCTCGAGCTTGCCAAGCACCCGCTGTCCTCAGGGCTATAGGCACATGCTGGCTTCCTATCATTTTCTTTTCTCAGAATCTCAGATTAACGTACTCCCTACTTCACTCAGTATTATATTGTCCTGTGACACCTCCATCCAAAAGAACCTCACTGTCTATCTAGCTCATTACTTGATTTTCATAATACATACCATTACCTTCTATTAAATATCTTGATGTATTTTCCCCATCTTTTCACTAGAATGTAACTTCACGATTGCAGGGACTTGAGCCTTACTCACTGCAATTTCCTGGAAGCCTAGAAAAGTGTCTGGCAGATTGGGGGCACTCATAAAGGTTTGTTTTATACAAATGGATGAAGTAGAAGTCTCTTGTCCACTTATTTTCTTGAATATGGTTTAAGTGATCCTTCTAAGCCTCAAGAAATGGTCTCTCCATATATCTCTTAGTACACAATGCTGAGTTTGGGAAGGAAGTGGGCAAAGATATAGAATCAAGAATCTTCCTAGCAGGAGAAGAAATAGACTCCCTTGAGGTTGAGTGTTACTATTAGGAATCACCTGATTAAAAGTCACTGGAAGAAAAATGCATCAGGGGCCCCAAGTATAAATTCATAAGGAGAAAAGGAAAATTCTGACTTTTGGTGGGGTTTTTGGAAGAGTTGATAAAAGCCCGACTTGTGGCTACTGCTAGAAGCTTTCCTAGGCTCAGCTACCCCTGCACAGCTGACCTGCTTCAGAAAGAATGGCTAGGCTTAGGCACATAAGCTAAACATAGCCATAGCTTGGTGAGTCCTGAGCACATTACACTGCCTAACCAGTGAAAGGGATAGCCATGAATGAAAACTCGTCAGGCTGGGGAACCCGGGTTGCTCAGTCAGTTGAGTGTCTGACTCTTGGTTTTGGCTCAGGTCATGATCTCATGGTTCATGATATTGAGCTCCGTGTCAGGCTCTGTGCTGACCACTTGGGGCTTGCTTGGGATTTCTTTGTCTCTCTCTCCCTGCCCCTCCCTGGCTTGCACTTGCACTCTCCTCTGTCTCTCTGTCTCTCTGTCTCTCTGTCTGTCTGTCTGTCTCTGTCTCTCAAAAGAAAAGATAAATAAGCATAAAAAATATATATTAAAAAAACCCTCATCAGATTAAGTGGTAGCAGCAGAAACAATGGCAATTAGGCATAGTAGATATCCACTTCTTTCTCTGTCTTGTCATTGGGAAGCAGGATTTACTCCTTTGAAATAAATAAGTACACATGTCTTGAAAAATTTGTGTGAGACCTTAAAATACTATGGATGCATTTCTTTGTTTTTCTTTCTCAAAAAGCTTAGACCCAGAGGTAATGTCCAAATATTGGAATCAGTTAAAAAAATGAGTGCATTAAATAACTCTTAAAGAGTTATTATAGTATCTGTTTTCTTTTTATGTCTTATTCTTTTGGCATTTCAATCTATGTCAGTTAGATCTTTTGGAAGTTAGTGGGCCACAAAATGCAAATACATATACTTGATTATTTAGAGGACCATCTGACCTTATGATTTTATGATTTTTCTCTAAGTCAAATGGGAAGTCAGGATGAGAGATAGAAATCAGATTTTATATCTCTTAATGGAGTATGTGTTTCATGTCTTTTCCTGGATTTTCACATGGAATTCCAAATCTGCATAACATTCACAAATATCTGTTGAATACAAACATTTTATTATACCATAACAAAAGCCTATTTAGAGATGTGTAGTATCTCTGTTAATGCAGCATAACACCTATTGGAAGAGAAGCCTTGTATATTGTTAGGAATAAGTCTCACAGTCTTGATTTCATAATTTCACAGGCATAAAGAAAAATGGCTTTTAATATATATTTTTTTCATATGGAGATCACTCAAAGACTGGGAATTAAGACTGGGAATGTCCACCTCCAAGGGCCAGATGAGACTGAAAAGTCCCCATATATTGCAAGAAACTCTCCATGGAGTAGTTGATTCAAACTCAGACCATATTCTTGATAGATTGATGGTCAGTTGGTGGCACATGATAATCCGTGGGATATTCCAAACCTCCAGTATAACCACCTTGTCTCAGATGTCATTAGTCTTTGCTGTTGTTCTCTAGTTTGAATGAAGCAAAGGTACACTGTGCTTTAGGTAATGATGCAATAAAATAAATGTAAGTTTTGACATGAATACAGTCTAAAGCAAAAAGAAGGATATCGTCATAAATCTGCATTTATTCGTATGGGTTCTGAATAAAAAGATAGATGACAGGATTGGGAGATAAAATGTCACCCAGGCGCCCCATATTTTTTAATTTTTTGAGGACCCTCCATATTGTGTTCCATAGTGGATGTACCAGTTTGCATTCCCACCAATAGTGCAGAAGGGTCCCACTTTATTCACATCCTCACCAACATCTGTTGTTTCCTGAGTTGTTAATTTTAGCCATTTGGACAGGCAGGAGGTGGTATCTCATTGCGGTTTTGATTTGCATTTCCCTAATACTGAGTGATGTTTAGCATCTTTTCATGTGTCTGTTATCCATCTGGATGTCTTCTTTGGAAAAGTGTCTATTCATGTTTCCTGCTCATTTCTTCAATGGATTATTTGTTTTTTGGGGATGGAATTTGGTAAGTTCTTTATAGATTTTGGATACTAATCCTTTATCTGATATGTCATTTGCAAATATCTTCTCCCATTCTGTCAGTTGCCTTTTAGTTTTGTTGATTGTTTCCTTTGCAGTGCAGAATCTTTTTATCTTGATGAGGTCCCAATAGTTCATTTTTGCTTTTGTTTCCCTTGCCTCTGGTGACATGTCTAGTAAGAAGTTGCTGTGGCCGAGGTCAAAGAGGTTTCTGCCTGTTTTCTCTTGTAGGATTTTGATGATTTCCTGTCTCACATTTAGGTTTTTCCTCCATTTTGAATTTATTTTTGTGTATGGTGTAAGAAAGTGGTCCATAGATCACCTGCTAATCTTGTTAAAATGTAGCTTCAGATTCAGTCAGCCTAGAATGAGGCCTAGGATGCTGCATTTCTAACAAGCTCCTAGAAGATACCAGTGTTACTAGGCTATGAATTTCACCTGTAGTAACAAAAATGTCTTTAATCAACAGCAACTATATGGGAAGCAATTGAAAGTCATGGCTCATATTGCATTCCTGTCACTTATGAGTGGTGTGATCTTGGGAAAGTTACTTACTCATTTTGAATCTTACTCTTTTCATCTTTCAGTTGGGAAAATCATACCTACCTGATTGATTATGTGAATCAAATGATATAATCCATATGGAAGGTTTTTAATAACTTGAAAATATTCTGCATGTATAATCCCTTATTTTTAAAATTAGGATGATTACTGTTAGTCCTTAAGTAAAGGTGATTAGCAAGGAGGATCTTTCTATAAGTACACAGTAACTTTATTGGCAAACTAATGCAAATGAATATTCTGAGATGCATAGCCTTAATGAAGTGCTTACCAGAACATATAGGCACACACATGCTTAGCGTGTCCCTTAACTACCAAAGCCGTTAAATATGTGACCTGATTCTGCATGGTTTACAACAGGATGCTCTTTCGTTTAGCATATTAATTATTATTTACAAAGTCATCATAAAAAAATAAGATGTCCTTGTATAACAAAGGCCCACAGCCAATATTTTACAGATAGCACACAAAGAGGTTAGAAATTGATGATTTATAGATCAGGAAATAACAGTTAATCAACTCTCTTTTACTTCCCAAGCCATATCGGGCAGTTTCGCATCACCTTTTGGTTGTCAGCTATGTTTGTATTAATGGTAATAGCTTTGCAGACTGAAACAGGATACGGAGGTGCTGTCTGGAAATTCTCCCAGCATGACTGGGAGGCCAGGGGCAAACTGTCATAGCCCATACATCAGAAGCATCATGTGTTCTTAACCTCAAACACAGTCCATACATTCACTGTCACAGGATGCACTGAGACCAATAAACACTACCTGGTGTCACATCCATTGGTGACATTTATACATTAATTTTTGCATTTACATTAGGCCAGGTATTGGACCCTATAGGATTTGAAAAGCTTGGAAAATAATTTCAAAGAAGAGCTGCCAATATTTAAAGACTCGACAAATAAGATATATGAGAATAGTGAGAGAAGGGGAATCCAAGGGCACCTTAACACACCTTTGTACTTGAATCATTTGGAATCAGCCCCTACCCTGCATTGGATCTAATTTCTCTTTTGTTTATATTTTTTTTGAGAATTTGCTTGTATTCATCTTATAACATATATTTAATTCTATCATACGTGTAGTTATTTGTTATTTCATCTAGCAGGTTTAAATACATGTCTTATTTATTCTAGTTATCTCCTAGAGTGTTTTCTTTCCATAAGTACTCATTGAATAAATAAATGATGAATATATGAACCACCAATGCATACATGTAATTAATATAGGTTTAGGAATTCTCAAGTCACAAGGACATAGACTTATCCTTGTGTTGGAGGAGACTAGAAGTAAGTATTGTCTACAAATGGTCTCAGATTACCATGGGGTCATTGGCATATGGAATAACAAGGAGATTCAGAATTGCTTACTGAGAAAGATATAAAATTTGCTTGCAACAAAACTTGTATGTAGGCAAGTTGAGATGGACCATTAAGGATGCCTAATTATTTCTGCATGTACCACAGTAAAGCCCCTGTGCCTTCCCCATACCTGGTATCTCTGAGAACATTGCTTTCCTTTAAATGACAACACACTACCTTTTCTTCAGGTTTTCCGAGGGAATCCAATCTTGATTTGAGAACCACTACTTGATCATCAACAGCTTCTCTGGGACAACTGACGTTTGAGAAGCATGGGTCACCTATTTCCAACTTCCACACTGGCACTGCTCTGTCCACTGTCTCTAATCTCCTGAATGCTAAATCTAAAGGACACCTCCCAAACTTTATCTAACTTGACTTATCTGTAGTAGTTAACCTGGGTGACCACTCTATTCTTGAAAGACTCTCTCTATTGGCTTCTTGTCCTACCTTTTCTCCTTTCAGACCTCGCCTTCTCAGTCTCCTCCTTTGCTGTGCCTTGATTGTTTCTCAAGGGCTTGTCCCTTCTCTCCTTCTTGACCTGCTGCACACTCCTTTGAGTGCCCTCATCTTTGCTCATGGTTTTAAGTATCATTTATCTTGCCTTCATATGTAATGTGAAGCTCCCTATGCAATGCTCTCCAGATTTAGTCAATACTGCATTTTCAGTTTCTAAAATGTTGCTAGTATATGTCTGAGGAAGACTCACTGCCAAAATCTGAATAATAAAAAATAGAGGCATGCACAATTTCGTGCTTGGAAACCATGCAACCATCTGTTAGCCAAGGTTAGCAGCTCTTGCTTGATCATCTGCCCACCCCCTCCCTTAACCTGTTCTTTCCTTTACCCTTCCGGAGCTGCTCTCTGAACTTTGCCTAGACTCCACTGTTGGGAACCTTGGCAAGCACTTCTTCTGGCCAAGAGAAGTTGTCATCAAGTTTCACAGAAATTTTTCACCATTCAGAAAGAGTTTATGCTTTACCAAAAGAATTCACCTTGGGGCCCTTGCAAATAACCAACTCTCCAAGGAAATTTAATATTTGATTCAACTAATCAAAATTAGATTTACATACATTTGGAAAACATGTCTGTAGTTCTGCCTCACTTTATGTAACTGGTTTATCACTGAAATACCTATAAATCAGATAGTTGTAAGCTGAGTAATAGTTCAAGTATATTAATCAATTTGCTAAGGAAAAGAGAAATATGTTCATAAACAATTGACATCTAATATATCTGTTGTGTATGTTTGAACTTTATGTCCGAATTTAAGTGTACTTATTTTTGGAGGCATACTTTTGCATGGTAGTGTATAAGACAGGACAAAGGAGAGATTAACACTTGTCTAAAACTTGTCAAGTGGCAGGCATCGTGCCAGGAATTGTGGCCTGTCATTATGAGAGAGGATAGGTTTTTGTTCTGTTTTGTTTTGTGTGGGGTAGGACATAAGTCAGAAAAACGGTGTTTGTCCCACAGTCAAAACATTTTTTTTCCCCAAATCCAAATGTCTCTGAGTTTGCTTTTCCTCATTGCCGTGACCTAGGAAGTTCATATCAGACTTCGGGTATTTCTTCCCACTCAGTCTTTCCACCCTTCTCCTTCTCCTAAGACAGCTCTAAGGGACAAATCTCCTGATCAAGTTTTTTACTATTAGATGAGTTATCGATACAAAGAGAACAAATGAATTGATAGAGTTTTGTTTTTCTGCCTTGGCTAAGTGATAGTAACCACTTGAGGCCCTAGGAACAGATTCCTTCCATGTCTGTAGCTACATGCAGGCCTCTTTGCTCCCATGTGTTTGCTGGGACAGTCTCTTAATTCCACTTGTCACAAGGATAGGGGTGGTCTGTTGTCCACAGCTTCCACTCGTTGACGGGTTTCTTAGCTAGAAGTATAATGAAGTGGAAAAGACACAAGAGAGCACTTAACTACATTAACACTTAGAGAAGAACTCAAGTCCCACCCTCCTCTCCCGATCACCTTCCAGCCACCTCCCCACCCACTTCCCACCACTCTGGGCTTACAGATATGAACAGCAGCACTTGTGTTAACAACTTGGAGGCTGCAGGAAGTCGGACCCCAGGAAGCAATGAGATATTTCCCTCTGGGAGGCCCTAGCTTGGGGCTTCCCTTCCTTTCCTGTGTCAACAAAGCCTTATTTCCTAACTCACCAGCCATAGAATAAGCCAAATTCCTATTTTTTTCACTTCCCTTTTGGATGGAAAGGACTCCTAGACAGAATTTATATAGCTGAGTTGTGTTGATTTTACTCTCATTAATGGCTCCAACTCATAAAAAACACAGTGGGGATTTAAAAAAAATGTATCTGAAAAATAAGCAAATATACAAAACTCTAATTCTTATGCCAGAACACAAAGCAAACAAAATATTCTGAGAAGGAGTGCCTAATTGTGTTTCACATAGTGTAACAAGTTAATAAATCGCACAGCAGCTATGTAAATATGTCTATACTCTATGCAGAGAATAGTTAACAACCCAACAGCTAATGTAGATGAATGTTTATTAAATAATGAAAGCCCTGCAATAATACAAAATAGGCCGATCAAAATTTAAAGGAATGCAAAACATAAAGTTCTCTCCACATTGTTTTTAAGATAGGGAAGAGTAGAACTATGAAGAAATAAGCAAATATCAGATATTCCACGTTGTGTTTATTTAACATGTATGTATACAACTGAACACATAGGCATAAATAGACACATATGTGGTCAGTTCCTGCATACTCCAGTTCTTCCCATTTGAAGCACAGCAAACCTTGGCTTCTTGCAAAGCCTCAGCTTGACACTGTGACCTTATTTACCACTGTAGTCTTACCCAAGTCCAACAATATGTCTCCCAGACATCTTGCACATTTCATATTTATCACTTGGTCATATCACTGTCCTCAGCTTCCTCCTGCTTGTCCACATTCAGAACTGTCCAAAACCCATTTCCTCTGTAAAGTTTTATCTTCTGATGTCCAGTGATGTTTTCCTCTTTTGAACTCTCATCCCCAATTACCTTTAACGGTTCTTTTCTCCCCATCATTTTCTGTGAGGTGATGTGGTTTCTTTTCATATGTGTAAAGATCTTCCCTCCCCAAACTGGATTATAAACTCTGGAAAACTTTATTCTTACTATCCTCAGGAACCTTTCATCACTCAGTGCATTGTCTTGTATGAAGTAGGAGTTAAGCAGACTGGTGCACAGGAATGGGAGGGAACCAGAGAGGGTTATATATTGAGGCTATTTAAACCACTACCTTTAGCCCAGAAGATTTAAGAGCAAAATATTATGTATTGTCATTATTTTTGTTAAGAAAGCTCATAAATTAATTTCAATGGGGTGAATTTTTGACTGTCAGATTAAGGAATTGTTACGTAGATTCTTAGTTAATAGAGTGAGGGCTAAACAGATGAAGAGGATGAATGTCATTGCAAAAATGTTGTGTTTGTATATATGTGTACTGTTTTATATGGTATGTTTCTTGACATCCTCACTTACAAGGAGGCACTTGAGCAGAGGCCTGAAGGAAGGGAGGAAGCAAGTCATTGGCGTATCCAGAGAAAAAGAGAGTTCCAGGCAGAATGTGCGGCAAGGTTAAGATGGCAGGGTGGGACCGTGTTTGGAGTACTGGAAGAATAGCAAAGAGGCCAGCATGTGTTGAAGAGAATGAAAAAAATAGTAGTATTTTTTTATATGTTGTATTCAGTTTAATATTTTGTACAGGATGTTTGCATCTACATTTATGAGAAATATTTTCTTCATTTGCAGTAAACTTTGACTTTAGTATCAGGGTAATGCTGGCTTTAAATAATGAGTCTGGAAGTGTTTCTTCCTCTTCTGTTGTCTGCAAAAGTTTGTGTAGAACTCAAACTTTTTTTTTTCTTTTTTACATATTTGAAATAATTTACTAGTGAAGCCATCTAAGTCTGATCTTTAGATTGTGGTCAGATTTTAAATTACTTCAGTTTAAACTTAAAGTTCTGTAATTATGTATCTTTTCATTTAATATTAGTTGTTTAATTTGTTGGAACAAAGTTGCTTATGATATTTTCTTAAAATCCTTTTAATTTTTGTAGGTGTGGTAGTGATATCCTTTCTTTCATTCCTACGTTTGGTAATTTTTGTTCTCTCTCTCTCTCTTTTTCTCTTTCTTTTGGTTTTGCTAAAGGCTTATGAATTAAAAACAATTTTTATAGAGGCACCTGGGTGGCTCAGTCGGTTAAGTGTCCAACTTCGGTTCAGGTCATGATCTCATGGTTCATGGGTTCAAGCCCCACATCAGGCGCTGTGCTGACTGCCAGCTCAGAGCCTGGAGCATGTTTCAGATTCTGTGTCTCCCTCTCTCTCTGACTATCCCCTGCTCATGCTGTTTCTCTCTCTCTCAGAAATACATAAAACAATTAAAAAAAAATTTATATGCATGACTTTTGTTTTAGTTTATTTTTCTCTATTTTCTCTTCTGTATTTTATTGATCTCCCCTCTGATCTTCATTATTTCTTTCCTTCTGCTTGCTTTAGATTTAATTTGTTCTTCTTTTTATAGTTTGTAATGGTGAATGCTTATTAATTGAAATCTTTTTGTGTCTGTGTTAATAAGTTTTATTCTTCTAGCAATGTCTTTTGCAACTACATTTAAAATTTATTGGCCCTGGGCACCTGGGTGGCTTAGTCGGTTGAGTGTCTGACTTTTGATTTTGGCTTAGGTCATGATCTCAGGGTTGTGGAATTGAACCCTGTGTTGGGCTCCATGCTGAGCATGGAGCCTGCTTGAGATTCTCTCTCTCTTTCTCTCTCTCTCTCTCTCTCTCTCTCTCTCTGCCCTTCTCCCTGCTCATGCTTTCTCTTTCTTTCTCAAAATGAAATGAAGTGAAATGAATTTATTGACCCAAATTTGTCCTTTTCTTATTATATTTTTTAACCTCTTAAGTATTTGCAGTAATTCCTAAATTTCTTGCTGTAGGCAGTCTTGCTTTTTGTCTTTTTTTTCTTGACCAGATTTGCCAGAAGTTTTAATTTAATTCAATGTTATTAGTCTTAAAAAAAATTTTTTTGGAAGAATTGATTCTTTTTATTGTATATGTATATTTCCAGTTTCTTAATTTCTTGCTTTTATTTTCTTCCTTCTGCATTTGTTTTATGTTTAATATGCTTTTGTCTTCTACTTTTTAAGATGAATACTGAGAAATTAGTTTTTAGCCTTCTTCTTGAGTAAAACTTTAGCTGCGTCCAAGAAGTTTTAATATGTGCTATTAGCCTTCAGTTCAAGTCATTAAAAAATTTTTATTGTGATTTTTCCACCCTAGTTTATCAGTATCTTGAAGTTTATTTTTAAAACTTTTTAAGCCTGGCAATTTTCTAATTAACCTTTTTGTTACTAATTTCTGGCTTAGTAATGCTGTGTTCATCATGTGGACTCTGAATGATTTCACTCCTTTGTTTGGACTTTTTTATGACCCAGCATATGTCATTTTTATAAATGGTCTATTGTTGGCTCCAATGTTTTATATATGTCTAATGATTTTCTTTATTGTGTTATTCAAATATTATATATCCTACTTCTTTTAAAAAATGTTTTATTTAAAATTCCAGTTAGCATGCAGTATAATATTCATTTCAGTTGTACAATATAGTGATTCAGCTTCCATACAACACCCAGTGCTCATCACAACAAGTGCATCCCTTAATCCCCATC
Organism: Hyaena hyaena; assembly: GCF_003009895.1. Taxonomy (NCBI): domain Eukaryota; kingdom Metazoa; phylum Chordata; class Mammalia; order Carnivora; family Hyaenidae; genus Hyaena; species Hyaena hyaena. The sequence continues at coordinate 82,664 of NW_024081833.1, forward strand.
ACCTATTTAACCCCTTCCTGCCCCACCTCCCTTCTAGTAACCAACAGTTTGTTCCCTAGTCAAGAGTCTGCTTCATGGTTTATCTCTCTCTCTTCTTTTGTCCCTTTGTTCATTGTTTTGTTTCTTAATTTCCATATATGGTATTTGTCTTTCTATGCCTGACTTATTACACTTAGCATAATACTCTCTAGACCCATCCATGTCATGGCAAATCGCAAGATTTTGTACTTTTTAATGTGTGAGTAATAATCCATATAATCCATTATATACACACATGTGTATATAGTACGTCTTCCTTCCCTCTCCCCCCCTCAGATTTAAGGTTAGGGTTTGGGTTAGGGCCAGTGTTAGGGTTAGGGACAGGGTGAAGGTATGTGCCTGGAATCCTGCAATTCACAGACCTCTCCAGAGTGGTAGGTTTCGGGTTAGTGTTAGGATAAGAGTTAGGTGTTAGATGGAAGGGGTTATGAGTTACAGTTATGTTTAGTGTTGGGGTTAGGGTTAGGGTTAATGGTATATGCCTGGTTTCATGCAGTTCAGAGACCTCTCCAGAGAAGAAAATGCTCGACTTCTGCTGGGGTGAAAATATACATTACAGCCATCTACTGAGCTGAGGCACAGAGGGAATTTGAGCTTCTTTATATTTTTTAAGTGAGCATCTTTTTTTTTTTAAATGTTTATTCATTTTTGAGAGAGAGAGAGACAGACAGAGCATGAGTGGGAGAGGAGCAGAGAGAGAGGGAGACACATAATACGAAGCAGGCTCCAGGCTCTGAGCTGTCAGCACAGAGCCGGATGTGGGGCTCAAACCCACAAACTGTGAGATCATGACCTGAGACGAAGCCCAATGCTTAACTGACTGGGCCACTCAGGCGCCCCAGATTTGGGCTTCTAAATTCTGTTTAAACAGATTGTTCCTTCTATTTTTATTTCTACCTTCACACCCATTTCTATAAATATTATCAATTCTAAAAGGTTCTGTATCTTCTTGAGAGTAACTAGGCTGTTTCTCAGCTTTTCTTATCATGTGCTCAGGGACCCACTTTATCAAATCTATGGTTAGGGTTAGGGTAGGATATGTGCCTGGTAACCTGTAGTTCAGAGGTGTCTCCAGAGTGTGAGGGTTACGGTTACGGTTAGGGCTAGAGCTAGGGTTAGGTTTAGGGTTAGAGTATGTGCATGGTATCCTGTAATTCAAAATTGCTGTTCTTTTGTTACTCGAACTATACTATGTAGAATCCATCTTTCAGGTAGTATATTCTTTCATTAAGGTAGAAGTGTTTGAAAACTTATACTAAAAGCATATGAAAACAGCCTATGCTAACTCACTGAAACTACACTGTGTACAAAATGTCAAGTAACATCTTTTTTTCAGATAAAATTGTTGTAAACTGTTCTGGAGAAGCTTATAGGTATAGTGCTGTTCTTTTTGTTTTTGATTTTTTTTGCATTTGTACCTTTATTCAACTTATATTCATTTTTTCTTTAAATATTTATTTACATTGCCATTAGTTAACATACAGTATAATGTTAAAAATACATAGAGTGCAATATTAGTTTCCAGCATAGAATTTATTGATCACCTACATACACTACCCAGTAGTCATCTTACTGGTTTTTAGATCCTTGGTCTGTGTGTTAATGAGAGAGTGTATTAAAATATCTTTATACCATGTAGAACTATTTATATTTATTCTTCATTTCTTATATTTGCTTTGTAACTTTGGGAGCTATATTAATAGGTGCATATAAGATAGAATTATTTTATGTTCTTGAGATTAAGCATTTATTATTATGAATATCTATGCTTAGTAATGCTTTTTTCCTTAAGGTTTACTTTGCATAATATTGGTAAATCTATTCTAGGTTTATTTTAATTGCTGTTAAATGGTGTATCTTTTCTTACAGTTTGTTACTTTCCACTTTTCTATGTCATTGTATTTAAAATATTCATAAGAGCAGCATGTAGTTGGGTTTTAGTGTTTTTGAGTGTGATGATATTTATCTTTTCATTGGCTTATTTAATTTGTTTGTATATAATTACTATTTTTGATTAAGTATTATAAAATTTTTGTTTTTTGTCTGTACCAGTTTCTTAGTTCTACATTGTTATTCTTAAAGGATCTCTTTTGACTGCTTCTCTTTTCTCAGTGAAATAGGAAGTCAGGCCATCAACTTTGAGTAAAGATGAAGGAGGAGATGATGGAGTTTAGGAGAAGGGAAAAATAGTTTAAGGCACCTCCGAGCAGAAAATGAAAGTCTAAGGGAATGCAGTGCTAGGTAGCACTAGGGTCTTCCTGGTGTTACTGGTCAGGAAATTAGAATGAGAATCATCGATATAGATGTGTGTTTTTCTCTGGAAATATTCAGCTGCATAAAGGCAGATATGTAGTAGACAATTTAAGATTTAATCATTGTTGCAATTTTGCTAAAACGGAATAATATATGGAGAACTGGCCAAGAGAATTGATGGTATTCAACAAGAAAGTGATTGTACTGATGAACAAGAGTATCTAAACTATGTTAAGAAGGAGGTGAGGTCATATGGTACTAAAAATCATACAAAGATAATTTCTTTTTTTTCTTTCTTTCTTTTTTTTTTGTTTTTGGTCTTAGCAAAATCAAAGAATTGATAGGAGTTATGGTACTAAAATAAATAATATAGAGAGATATTAGCTACTGGATGGAGAGTAGTATACTTACAATTGAGATTGTATGGAATGTGCACTTAATGATAATGACAAGGGATAAGCATGTGTATTAGTGGCTGAAGTAGGGTGAGAGTATCATCAGAGTTGAGAAGTTTAAGAAACTGAGTGGGCAGTGAACTGAAAGAATTATCTCTATGAGTAGTGTCAAAAATATGACAGACACAGATTAAAAATAGCTCTTTTCTTATAAATATTATTGTTGTAAAAATCCACAGACTTCTGAATTATTCTCTATAATTCATAGAAGAACTTGAGTTACTGGAGCTTTAAGAGGAGAGAACAGGTAATATAGAATGGTAAATTAGTAGAATCCATAAACAAACACAGTAACAATAATAGCAATGCAAAATACAGCAAAGCTCTCTCTTAATGCTATAAAGGTTTCAAAACTCCTTCCAGAACTTTTCCTCTCATCTGGCTTTCAAGAATAAACAACAATCACTATCGTCTACAATTCACAGTTGAGAAAACATGCAAATATGTCTTTGTTAATTATAAAAATAATTTGCCCCAATTGTAATTAGAAGAAACGAATGATATTTATTTTAAATATTTTTCCAGATATTAATGTAAAACATCTTAGGGTGTCAGAGTGATTCACTATTTTCTTTCTAAGATGGGAATCTGTGTATATAGAAAGATTTAATTTTGATAGTACCTTTTTAAAAGATTAGAATCCTGAGTATTATTTTTTACACTTAGATCTGTGAGCGTTATGCTATTATCTTTTCTCTATTATCAAATTTACTACATATAATTAAATTTTGTAGTGTTATGCCTTTTGTGTTCTGGCCTATGATTGATGAAGTAGAGTTTCCTATTAAAGGGCATATAAGAATAAGGGTTGTGTTTTATAGGTTTAATTTTTTTCCTCAGCATTTCCCTAATACTCCTAGAATCATCCACTAGTTGCAGAAGGCTATTGAGTTGGGAGTTTACTTTGGGAAGTTATGTTAGTTGATGTAGTTGTACAAACACCTGACTTTGTTAGCAGCTCATTTTCCATTGGTCATGTGCAGAGAGGAGACGTAGTTGGAAATGAAGGCACTAGATATATGGAGGTATAAGAGATCTTTAGTTGACCTTCCTAACCAGTTAAGGAAAAGAAGGCCCTCTGGGAAGATGGTATTGGGTAGTGAAGTCAGGCTGTATCTGTCACTTAGGAACTGGGTGACCTTTGGCTAATCCTTTAGCTTTCCAGAGCCTCAGTTTTCTCAGCTATAAAATGGAAATCATATGGTCTATCTTGTCTACTGCAGAAGTATATGACTGTATTGAGACATTAAAAATACAAGTGAGTAATATTAACCACATGATTTCTAATCTACATTTAGAATCTGACCCCCCCTGTTTCCTGCTCTTTCTAAGGGCACTCAGTCTCACACCCTCCAGTTCTGTGCACCTGTGCTAGAATAAGGTTGGAAGGTGGCAGGGATGCTGAATCTGGAATTCCTACCCTACCTGGACATCCAGTTGGCACAGTGTCTGGTATAGAATTAACCTTCACATGTGAATGAATTACTTAATTATGGACCACACTGAATTCATTCATATTTCCCTCCTTATATCAGCATCTAGGCCCTTTTAGTGGTAAGGTCATATTTTTCCTGACCAGTGCTTCTGGCTCTGGGAGGTTAGATGAGGGTAAATGATTATGCTGAAGAATTGTGAATGTTTTGCCAGTGGACAGTCTTAGGCTTACCAGTGCTGAACAGTAACCTAAGACTGAATGCCCTGAATGCCTGAATCTCCTTTGATTGTATTCTCCTTTGACTGACATATTTCTGGTTCTTTTCATCTAGCAATGTGGATGGGGTGTCCACTCTGCTCCTAACTGTAAGTGTATCACTCTTATTAAAAGTCAGTTCAGATCTCCACTTTTTGAAATCTCCTATGTTCTTGTGGCATTTGTCCTGGTCTCTTGCACTCTCTGAGTTTATCTTGAGACTTAATACTTAGCTTTTAATGTCTTCTGAATGTCACATGAGTTGATCCCTGGAAAGTCATTTCTCTGTGCTGAATGGAAGTTCAGTCAGTTTGGGGGGTGGTGCTTGCATCTTTTCTTCCACTTTTTCCCTTTTATTCCTATCTTCCCTCTCCTTAGATGACCTTCCTTCTCCTCTCTTTCCTTAAACTCCTCAGCAAATCTGCATCACTATCTCTAGTGAACTGCCTCCCAGCAGAGCAGGAATGAACCATGCTCAGCTCCCTGCTCCTCTCTCTTGAGAGATCCTCCTTTCAGAAGCTCAACCAACTGGGATCAGGCCTCTCTTTAAAAAGAGCAAGGACCAGGCTCTTGAAACCTTTGCCCATGGGCTCTTGACTGAGTGATTTCACTGGTGCAGGGAGACTGAGAAGATTATGAAGCTTTATCGAAACTGGTTTGGCTTATCCATGGGGGAGGATTGCTCTTTTCTCCCCCCAAAGCTCGTCCCCTTCATCCACATGCACATGCACTTCATTGAGCTAAAGCTGTAGAACAGTGCGGCCTTGATTTATGAGGGCCGTGTTTCTCCCCTGATGCTGGCTGGCACAATGCTGGAGGCTTTGCTTTTATGTGTCCATGTTAGGGGGCAACTGGCGACCAGCTGTTGGAAACTGGTTTAAGAAAATAATAAAAATAAAAATACTCTTGGACTATCCTGTCTTTCCAGGTTTCTGGTACCTGCCATCAGGCTTGGTATAAATAAGGGAGTCTTTCCCCCTTGGAATGAGATTTCTCTCTGACAAATAGATTTATATTGTGCTGGAATGATTGGTAGTTACCAGGGGGATCTTGCCTGAGGGCTAAGTTAATAATTGAGACTGTTAGAACAATAACTCACATGGTCCCCACCTCCTTTATCCCTGAAAGGTCCCCAAGTACTGCATATTGTAATGTACTCCCAAGTGTGGAGCTCCTGCTGAAATGGGCTGTATCTGGGGTGGAAGGTAACACCTGGAGAGACTGGACATAGGGAGTGCCAGCACCTTATGGAGCTCCCCACCCAAGTGAGGGGTTATCATAGGGGCAGAAGCCAATGGCAGAAAGGGGCAGGTTGTTTGGGGGAAGGGGCAGCCTCACACACATGAGCCATGCTGTAGAGAAGGAGAAGGGTAAGAGGTCTCTTTAATGACCACGATTCTCTGAATGTTCTGAGTCACAGGTTCTTTGTAAGTATTTTGTGTGCCGTATATATATGATACCTGTCAACTACTTCAAGGCACGTGTTTATTACTTATTTGTTTAAAATTCTTTTGTTGCATTCTTTGAAGAAAGACTTGAGATAGCTTGCAATAAAATACATGTAGAACAAGACAGTTAATATTTAAGTAGAAGGTTGACAGTCATGTAGATTGAGGACAAAATAAACATATCAAAACATTAAACCAGCATTTGTCAAACTATGTTAACTTGCTCAGTGCTTTCTGTTGGGTGTAAATAGGTATTTCTTGAAAAGGTGGTTCTGTAATCAAACAAATTAAGTAAACTGAGTGGAGAAAAGCTAAACATCTATGTTATTACTGAAAAATTCCCCAGATCCTTTAATTTGCTTAAAAGTACTATAAACTTTCAAGAGGGGGATACCACTACATGTTTTTTTCATGGTGTTCTGCAGAACATGATTTGTGAAAAATGGATCTATGCCAAAATGATTTCTGGAACAGAGAAGCAATTTAAATTCCATGCTCCTTAGGCATTACGGGGGGAAAAAAGACATTTAGGAAGAAAAAAAAATATAGCTCATTAGATAACAACGACACTTAATTTTCAAAATAAGTTTAAAGGATTTATTACATGAATCCTTATTCAAAGGATACTAGATAATATTATGGGTGTTGTCATGAGCAGTGGATTTAGAGAAATGGCAGACATGCTTTCATTATGACTATTTCTTATTTCGACCCATAACACAATATGGTAAACATTGAGGAGAGCATCAAATTAAAAAATACAAGTTCCTAGGAGCCTGGGTTGCTCAGTCAGTTAAGCATCGGACTCTCAGTTTTGGCTCAGGTCCTGATCTCAAGTTTCATGAGTTCGAGCCCTGTGTTGGGCTCTGGGCTGGCAGTGCAGAGCCTTCTTGGGATTCTCACCATCTCTCTGCCCCTCTCCCACTTATGCTGTCTCTGTCTCTTTCAAAAAATAAATAAACTGAATTAAAAAAAATACAAGTTCCTAGAAGGTAAGATTGGTAGATAAAGTATAGGATATTCAGTATAGGAGATTTGAATGTCAGACAAACAACACATTAATTTTTAGTATAAAAATGTCTCAAAATTGCATGAGATACATGTATATTATACAAATTTTTACACTTTGGTTAAAATGTAAATTTAAGTGGGTTCCTACATTTGTATTCACTAAATCTAGGAACCCTACTAGAAGGTCAAGTTCTGAGCCATATGTTTGAATCATCTAGCACCTCCAGTATGCAATAATCACTGTGTCTGGCATTGCCATGGCCCTCCTTCAATTGACCCACATGGATTGGAGAGTCTACAAGTTGTCAGATCTGTCTTCACCTGCTCCCCCTGCCCACCACTACCAGTCTCGGAGTTCCAGCTCTTATCTTTGCATTGCCCTGGGAATTGGGCTGGTTGACCCTTTGTAATACTCTCCACCCTTTAGAGTACACTCAGCCCTTCAGCTCCCTGAAGTTGATGGTCAACCTTAAGAAGGAACATTTATTTGGTTGTCATGGGCCAGCAAAGATTTTACCTCCTAGGCAAGCCCCCCCAGTATTTATCGCACCATCTCTGCACTTGTAGTATATTATTAGCCTTTTATGCCTTCTCTCACCTGTTGAAATGAGAATGCAAGGTCTCTGGGCCCCTGCAGCCCTTTCCCTTACATTAACTTAAGTCACACCAGATGTGGGCCTTTACTGCTTAGGAAGACTAATTGATTTCCCTAGCCACAATACTTCTATTGTTTTTTTTTTTAAAACACAAATAAACACTGTGGTGGATTTTCTCCTCCTTCTCCGTCTCTCCTTTTGCCAAAAGACCCAAAGGTTATTCAATTAAAAGTGTCCAGAAAGTGTGACCAAAAAAAATCCATGGATGGAGTACATCTACTGTTAATAATTTAAAAAAGGAAAAAAGGCAAGGAGAAAAAGAAAGGAGGAGGACAAAGGGTTGTAGGGACGAGGGGAGGAAGCCTCTCAGGGACCAGCAGTAACTCTGATGGATGGCTGCTGTGTGTAAGACGTTATTACTTGTTATGTGAGTGTGGGGGGATGGCAGCCGGGCTGAGCAATACACCTGCTGGGCGCCAAGAAGCCAAAACAGCTGCACACATTGATTTAGAAGCTTGCTACTTGGGGCTCCAGGAACGAATCAAGCGACAGCTCGTAAAAAAAGAGGGTTTTATGATTCTTTCCCCCTCTTTCTGTAAGCAAATGGCCACATCATATGTTTTCCTAACGCGGTCATAACTCAAAATTAAATCCCAGCCCAAGGTGTCAGCCTGGTGCCATGTCAGGATTGTAACGGCTTGTTTTAGAGGTTGCCATGGAGATCTGGGAGAAAAGGATGGGGGGCAGGTCTTGGGAGGTGGGAAGGGGTACTAAGTGTTCTTTGCCCCAGTGTGGCTTAGGCACTTAAGGACAATTAGCAGTAGGGTTTGGTAAGAAGTGAGGGACCAAGCACTGTTTAGTCGGTGATTTTATGCTAATTACAACCTCAGTTCATAGTGTTAAAATGCAAAGCACTGTCCCACTAGGGAGTTACTCCTGACAAAGTGAGTAGGGGTGAGTTGTGGGGCATGCACTGCCAAGGTGAGGCTCAGGGGCAGTCTGTCGTCTTCACGCTCCAAGTCTGGTTGTTGATTACACAAAATGGAACGGAGTCAAAATAGTTTCGGTAAATGTTGAATGAAAATGCTTGGCCATGAAGAAAAAGAGAAGCTCTTCAAGAGGGATATCAGATTCCTCCCAAGCTACAGCCTGCATATGCGTGGCCGAGGGACTGTGGGCCCCAATGACATCAGACAAATATCCGTGCAGTGCTCACCGTAAAGGTGATAACAGTCTGAAGGACTGTCAGAAAAGCTCTTCTGTAGGATTCCATGGTTACCACGGCTTTCATTCATTTATCAAGTAGTTTTTGGGCATTAGACACCTTGAAATGGCATAATGAGTATTCATATGCCATGAATGAAAGAATATGTGAATGAAAAACATGGATTTATGCCTCATTGCTGATAGCTCTGTAACAGCATAATCACAGCAAGAGAAAATAAAATAATGCTATTCTTCCAAAGCCCAAATCTACATAATCCCCAAGGTTCAGATATCAGGGAAGGTGCTTACCTGGACATTTTTGCTTTCAGAGAAGTCATCCATCAACCCACTCTCTACCATTACTTGGAAGGCAACACATCTGCAGCCCAAGCACTCCCCTGAATTCTTAGTTTGCCTTTCCAGCTGCAGATAGCACATTTCACTTAAGTTTCATAGCACCTTTTAAACAAATTACTCTCCCTCTTTCCGAAATCATTTTTGTCTTGCTTTTCTGCTTTTTATTAGAGCGCCGTAGTAGCGTCAGTCATTAAAGCTCAAAACATCAAATATAACTTTGGTTTCCTTTCTAGGTTCAAATAGACACTACACCTTCTCCTTTCTTTCACAGTGTCCCTCAAGTTTATAGCTTACTTCCCACCTTCTATCATTTCCTACTTCAGGACCATGTTACCTCACACATCAGCTGCAGCCATTGCTTCCCATTCCATTTCTTCCCCTCTAGTCTCTAAGCTTCCATTCCACCCAGCACTCACAACATACCCAGCACCTTGCTGCCAGGGTAAATATCCCTAGTATGATATGCTTCCAAAAGCTCCAATCACTCCCTCATTTCCCATAGAGTAAAATCCACATGCTGTCATCTGGCATTTAAGGAATGATCTTGCTTTTATAGCCCTATTTCCTACTGGTAACAGATACAAATGTTCTGTGATCGCAAAAATAACATTAAATAGTAATAAATAAAATTATCAAATACGTGTATCAGTCACTGTACTGAACATTTTACATGCATAGTTTGCCTTTCTTAACAGCATTCCTAGATGGTAGGTACTATTATCATTTATTTTCAGGTGATGAAGTTGAGGCACCAAGAAGCTATATGTCTTACTAATGGGAGAGCTGGAATTTGATGTAGGAGGTCCGTTCTGACCCTACAGGCTCTTGGAAACTGTGCCACCACCTCTTTGTAACAGTTCAGTCTGTCTCCTGAAGATGTCTTGTGCTCTACTCCCTCATTGCTTTTGCTTCACTACTTTCCTTTTTCCAGACTGCCTTCTTGCCTCCTTTCTTTAACATAATTTCAAGCATTTTTGAAGTGCTATTCAAATGTCTACTCCTCCATTAAACATATGTGGCCAAAAGGAATTCCCTTTCCTCAAAATTACTATAGTATCTACTGTCTCCACTGCTGATCGACTTTCATGCCTTCTCAGATATCCATATGTCTTATTCTTCTCTGGATTCCCCTCATTACTGAGCACAGTATCATCTGCTTTCTTACTCAAAAATTGCTAATTGACAGAAGGAAGAACTCTGAAAGGAACTATACCAGGGTCATCTTTCACATCTTATTCTCTATCCTCTCTCCTGGTATTAAAACTTGATTTTGCACTACTTTACTTCTTAAAAAAATCATCCTTTTACCTTCTTTGGGCTGTGATTTGAGCCTGTTGAAATTCTCTGGGTGCTTCCCTTTTTCTTAAACTCCTAGGAACTATTGAGCAGCAGGTGAATAGGAAGGCATTGTGTCTAATAGTAGACTAGACAACATCAGACTCTGGGGCTATTCCATCAGGATATTCAGCAGTACTGCTCTTCCTTTGATACCCTTTACAAGATGGTAGACTATATCTTCCTTCCTCTGTTAGTCTTGAATTTCTCTGTTCAATGCTTTCAGTAGAGTGGCTTCCTTCGGCAGTGCTCCCATATGTGGAACTTAGCCTCAGCTTTTCCCAGGTCAACATCCCTCAATTGTAACATACTCCTGTGGGAGCCTTCTTGACTACTGACCTGTGGGAAAACAAATAGCGAGTGCTTAGATTTCAAAGACGTACAAGGTGCTAGCTCTTCTTAGAATACCAAGAAAAATTTTTAAATGTGTCTAACTCTCCTTCACCCTAAAGGAATGAGTTTCTAATGGTGTGATGTTTCAGGGCTTCTGGAGGAAGGGCAGTCAGGGAGCTGTGTGTGGGGCAGTCTTTCTTTCTGCTACGTGAGAGATTGGCCCTGAACACGAGCATTTACTCAGTGGCACTGCAAGCAAATGTATCATGCAAATGTGAGTGCTGCCAGAACCAAAAGAGTTAGAACACTTTGTCAACTACTATGAGCTTCCTCTCCAGAAGCATAGCTGCCTCTAGCAGTAGCACATACTGGGAATTGTAGTTTTTGGAAAACATTATCTAGACTGTGACTCATATAGGTGATAAGTAGGAGAAGTGCATCTCAGGGAAACTGAGGATGGATACTAGATTTTAGCAGTGGTAGGGAAGGAAGAGAGCTTGTCAAAAGCCTCCTAATAAAGTATCTAATCATCTGTCATCATCTTTTAAGATGGTTCTGTTCCCGAGAGAGAAGACGTGCTAAACCACTTTAAGTCAAAAACAAAGTTATGAGTTTATTTACTGTTGATTAGGTAAAAAATCAGCCATCTGATTACTGAGAGATTCGGTGTGAGTTTTGTTTTGTTCAGGCTGGGGATGAAAAGCATAATCAGATTTTTTTTTACCCATGAGATTCTGTTAGGAAAGCCTGGATTTAGGAGGGAACAATATATGGTGGGCAGCAATCAAAACAGCAAAGGAACACAAAGAGCCTGGAGTAAAAAAAAAACACCACAGAAGATGGCTACAGAAACAACATGGAACAAACTTGAAAGACACACTTCCTCTGGTTCACTCCCTACCTTAAATGAATAATTTGGGCATTAAAACTTCAAGTAAATTTAAGCAGATTACATCTATATATCCTGAATCACATATTATTTAATTCTGAGCACTTACCTCTGCTATGTTAGGTCAGTCTCGGCTCAGCTGAATATTTAGATAATTAGTTGTGTGACAGGGTGATACATTAGGTCTTTCTGTTTTTTATGTGAAATATGATTATGATCATAGAAATTTTATAAGTAATTGATACAAAGTATATGACAGTATTTTACGCACATAAAATACTAAACACTACATAAGTGAGCTATATTTCTAGGAATATGTTATTAAGTATTTTCTTATGAAGAGTGTATTTTCCCAGAGGATATTCCTAATATTAATCCGTTATGTGAATACATTATTAAGCTGTATGTCTTGTGAGGGATATAAGGCTAACAGATTAAATAAATTGATGAGTTGTTTTTACTATGCCTATGACTCCCTCTAATTATAAGCATTTTATTAATGCATTTTTAATGGCCTGTGTCCCTTAGGGAACATTTTCAAAGTACTCCATCATTTTCTCTTAAAGCTTTATTTTGCATTAGTAATAGAATGAAGTCTATAGTTTCCAAGGCCCAGCCCAAGAATTTTCAAACCTTGCTTTTTATTTGTCCATTCATTCAGCAAACATTTACAGAATGTCTGTTATACATCAGGATTATAGCTACCTGCTAATGATAAAATTTGCTATCTAATTACTTTATCCCATCCTGGCCTACATACAAATATTTATTACCTGGCTTTGTTAGTTTGTCTAAGTCCTGTACATGACCATTAAAAAACTCTCATAGTTACAAATTCCTAGGAGTTTTATTCTGCTATTAAATGTTATTTTAAGTTAAAAAATAGTTTGTGACCATATATCTATATGTGATTTAAAGAATAATAATAAAAGAAAAACATGTACCCATCACTCAACTTAAAAAGAAATGCATTTTATGACAAACAAAAATAGATAATGGGACTACATCAAACTAAAAACTTCTGCACAACAAAGGAGATCATCAACAAAATGAAAAGGCATCCTATCTATAGAATGGGAAAAAGTATTTGCAAATCGTAACCAATAAGGGGTTAATATCAAAATATGCAAGGAACTTATATAATCAATAACAAAACAAAAATAAAACAAAACAGAACAGAAAGAAACAACAAAGGGGCGCCTGGGTGGCTTAGTCGGTTAAGCGTCCGACTTTTGCTTAGGTCATGATCTCGCGGTTCTTGGGTTCGAGCCCCGCGTCGTGCTCTGTGCTGACTGCCGGCTCGGAGCCTGGAGCCTGCTTCAGATTCTGTGTCTCCCTCTCTCTCTGACCTTCCCCTGCTCGCGCTCTCTCTCTCCCTCCTAGAAATAGACAAAACATTAAAAAAAAAAAAAGAAAGAAAGAAACACCAAAAAAAAAAAAAAAAACCCAACTCAATTTAAAAATGGGCCAAGTATCTAAATAGACATTAAAAAAAAAAAAAGATCTACAATGGCCAACAGGTTTATGAAAAGGTGCTAAGTACCATTCCTCATCAGGAAAATAGAGATCAACACCACAATGAGATAAGACCTCACACCTTGTTAGTTTTACGAAAAACACGAGATAACAAATGCTGGTAAGGATATGGAGAAAAGAGAACCCTTTTGATATGGAGAACTATGGTGGGAATGTAAACTGGTGCAGACCCTCTGGAAAACAGTGTGGTAATTCCTCAAGAAATTAATACTAGAATTACCACATAAGTCAGCAGTCTCACTTCTAGAGATGAGGAAAGGAAATGAAACAGGACCTCAAGGAGATGTCTACATTCCCATGTTTACCACAGCATTATTCATAATAGCCAAGATATGGAAATAGCCTACCTTTTCACTGATGGAAGAACGGATAAAGAAAATATAGATTTATCTGAAGAGGTAGAGAGAGAATGGAATATTTTTCAGCATTGAAGAAGAGGAAAATCCTGTCATTTGAGACAACATGGATGAAACTGGAGAGCATTATGCTAAGTGATAGAAGCCAGACAGAGAAAGAAAATTACCACATGGTGTCACTTATATGTGAAATTTAAAAAAAAAAAAAAGTTATAGAAACAGAAAGGAGAAGAGTGGTCACAAGGAGCTGGATGGTGGGGAAGACAGGGAGCAGTTATGAAAAAAAGCACAATGTTTCAGGGAAAAAAATATTTCAACAATTCATTTGAAGCTTCCTTTGCTTCCTTTCCAAATTACATCAACTTTCCTTCACTACTAGAGGTAAATACCAACCTGAAATTCTTTTTGGCTCAACATTGTGAGATTCATCTATGTCGTTATATGTTTGACAAGTTCAGGCATTTTTGTTGCTATATATTATTCTATAATTAAAACAATTTTTTTTCTGAGAATGGATATGTGGCTGGTTGCCACTGTTTTTTGTTTCTTTCTTTTTGTTTATGTTCATTTTGTGTGTTTTTAAAATTAAGAATAATTCTGCAATTGACATTCTTGTCCACCTGTCCTGTTGCAGTTTAGGCAAGTTTCCCAAGGGTATGTGCCTGGGAGAGGAACAGCTATGTTTTAGGGTATGTGCTCCTTTTTTTTTTTTTTTTTTTTTTATGTTTATTTTTGAGAGTGAGAAACAGAGCATGAGCCGGGGAGGGGTAGAGAGAGAGGGAGTCACAGAATCCGAAGCAGGCACAGAGCCCGACGTGGGGCTCAAACTCATAAGCCACGAGATCATGACCTAAGCTGAAGTCGGGTATGTGCTCTTTTAACTTTACTGGATAACCCTAAATTATATCCCCTGGTGTTTGTACCAAAGTACACTGCTACTAGCAATATATGAGTTCTCAATATATGAGTTAGTTTTTGACAATATGGTGAGCATAAAGGTATACATATATATCACTGGGATTTTAATGTGTATTTTCTTGATTGGTGAAAATACATATTCTTATGTTTTTTGGAAATTTCTGTGAAATGTTTGTTCATGACATTTGACCACTTTTTATTTGTGGTTTTCTTATTGATTCATAGATCGCGTGTGTGTGTGTGTGTGTGTGTTTGTGTGTGTGCGCACATATTGTGGCTTGGCTTTTTACTTTTATGTTTTAAATTTTGATGAACCAATGTTATTAATTTTAATAGTCAAAAGTATCAATTCCTCCTTCCCTTTTGAATTGCATTTTTTTGTCTCTTAAAAAAAGTCTTCTAGAATCATGAAAATATCCTTCTTAATCTGTCTAGAGTTGATTTTTATATATAATGGGAAGTAGGGATCTAATTTCAAATTTTTAAATCTAATTTCAAGTTCTTTTCTATATGGGAATCCAGGTATTTTAGCACCACTCATCTGCACTGCTACTTCTGTTCAAGTATGACTATTTCCTTGGATCTTTTTCTGGACTGTTTATTCTGGTCCATTGATCTGTTGATTGATCCATAAGTAGAGAGTATAGATAGTATAATTCTACCTTAGTAATTCTGTTTTTTTAAAACTCTCGGGGCGCCTGGGTGGCTTAGTCGGTTAAGCGTCCGACTTTCACTTAGGTCATGATCTCGCGGTTCGTGGGTTCGAGCCCCGCGGCGGGCTCTGTGCTGACTGCCGGCTCAGAGCCTGGAGCCTGTTTCAATCTGTGACTCCCTCTCTCTCTGACCCTCCCCTGCTCACGCTGTCTCTCTCTCTCTTAGAAATAAAACATTAAAAAAATAAATAAATAAATAAAACTCTCTGACAAAGAAACACAAATCTTCCCACCTATCACTCTTATTCAGAACATTTTGGTTTTGTTTTCGTGTTTGATCTCTTTGCTTTCCATTTTTTAAATTAAATTTTGTATGGGTAATACATTTACATGGTTAAGAAAGTAAAAAAAGAAAACAAAATCGTAAGGGAGTGTGCTCTGAAAATTCATCCTCCTGTCTCTGTTCCCAAGCCACATAGTTCTGTCCCTATAAATGGTTATTATTAGTTTCTTCAGGGTCTTCCCAAGTGTACCCAGAACATTTTATATGTATCAGGACTATGTGTGACTATATCTATTTGATCATGATCATAAGTACAGTTTGGGGATAATCCATATTTTGCTTTATCTTTAATAATAGATTTATATACCTTTCTTATTAGTATATAAAGAGCTTCCTTTTCCTTTTGTATGACTAAAAAATATCCCATTTTAAGACTATACCATAATTTATTTTGTCAGTTTCTTAGTGATTAGGTTTATTTCTTTTCCAATATTTTGCAATTAGAAAAATGCTGACATTGCTCTTATTTAATGTTTATTTTTGAGAGAGAGAGTGAGCACGAGTTTGGGAGGGGCAGAGAGAAGGAAACATAGAATCCGAAGCAGGTTCCAGGCTCCAAGCCATCAGCGAAGAGCCAGATGCAGGACTCAAACTCACTAACCATGAGATCATGACCTGGGCTGAAGTCGGACACTTAACTAACTGAGCCACCCGGACAGTACTGTTTTTTTAAGGTTTATTTATTTATTTTGAAAGAGTGAGAGCACAAGTAGGAGGAGGGACAAAGAGAGAAGGGAGACAGAATCCCAGGCAGGCTCCATGCGGTTAGCACAAGCCCAACATGGGGCTCGATTTTTTAATCTGAGATTATGACCTGAGCCAAAATCAGCCATTGGATGCTCAACTGACTGAGCCACTGAGGCACTCCTGACATTACTCACTTTTAACATACATTTCACACAATGCAAATATTTCCTATATAGGATAAATCCCAATAAATATAACTGTATATATTTATAATTTTGATGGATATGACTATCAATTTATATTTCTAAAATCAGTCTAAGAAATCTGAACAGACCAATAGCAGCAAAGAAATTGAATCAGTAATCAAAAATCTCCCAACAAACAAAAGTCCAGGGCCAGATGGCTTCCCAAGGGAATTCTACCAAACATTTAAAGAAGAGTTAATACCTATTCTTCTTAAGCTATTCCAAAATATAGAAATGGAAGGAAAACTTCAAAACTCATTCTACTAGGCCAGCATTGCCTTGATTCCAAAACCAGAAAAAGACCCTCCATAAAAAGGACAATTATAGGCCAATATCCATGATGAACATGGATGCAAACATTTTCAGCAAAATACTAGCAAATTGAATACAACAGTACATTAAGAGAATCATTCACCACCATCAGATGGGATTTATTCTTGGGCTTCAAGGGTGTTTCAGTATTCACAAATCAATCAGTGTGATACACCACATAACAAAAGAAAACAACCATATGATCCTCCCAATAGATGCAGAAAAAGAATTTCACCAAGTACAGCATCCGTTCTTGATAAAAGCCCTCAACAAAATAGGGATAGAGGGAACATACTTCAACATCATAAAGGCCATAGATGGATGCATAGCTAATATCCTCCTCAATGAGGAAAAACTGACAGCTTTTCTCTTCTCTCAGGAACAAGACAGGGATATCCACACTCACCATTGTTATTTAACATAGGACTGGAAGACTTGGCATTAGCAATCAGATATCACAAAGAAATAAAAGGCGTAGACGTTGACAAGGAAGAAGACAAATTTTCACTATTTGCAGATGACATGATACTCTATGTAGAAAGCCCAAGATGCCACCAAAAAATTGCTAGAACTGATACATGAATTCAGTAAAGCTGCAGGATACAGAATCAATGTAAAGAATTCTGTTGCATTTCTATACACCAATAATGAAGCAGCTAAAAGAGAAATCAAGGAATCGATCCCATTTACAACGATAGCAAAACCATAAGATACCTAGAAATAAACCTAACCAAAGAAGTTAAAGATCTCTACTCTGAAAACTACATAACACTTGTGAAAGAAATTGAAGAGGACACAAAGAAATGGAAAAACACAGTCCATGCTCATGGATTGGAAGAACAAATATTGTTAAAATGTCTATACTACCCAAAGTAATCCACACACTTATTCCTCATCAAAATACCACCAACATCTTTCACAGAGCTGTGACAAACAATCCTAAAATTTGTATGGAACCACAAAAGACCCTGAATAGCCAAAGCAGTTACAAAAAAGAAAAACAAGGCTGGAGGCATCACAAGTCTGGATTTCAAGCTGTATTACAAAGCTATAGTCAGCAAGGTGGTATGATACTGGCACAAAAAGAAACACGTAGATAAATGGGACATAACAGAAAACTCAGAGATGGACCCACAACGATATGGTCAATTAATCTTTGACAAAGCAGGAAAGAATATCCAGTGGAAAAAAGACAGTCTCTTCACCAAATAGTGTTGGGAAAACTGGATAGCCACATGCAGGAGAATAAAACAGGGCCGCTTTCTTAAACTATACACAAAAATGAATTAAAAATGGATCAAAGACCTAAATGTGAGCCAGGAAGCCATCCAAATCCTAGAGGAGAACACAGGCAGCAACCTCTTTGACCTTAACCACAGCAATTTTTTATTAGACACGTTGCCAAAAGCAAGGAAACAAAAACAAACATGAACTATTGGGACTTCATCAAGATAAAAAGCTTCTATACATAGAAGGAAATCGTTAACAAAGCTAAAAGGAAACCTTCAATATGGGAGAATATATTTGTAAATGACATATCTGAAAAAGCATTAGTATCTAAAATCTATAAAGGACTTACCAACTCAACACCCAAAGAACAAATAATCCAGTTAAAAAATGGACAGAAGACATGAATAGACATTTTTCCAAAGAACACATGCAGATAGATAATAGACTCATGAAAAGATGATCAATATCACTCATCATCAGGGAAATACAAATCAAAACTACCATGAGATACCACCTCACACCTGTCAGATGGCTAAAATTAGCAACTCAGGAAATAACAGATGTTGGCGAGGATATGGAAAAAAGGGAACCCTCTTACACTGTAGGTGGAAATGCAAACTGGTACAGCCACTCAGGAAAACAGTATGGAAGTTCCTCAAAAAGTTAAAAATGGAACTACCTAACAACTAAGAATATATTCAAAGGATACAAAAATGCTGATTCAAAGAGGCACATGAACCTTGATGTTTATATCAGCATTAGGACAAAAAGAAAAGACAGAGAGGCAAGCCACAAAAAAGACTCTTAACTATAGAGAAGAAGCTATTGAGAAGTTGATGGAGGGGAGATGGGTTGGGGTATGGGTTAAATAGGTGATGAGTATTAAGGAGGGCTGGGTGTTAGATGTAAGTGATGAATTACTAAATTCTACGACAGCAAGTAATATTACACCATATATTAACTAGCTAGAATTTAAATAGAAAATTGAAATAAACAAAAAGAAGGTGCCCATTTTTCCACATTTGACACCACACCATGATATCAAACTGTCCTTTGCACACTTCAGTGAAAAATAGTGTAGAAGTGAATCTTTAAATAAAGTGTTTCTTAACGTTTAATACGGTATTTTTCTTATCATATGTATCTTCATATTTTTAAGAGCTTCCCCCCCCTTTTATTTGACTTGTATATTAAAATCATTTTTGGGTCGCCTGGGTGGCTCAGGGGTGCCTAGGTGGCTCAGTCAGTTAAATGTCCGACTTCGGCTCAGGTCACGATCCCACGGTGAGATGGATGTCAAAATACAGTCTGAATGGCAATACTTACATTGAACAAAGTAGATTTTAATGTTTTGTTTTTTTTTTAATTTCTGAGAGAGAGAGCGTGAGCGGGGGTGGGGGTGGGGGATGGGCAGAGAGAGAGGGAGACACAGAATCTGAAGCAGGCTCCAGGCTCTGAGCTGTCAGCACAGCGCCCGATGCGGGGCTCAAACCCACAAACTGTGAGATCATGACCTGAGCTGAAGTCGGACGCTTAACCGACTGAGCCACCCAGGCGCCCCTAGTTCTTATTTTTTAAGGAATCTCCATACTGTTTTTCATAGTGGCTATACCAGTTTGAAATACATGGTGGCTATTCCCACCAACAGTGTACATGTGTTCCAATTTCTCCACAACCTGTTTCCCACCCTAACAGATATGATAGGGTGATCTCTCATTGTAGTTTGATTTGCATTTCCATAATAATTAATTATATTGAGCATCTTTTTGTATACCTATTGGCCATTTGCATGTCTTTTCTAGAGAAATGTCTTTTTAAGTATTTTGCCCATTTTAAAAATAGGGTAGTGTTTTTACTATTGATGTGTAGGAGTACCTTATATATTTTGAAAATTAACCCTTTATCAGACATGGTTCGCAGATATTTTCCTCTATCTATAGGTTGCCTTTCCACTCTGTTAACTGTTTCCTTTGCTATGCAGAAGAATTTTTTGCTATGCAGAAGAATTTTTAGTTTGATGTAGACCCACTTGTTTAATTTAGCCTTTTTTTTTTCTTTTTTTCTTCTTTTTTTGCCTGTGCTTTTGGTGTCATATTCAAGAAATCATTTCCAAGACCAATGTCAAGAAGCTTGTCTGTTTTTTTTCTAGGAGTTTCAGTTCTGATATTCAAGTCTTTCATCCACTTTTCACTGATTTATATATGATATAAGGTGTCCAATTTCATTCTCTTATATGTGGATATACAGTTTTCCAGCACAGTTGTTGAAGAGACTGTCTTTTCCCTATTATGTGTTGTTGACACCCCTGTTAAAGATCAGTGACAATATATGTGTGGATTTATTTCTGGGGTCTCTCTTCTGTTCCAGTGGTCTCTATGTCTTTATGCCAGTAGATTATTGATTTAATTTCTATAGCTTTGTAATATATTTTGAAATGAGAAAGTATGATGCCTCCAGCTTTGTTCTTTTTTTTTTTATTGTTATATTTTGAGATAGAGAGAGAGTGCATGGCAGGGACAGAGAAAGGGATAGAGAGAGAGATTCCCAAGCAGGATCCATACTGTCAGTAATGCAGAGCTTGAGGCAGGGCTCGAACTCACGAATTATGAGAACATGATCTGAGCTGAAACAAGAGTTGTATATTCAACCGACTGAGCCACCCAAGCACCCCTTGTTTTTCTTTCTTAGATCACTTTGGCTGTTCTGTGTCTTTTGCAGTTCCATATGCATTTTAGGATTGGTTCTCCTATTTCTGTAAAAACTTCTGTTGGAGCTGTGAGTTTGAGCCTCACGTTAGGGGTAGAAACTACATTAAAAAATAAAAAATAAAATCTTAAAAAAAAACCCAAAACTTCTGTTAGAATCTTTATGGGGATATTATTAAATCTATACATTGCTTTGGGTAGCATGGACATTTTAGCAATATTAACTTCCAAGTTATGAACACAGTTTATCTTTCCTTTTATTTGTTTCTTCTTCAATTCTGTCATCCATGTTTAATAGTTTTCAACGTACAAGTCTTTTAGTTGCCACAAAAGGAGTGTTAAGAGGGTAGTTACAACAAGAAACACCTACATTTATAAAACAAATGTTTCATTATTATAAACGACCCAAATTTATACCTCAAGGTACTAGAAAAAGAAGACCAAATTAAGCCCAAAGTCAGCAGAAGGAAGGAAACAATAAAAATTATATTATAAGTAAATGAATTTGAGACCCTGAAAACAATAGGAAAAAAATCAGTAGAACAATAGGTGGTGGTTTGAAAAGATGAAATTGAAAAACCTTTATCTACACTAAGAAAAAAGTTCAAGTCAAGAAAATCAGAAACAAAAGAGGAAATATTGCAACTGATACCACAGAAATACAAAGGGTCATAAAAGATACTATGAAAAATTATATGCCAACAAATTGGATAACACAGAATAGATAAATTCCTAGAAACATATAAACTACCAAGAATGAATAATGAAGAAGTAGAAAAACTGAACAGACCAATAATAAATAAGGAGATTGAATAAGTAATCAAAAACATCCCAACACAGAAAAATCCCAGGGCCAAATGGCTTCAGTAGTGAATTCTACCAAACATTTAAAAAAGAACTAATGTCAGTATTTTCTCAAACTCTTTCAAAAAAATTGAAGAGGAGGGAGTACTTCTCAAATCATTTTATGAGTCCAGCATTTTCCTAATACCAAAGTCAGACAAAGAGCCTACAAGAAGAGAAAACTACTGACCAATATTCCTGATAAACATAAATGTCACACACACACACACACACACACACACACACACACACACACAGAGAAACTAGCACTACAACACGTTAATAGGATCATCTTAATATGATCAAGCAGGATTTATCCCTGGTGCAAGGACGTTTCAACATACGCGGATCAGTCAATGTGATACACCACAGCAACAAAATGAAAGATACAAGTCAGTCTCAATTGATGAAGAAAAAGCATTTGACAGAATTCATCACCCTTTTAGGATAAAAAGGCTCAACAAACCAGATAAAGATGGAATGTACCTCAACATAATAAAGCCATTTATGTCAAGCCCACAACTTGCATCGTACTCAATGGTGAAACATTTCCTCTAAGATCAGGAACAAGACAAGGATACCCACTCTTGCCACTTCTCTTCATAATAGACTGCAAGTCCTAGCCAGGGCAATTAGGCCAGAAAAGGAAGTAAGAGGAATTTAAGTCAAAAAGGAGGATTTAAAATTGTAGGTTTGGATATGACATGATCTTC
Source organism: Hyaena hyaena (assembly GCF_003009895.1). NCBI lineage: Eukaryota > Metazoa > Chordata > Mammalia > Carnivora > Hyaenidae > Hyaena > Hyaena hyaena. The sequence goes on from NW_024081833.1 coordinate 104,817, forward strand.
TATATAGAAAAAGTAAAGATCCACCAAAAAACTGTTAGAACAAATCAACTAATTCAGTAAAGTTGCAGTATACAAAATCAACATATAAAAATCAGTTGTATTTCTATATACAAAAAGGAACTATTTGAAAAGTAAATTAAGAAAACAATCTGATTCACAAGAATACCAAAGGAATACAATTCTTCTATTCTTGACTTTAGTTGGCATGTTTCTAATGGTTTCTCTATTAAGTGTAATCTGTGTTTAAAACAAATAGATACATTTTATCATATTAAGGAAATAGTCATATCTTTCCATTTTAGGAGTATATTTTAAAATTCAGGAAGAGATGTTGGATTGTTTCAAAGAGTGTTTTAGAATCTATGAAGATGATAAAAGAGAGACAGTATACCATAGTAGTTTGGAAGATAGAGTCTCAAGTCAGTCATTGCTTGGGCTCCGGAAAGTGCACCTGTCACTTACTAAGTGTATCATCTTGGGCAAGTTTCTTGATGCTTCTCAATAGCCATTTCTTTATCTATAAAATAGAATAATGATTCTTATTTCATATGGAAGTCACAAAAATAGTGAGTTTACATATGTAAAGTGCTTAGAATAATGACTAGTACATAGGAAACACTTAGAGGAGTGTAACATTATAATGTTAGTTTTCTCATTCGATCGATTCTGATGGAGCCTTCTTTGCATTTCTTGAATAAATCTCATCTAGCTATTAGTTTTTTAATACCTGAATTATATTTGTTAATATTTCACTTAGGATTCTTGTCCTGATAGTAATATATTAGTTTGGTTGGCAGTTTCTTTTACTTAGGGAATCTTTTACATGTTTTGATATCAATGTAATACTTAATAAAATGCATCATTTTTTTACATTCTTAAATATTTAGCATAACTTCCTTATGAAAACACCTGGATCTAGAGTATTTTTTAAGTTCAAATATAATTAACATACAGTGTTCTCTTAGTTTCAGGTGTACAATATAATGATTCAGCAATTGTGTACATTACTGAATGTTCATCACAATAAATCATGAAGGGGTACCTCATTAACAATTTCTGTTTCTTCCATGGGATTGTTTAGATTTTCCATTTCTTCTAGAGTTAGATCTTATAATTTATATTTTCTATATCAGTGTCCATTTCAATCAAGTTTTAAAATTTGTCTCTATAACATTAAGCAAAGAATATTATAACCTTTTATTTTCCTCTAAGTCTGTGATTATTTCCTCATGATAATTTCTTTTGTGTGTGATTTTTATCCTTTCTCTCTTTGTGTATTTTTCTTCAATTTGTTGGCTAGTGGTAACCATTGTAGATTTTTTCCAACTATCAATTGGAATTTTTTTTATATGATCTTTCCTATCTGTTCATCTATTACCTAGGTCACGAATTTTTGCCTTTTCTCTGTTTTCTTCTGCTTCCCACTGTTTAAGTTAGTTTTAAGTTAGTCACAAGATTGTGACCCCTGTTTTACTTGCTAACTCATAGATCCAATATGTAGCATTTTAGGAACTTCTAGTTTTTAGATTCTCTAATTTGTATTAGGGTTTTCTTTTTCATTTAAGAATTTTAATTTCCAAGTGATGAGATATTCTTTGTGTTCTGACTTGGTGTTAATTTCCAGTTTTTTTATATTATGTTTAGAAAATACAAGCTGTAAGGTTTCCATTTTGGGGAATTTTGAAAGTTTTCTTTGTGGCTTAATATTTGGCTAATTGTAGGAAATGTTTTATGGGCTTTTGATCTGTCATCCTCAGAGTTATTTAGATGTGAGTTTATATAAATGGGGTAGTTAAAGTCTGTTGTCACTAGTTTGTTTCTACCAATTCTTCCTTTTTATCTCCTATAGTTTTTGCTTTATGATGCTAAATTATTTGCTATAACTGTTTTGTATTTATTGTTGATAGAAAATTTAACATTCTACAAAGTATTCTTTGTTTTCTAATTTTTTCAGGTTGAATTTAATCCTGTGTTAAGATTAGACCTTCACCTTCTTTTTGTTTGCATCTACCTACTGTATATTTGCAGTCTTTCATCATCAATTTTTTTCTTTAATGTTTATTTATTTTTGAGAGAGAGAGAGAAAGAGAGAGAGAGAGAGAGAGAGAGAGAGGCCATGCACACAAGCAGGAGGGGGGCTGAGAGAGAGGGAGACACAGCATCTAAAGCAGGATCCAGGCTCTGAGCTGTCAGCACAGAGCCTGATGCGGGGCTTCAACTTATGAACCATGAGATCATGACCTGAACCGAAGTCGAACACTTAACCAACTGAGCCACCCAGGTGCCCTGCTCAACAGTTTTTTCGGTAACTTTATTTTAGGTGTGTGCCTTATTTTTAGTGTAAGTGTGAGTTTTGCTTTGTTGTCCAGTTGGAAAGACTTTTTCTTTTATTAGGTAACAGTAGTGAATTACATTTACTCATTTAACATAGATGTTTACTTTTAGTGTTGCCTATTAATTTCTGGAATTTCCCTAGTTTAAATAGCTCTTAAAGAGCCTGCCTATTTTTATGAGTGCTACTTTTAATATTTAAGAAGTTTGTTTCTGGATATAGTCTTTTAGTACCCTGGCCATTCCCATTCTCTGCATTTTCTGAATTGCAGAAGTCAGAAATTTAAAACATCTTCATTTTATTTTTTTCTCTTGCTGCTGGGTTTAATTGGAAATCATTTTTTTTCTAGAACAAAACTGTTACAGGAGGTCAGTGATAAAAACTTGAGTAAACCAGACAGGATGGCACGAGCAAGGTGTCAAGTAAGGTGGAGACATGTGAGTGTTACAAGTTTCAGTGGAAAAACCTATTGGATGGACCTTTCTAGATTGACTAACTACCAGATATAAAACTTAGACTACAACTTTCTCTTTCTTTTCCCATCTATCCTGATCTCCTGGACTGTAGACCCAGTGACTATTTTTGGGTTAATGGTATTAGCATAGCCTTTTTAAAAGTAGGTAATCCTCTGGCTATGACTTTTCCGTCATAAAGAACCTCAGTATCATACAGATCCCTCAAGATTGATCAGAATTCAGCTCTAGCCTTGTCGTCTATTTCTTTTAAATTCTTAAGCCAATGAGGACAATTCCTAATAAATAATTGAACAGACATCCTCTAGTTTGGAGAAGTTGTAGATCACTTCCAGGAAAAATATCCTAAGGGAAACTAGAATGTGTGACAGATTATTGTAACCTTTCACACATAATCAGGAAGAAGGAGGTTAAAGTCATTGCCTATGTCAGGCTTAATCTGGTTCCTGGCTTTGGGTGAGAGCAATTTCATGGAGTGTTGAGGGAAGACATTATAAACAAAAAAATCAAAGTTGGAAGCTAAATGAAGGGAGGATATAGGAACAATAAGTGCACCACTTTTTCCCAGAGTTTGACAAGAAAGGGGAAGAGATTAGCAGGGTGGTCACAGGAACAGGGTGGAATACGGGAGACTTTTAAAAATGGAACTTACTGGGATATTTCCATTCTGATGGGGAAAACTGAGTAAAAGGAAAGAGAGTGAAGATATGGGAGAGAGGAAGTGAGTGATGGAAATCCTTCCAGTGGATCTAGAGCACGGGGAGGATGAGGAACATCAGGCCCAAGGAGAACATTTCCTCCATCATGTGGGGGGAGAGGGAGAAAAATCTCGATGACTGTGGTCAAGTCTACACCTTTTGTGGCAGAATGTTGACTGAGGCCTGAAAGAGAGTAAGAAAAATGAAGTGTGATTTAGCTCCTGAGGAGTTTGGAAAAGGTTTGGGATAGCTTCTGTGGATAGTAATCATGAAAGAGATGGGTAGGAAAGTTTTAAAACTCAGTGTTCCTAGCAACAGTCCTGATCTGATCTTGGAGGCACTTAGTGAATTTTGTCCACATTTTGATGTTAAACATGTCTACCTTTAAGACTGTCTGACCCTATTGTGAGATCCCAAAATCTTACAGATTTGCTCCTTTTTCTGAGATCTTGTACCCCTTGTAGTCAAGTTCTTGTTACTGGCCTCCTAGTTTGTTCCCAAGGCTGAGTTTTTGTTTACTGGATTCTTGTTCTCAAATCCCTAGACTAATGCCCATCTGATACCCTTGTATAGCAGTTATTCTTTGAAGCATAACAAAAACAAACCACTCCTAAACTTAGTGGCTTTAAATGATAACTATCAATTTAGTGTATAATTCTGTATGTTGGTAATTTGGATGTGGCTTGGTTGGATGATTCTTCTCCTGGTCTTCACCAGACTCATTCACATGCTGGTCAGGTAGATAATTCTGCTACTGATGGTCGGCAGGTGTCTGTTGGCTTGAATGATAAGGGTGACAGGGGAAAGCATTTTGGATCATTCAATAGGCTGGCCTGGGAATCTTCCCATGGTGATGATGGTCAGGGTTCCAGTATCAGCAAGAGAGAAGAGGCAAGCCCCAGCGAGCAAATTATTTTCAAGCATCCACTCGACACATGACAAAAATAGGTTAAATGGTCAAATGGGTGGAGAATCAATGGATGGAGAATAGAGTATACCTCTTGAAGGGATAAGCTGCAAAGTTGACATGGCAAAAGGGTCATTTTTGTGATCAGCTACACTGTACTTCCTGCCAAGTTCAGAGCATGCCCTGCTTTTGAACCAGCCAGCCCCACATCAGGTGTCCATCTTTGTGGCTTGGAGTACAGCTACTTATCCTTTAGCAGATCTCCAAGTTGCTACCCATCTGGACTCCTTAATGTTACACACATTAGATTCCTCATTCCTATGCTTTTGTAGCTGTTAGTATATCCTTTTACATTATTGTAAATGCACTCTGCTGCATGCTATGACCACTGGGTACTCGTATCCTATGTGACATAAAATACATGCTGGGTGTCATGTTGTCTGTCAGATCACATTGGTTTTAGCAGTGAGGGCAAGATAAGTACCCTACCTTTTCTACCCTCCATCCATTCTGCTTCTGCTCTATTTTGCCCTTGATCTATCTTTCTATCCCTTGTCAGTACATATTCTTATCCCATTTTCTCCCCTGTCTATTTGCTAGTCTCAGAGTCTGATCTCCTGTGTACTTTGCTTAGATTTGAATAACCAGCATGCCTCACCAACTCATCCTAAAATGATATAGAATCTTAAATTATCTGGGTATTGAAGCCAACTCAGTCAAGCCCTGCTTTCATTTTCATAACAATTGAACCAGCAGCACAATAGGAAATTTTCCTGCAAAAGTATAAGTAAAATTGATCTGTTATACCTCCACGTCTTTTTGATTTTGAAGGGGTGTGTGTATCTGCCCGCATATTAATGTGTATGTGTGAGTGTATGTAAAGATGGGAGGGGGCAAAGAAATAAACCAAGAAAGTGAAAGAAAAAACATAGAAGGGAATTCAAAGGAGAAAGTGTCTGCAGACAGCTGCCTCCTACCAGAGGCTTGCAAATGTGTGAGCATGTGTGTAAAGTTGTCCATTATACACTTAGATTTTATCAGTCACTCAGCATGTGTTTATTGGGTGTCTGCTACAAGACCCACACCATTCTAGAGGTTATGAAGTTGACCCCAGGGGGGAGCATTGCACTGGATTTGATTCTATCACTGGCCTGGTCCAACCTTCTTGGAGTAAGATTCTGGCAGCAGAAAAGGTGAAGGAGAGGAGCCAAGAGGCTGCCACGTGCAACATCAGCTGATTGAAACCATACTTTATCCAGTGAAACACTCACTCTGACTTTACTATCCATAGATGAAACAACGCTCTTCTCTCTCCTTTCCATGTGGAAAGTTTTTATAGAGAATGCTGCTTTTGCTGGAGAGAAGTTCTCTGTGAAGTGGAGCCTCCTCCCTGTTCCTCTCAAGAAAGAAGTTCTTTCTGACTAAAAGGAAAAAGCCAGGAAAGAGTCTTGGTTACAGGCTACTGGAAATCAGTTCCACTTGAGAAAGTAAGGAAGCAGGAGAGTTAGGTGAAAACCAGGTGGTCTTATGTGTGGTTCTATTTCTGTTACTCTCAGAGCCTGAGACTCTCAACTTTCAAACAGGGTGAACCAGCCTCTTATCAGGAAGGTTAAGTACAGAAGTGACATAAGAGTCCAACTCTCTTCTTCCAACTGGAAAAGTGGCACTTCCTGTGAAAGTCGAGGGAAGGAGACACTATTTTGCTTTCAAACTCCAGAGTTCATACTTTCACCAAAGTCGTTTATTTTTATTATTATTGAAATTACTGACATTTGAGATCTCTTTTATGGCAAACACTGTATTAGGCAACTGACAGCATCTTATTTAATGCTCCCAAGAAGTCCTTTAGATGGGTGCCATTTTCCAACTTTGCAGATGAATACACTGAAATCACCAAGTTCTACAGAAACTGTAGGTTATAAGGTGATCATCAGGGAATTAAAGAACATTAAGTATTGGAAGAGAACTGGCAAGTCAACTAGTCCAGTTTCCCATACAATTCCAGCACCTCTTTCTGCAACAGCCCTGGTAAACATCTATTCAGCTTTTTTGTTTAATGCACCTTGGGATAGGGGCTTGTGAACTAGGAAAGCTCTGGGTCTAAAGTCAGAGGCTTGGATTCCAATTCCAGCTCTTCTGTGGACTAATTTATCACATGTGTACTTTGACCAGGTAACTTAATATCTTTAAGCATCAGTTTCTTCATCTGTGAACAGGAGAGAAAACCCCAAAACAGGGTTAGATGATGATGAAATATGATGATATATTTGACCATTCATTCAGTCATTCAGCAAATTTCTTTTCTGCTTTTTCTCCACCAGTCACTCTGCTACACACAGTGGATGTAGTAGTGAACAAAACAGACATGGCCCCTCTATCCTGAAGCTTGCTGGTTAGTGGGAGAGACAGGTAACCAAGGCTAGGATGAGGGTGAAAAGAGGGAGGCTCTTGCCTCTGGTGTAAGTTTTAAAGGGGTATCCCCCCACCAGGGGTGCCTGGGTGGCTCAGTTGGTTGAGTGTATGACTTTGGCTCAGGTCATGGTCTTGCGGATCGTGAGTTTGAGCCCCGTGTCAGACTCTGTGCTGACAGCTCACACCTGGAGCCTGCTTCAGATTCTGTGTCTCCCTCTCTCTCTGCCCCTCCCCCACTCATGCTCTGACTGTCTGTCTCTCTCTCTCAAAAATAAACAAACATTAAAAAAAGAGGTACCCCAAAACTCAACAATCAAGATCAATAACATATTAATGCAATATTTTAAAAATAAAAATCAATGCAAAAATTCCACGTAGAAAGAAATAAAAACATTAAATAATGTTAGGATCAATATTACTAACTCTTCCTGAGCCTCCAGTATGGCTCAGTACAATGCTTCAACAAAGACACACAAAAATGAAAACAAAACTGGTAAACACACAGGACAAAAAAGTCTATGTAAGCACTGCTAGGAATTTACCCAAGGGATCTAGAAATGCTGAGGCATAGGAGCACATGTACCCCAATGTTCATAGCAGCACTCTCCACAATAGCCAAAACATGGAAAGAGCCTAAGTGTCCATCAACGGACGGATGGATCAAGAAGATGTGGTTTATCTATACCATGGAATACTACATGGCAATGAGAAAAAATGAAATCTGGCCATGTGTAGCAACATGGATGGACCTTGAGGGTGTTATGCTGAGTGAAATAAGTCAGGCAGAGAAAGACAAATATCATATGTTTGCATGTATAGGAGGATTAGGAGGAACTTAACAGAGGACCAAAGGGGAGAAGAAGGGGGGAAATGGTGGGGGAAAGGGAGAGAGGCAAACCATGAAAGACTCTTGAATGCTGACAAAAACTGAGGACTGATGGATGTAGGGGGGAGGGGGGCTGGGCATGGAGGAGAGCACTTGTGGGGATGAGCACTGGGTGTTATGTGGAAACTAATTTGACAATAAACTATTTGTGAAAAAAAGAAAAAAAAAGTCTATGTAAGAATTTTAGCTGCTAAAGAATGCAGGATGAGGCGAGTAAGACAAAACTGCATTTGCAAAGACTGTGAGGTGGGAAAGTGCTTAAAATAGTCCAGAGCCTGCAAAAAAGTGAGTGTTGTTGGCCTATGGTAGCCAGTAGTCAGGACCAGTTATCCAGGGTGGGAAGGGATTTGGGATTGTATTCTAAGCAGAGTGGGAAACCACAGAAAGCTTTTAAGCAGGGGAGTGACTTATGTTTGTTTTTAAAAATATTATTCTGGTTGCTGAGTAAAGAAGAGATCTTAAGGGGACTGGAAGCAGGAAGATCAACTAAGATGCGACTGAACTGCCCAGCCCAGAGAGGAGTGGCTCGGTGTACACTAACAGGGGTACTTATGTATCATGCAGGGTACTGGGAATACCGTGGGGTCTTCCGCCAGTTATTCTGTCCCTGACCTCTGGTGACCTCATCTGCACATTGGAGAAAATTATAGTAACTACTGCATATGGTTGTTATGAGAATTAATTTAGAAAATACATGTAAAATGCTTGGAACCGTACATGGCAAATAGTAAGTTATGAAAAAAGATTGTTTAGAAACTCTTTCATATTTATCTTTGTATTCCTGACATATATATATATACAGAATATAACACCTGTCTCTATCAAGTGCTCAGTAAAGATGCAGTGTGTTAAAATGTTGTTGCCAGTGTACTGTACAGTGGCTATGTATGTAGAGTTTTGGGTGTGTTTGTTTGTATTTTAATAAGCAAGGATGATCGTGTTAATGCTATTTCTTAGTATTTCTCAAACCCATTTCTTGCTGTCCAACTCCACCCTAATGCTGGCTTTCATAATCTCTTGCATAAACAATTGCAGTAACATATAACTCATCTTCCTGGCTCCAGACTCCTTCAACTCAAGTCTACCCTACACTTGCTATAAACCTTGTTTTCCTAAATACAGTCCAGTTCATGCAATTCCCCTTCTCAGGGGCTTCCTAATGCCAAGTAATTAAGTCCAAATTCCTTAGTGTGATGCTCAGAAAAACCCTCTGCAATCAAGGCTGACCTTCCCGTCTTCAGCGGCCCATTTTATAATGCCTGTCCGGTCCGTTTGCTATTTACCAAATATACACCTGCTCCCAAGCTTGTATGCTTTTGTTCATACAGTTTCCTATGGAAGAAGTGCACACCCCACCACCATCAGTCTGTTAAAATTCATCTAACAAGACCCAGTTCAAATGCCTTCTCTGTGAAGTCCTCTGACCATAGAATAAGGAAAGCAAAAACTAAATTTCTCTCCCTTCATTCTATTTATGTTATGCATGAGATTCCTAATGGTAATGGTAAATAATAATGTAAGTCATTTAGCAGAGGTATTAAGATGGCATTTTTATGAATCTGGCAGACTTGCTTCAAATCCCTACTGGCTAGATAGCCTTAAAAATTACTTAACCCTCTAACCCTCAGTTTTCTTATCTGTAAAATGGAAATAAAAACCCAAGTCTATTGTACTATTATGAGTAACACGTTAGAAAGCATATTTAAAGCTACTGGTTCCTAATGGGCATATGATAAATAGTGCTGCTGTTCTTAGTGTGGTATGTACAGCAAGTGTGAAACTTGGGATTGTGCAGACTCAGGATCAAATACTAACTTAGGCGTACTTTGTTTGTCTTTGAGGAAACCATTTAACCCCTCAGGTTATTCTCTAGAGATCGTTCTACATGTCAATCACAGGTCTCTTTAGGATTAGAAAATGGCAATAGTAATGTGTGAACAGTGAACCCCTAATGAGTAATCACCATGAATGATAAATTACTCTGAATGCCCTACATGTATCAATTCATTTCATTCCCAAAACAGCTTTATAAAACAGATGTAACTATCCTCTTTCTAGAGATGAGAGAACTGAGACACAGGTTAAGTAACTTGCTTAGAATCAAATAATAAGCAAACTGTAGGATGATGTTTAAACCTAGGCAGTCTGGATTCAGAGTCGAAGCTCTTATAACCAATAGAGAAAGGAAATAAGTTCGAGGTACCCGGCAGCTTCTTAATGTCATAATAAATGTGAAGAGTCCCCCTCTTCCCTTCTCATTCAGTGTGTCAGAAGAGGGACGACATTTTACTCCGTTTACGTCTGTAACTGACACAGCACAGTGCCTAGCACACAAGGAGAGGTGTGCCCAGGTGGCTCTACTGGGGCTGGCTGTGCACCTTTCTTCCCAGCTCCCCCTCTGTAATGTCACATCGGTAGCCGGAAATTGACTATGGGGAACTATTTACATCACAGGAACAAGCCAATGTTAAAATAAATCCTGGACTTCAGAAGTCAGTAAATCCCCTTTGTTGCTTAAGCTACTTTGAGTTAGATTTCCATCATTTACAATCCAAAGAGATTCGTCTAAGAAATCTTTTATTTCAGATATTTTCAAGAAGGCTAAAGATGGGGAAATAATGCCACTCAGCATTATCCACAAAATTAGTTACCTGGGGATGGGGCGCCTGGGTGGCTTAGTCGGTTAAGTATCCGACTTCAGCTCAGGTCATAATCTCACGGTTCATGGGTTCAAATCTTGCGTCGGGCTCTGTTCAGATCCAGCTCAGAGCCTGAGCCTGTTTCGGATTTTGTATCTCCCTCTTGCTCTGACCCTCCCCTGCTCCCTCTCTCTCTCTCTCTCTCAGAAATAAATAAAACATTAAAAAAAAATTAGTTACCTAGGGAGAATTCCTGCAAGATTATAATAACCATGAGGCCTTCTTACTTGGGGGGATGGTGGCAGTTGTTCTAAAAGTTCTTTATCAGATTATGTCTTTATACACTCAGATCTGCTGTCCCCATATTCTTATTAGCACACAGTCTGAAGTAGGGGAAGAACCAAGCATATGGGTTAAAAAAATAATATATATATATATATTTTTTTAAAATATATTTTTCAAAATATATTTTGATTTTCAAAAATCTCTTTATTTTTGAAAGAGAGAGAGGGAGAGAGAGACAGAGTGTGAGCAGAGGAGGAACAGAGAGAGAGGGAGACACAGAATCGGAAGCAGGCTCCAGGCTCTGAGCTGTCAGCACAGAGCCCGATGCAAGGCTTGAACCCACCAACTGTGAGATCATGACCTGAGCTAAAGTTGGACACTTAGCCAATTGAGCCACCCAGGTGCCCCAAGCACATGGGCTTTTAATGTGAGAATTTAACTATGGTCCCTGAAAGTATGAGATATTTTATGGATGTGGATAGTTGATGGCCAAAAGGAGGCCGCTGCTGCTATTGTTGCCTTTATTATGGTTCTAGCAGCAAGACAAGTCCCTTTTGCCAAAGAATGCAGCAACAAAGTAAAACAAAACAAAGAACTTCTCCCTTCTTTCACAGATGGCAGTGTGGGTGGTCATGAGGACCCATAAGATTTTGTTTAATTCATAAGACTCCACTTTATAAAAGTTTGTAACCATGCCTTGTACTTTTCATTGCATTTTCTGTTTTTCAAAGAACAAAGTTTTTAAAATATATATTTTCTTTTGAGCCTCATAATACCCCTAGCAAAGACAGAGAGGTACAGAGAAGTTAAGAGACCTGTTCACAGCTAGGTAATAGCAGACATGAAATAATGGTAACTCAGGACTGTAGTGTCCACCATTGATTTTTACACAACTATGAGGTGCTGGTAGGTTTCAGATCGCATTCCTCTGGCTGGTCCACATTAGTCCTCCAGGTTTTCAAGAAGCTGAAGTCAAAAGTAGATTTTAAAAAAGAATACAACAGAATTTTTCTCCTGCAGAAAATACAGGAGAAAATCTATAATAAAATGCATAATAATTAGAACTGGAGAAATGACAGTTTAAGTAACATGAACACCTAGTTATCTAAAGAAGAGAGTTTGTTTTACTTTTTTTTTCTTTTCCTCATGATGGAAGCAAGAAGCATGAAGGAACTAAGAAGATGGCTCAGAAAATATTCAACCTTGCCAATTGGGTTTTAGGAAATTAGAGAATTTGTATATAAACATATGTCCTGATTATTAGAACAGTTCCATTAAAAACTATTTATTGAAAACTGAGTATGTGCTAGACACTATGCTCACTGCTGAGATAAATTCAGATATACTTAAGATAGAGAGTTTCTGTTTATAATTAATTAACATATAGCCATAAACACTAGGAACCTCAGGGAGAGAGAGTTGATCTGTTGGTAATATTCATGAAGTCTGAGTCCTTAGTTTCTTTGTCTGTGAAACAGAAAAGAATACAAGAGGTTTGGGGAGAAAACAAGCTACTAACTGGTGTTCAGTTTTGCTCAGCAAATTTAAGTTCTTCTAATTATTACTTAAGGTTTCTTGTTTCCAGTTTGTTAATCCTTTGATATATTTGGAGGGCATCTGTGTTGGCCTTTCCTCACCGCTGACTAAGTCTCTATCTGAAGACTAACTGATATCCAGTAATCATTGGATATGGGGGGAAGGATTGGAACACCAAGCCAGAAAAGACTCCAGCCACAACCATCCAAGTCAACATCTTTCAGGCTTATTGTGTAAAAGGGCATTCAGAAAGGGCCAGAGCAGGTGGTAACTGGGAGTCCATAGCACATCCATCTGTACATGGTCTGGGAACTGGGACAAAACAGGGAGTACACTGAATGATCCCTGGGAGCCAGGGTTCCAATGAAAATAACATTAAGTATTTTGAAGGGCATAGCAGATATTTTCCTCTTAAAAGAATATAGGAACAGGGGCCAGTCAACTTGACAAAAACAGCAGTAAGATAAAGTGTATTATGAAATTATTGGGAAAACATACATTCCATCTGTTGCCCCCACATTTTTTATGATGGTAAAATACATATAAAATAAATTTGTCATCTTAATATTTTTTAAATTATAGTTCAGTGGTATTAAGTATATTTATCTCCAGAACTATTTGCATCTAGTAAAACTGAAACTCTATACTCATGAAACAAGAACACCTTATTTCCCGTGCTCCCAATTCCTGGCAACTACCATTCTTTCTGTCTCTGATTTTGACTAGTCTAGGCACTTTATGTAAGTGTAATCATATAGTATTTGTCTGTGTGACTGGCTTATTTCTCTTAGCATAATGTTCTCAAGGTTCATCCATATTGTAACATTTATCAGATATTTCTTTTCTTCCAAAAAAAATTCCTTTCCTTCCTTTTTAACCTGAATAGTATTCCATTGTATGTATATATGTTGTGTTTATCTTTTCAAATATGTTGATGCACACTTTGCTTCCACATTTTAACTACTGTGAATGATGCCAGTATGTGCAGAGGTGTACAGATATCTCTTAAAGATCCTGCTTTCATTTCTTTTGAGCATATACACAGAAGTAAAATTGCTGAGTCGTATGATAAATCTATTTTTAATTTTGTGAGGAACCACCATACTGTTTTCCATAGTGGCTGGTATCAATTTATAGTCCTGCAAACAGTCCACAAGACTTCAAATTTCTCCACATCCTCACCAACACTTGTTATTTTGTTTTTGTGACAGTAACCATCTTAATGGGTGTGAGGTGGTATCTTGCTGTGGTTTTTGTTTAATGTTTATTTATTTATTTTGAGAGAGAGAGCATGCACAAGCAGGGGAGGGGCAGAGAGAGAGAGGGAGAGAGAGAATTCCAAGCAGGCTCCACGCTGTCAGCACAGTGACAGATGCAGGGCTCAATCTCATGAACCATGAGATCATGACCTGAGCCGAAATCAAAAGTCAGATGCCCCCCGTGCACCCCTCACTGTGATTTTGATTTGCCTTTCCCTGAAGATTAGTGATGCTGAGCAGTTTTTTCATGGACTTAATGGTTATTCATATATCTCATTTGGAGAAATGTCCATTCAAGTCCTTTGTTCATTTTTACTTATTAATTTTTATGGGGTAAAGTCTTAGGAGTTCTGTATATATTCTGGATGAATCCTATATCACATATTTTTGTAAATATTTTCTTCCTTTCTGTGGGTTGCCTCTTTATTCTGTTGATAGTATCCTTTGAGGTACAGACGTTTTTAATTTTCAAGAAGTCCAATTTATCTTTTTTTTTCCTTTTGTTGCCTATGCTTTGTGTCATATCCAAGAAAACATTGTTAAATTCAATGTGGAAAAATTTTGTCCTGTTTTCTTCTAAGAGTTTTGAAGTATTAGCTCTTACACTTAGGTGTTTGGCCCATTGGATAAATTTTTGTATATGGTGTGAAGTTCATCTTTTGTATGAGGATATTCAGTTTTGGCAGCACCATTTGTTGAAAAGACCATCTTTTTGCCATTGAATTGTCTCATAACTCTTGTCAAAACTCATTTGACCATATCTCTAAAGGTTTATTTCAGGGATGTCTATTCTAGTCCATTGGTCTGCATGCCTATCATTATGTCAATACTACACTGTATTGGTTACTGAAGGTTTGTAGTAAGTTTTGAAATCAGGAGATTGAATCCTCCAACTTTGTTGTTTTTCAAGACTGCTTTCACTATTTGGGGCCCTTGGGATTCAATATGAATTTTAGGATGTATTTTTCTGTTTTCACAAAAAAATATCATTGGATTTTGGACAGGGATTGCACTGATTCTGTAGATTGCTTTGGGGAGTATTGATATTTTAATAATATTAAGTCTTCCAATCCATGAACATGGGATGTCTTTCAAATATTTATGTTTTCTTTAGTGTTTTCAGTAGTGCTTTGTAGTTTTTACTGTACAACTCTTTTACCTCCTAAGTTAGGTTAATTCATAAGTATTTTTACTCTTTGTGATGCTTAATAAACGGATTTGTTTCTTAATATCCTTTTTACATTGTTCACTGTTAGAGTATAGAAATGCAATTCATTTTTGTGTGTTCATGTTTTATCCTACTACTTTGCTGAATTTGTCTAAATTTTTTTGATGTGATCTTTAGTGTTTTCTACATGTAAGATCCTATTACTGTGCAGAGAGATAATTTTACATCTTCTCTTTAATTTGTATTCCTTTTATATATTTTTTCTTGCGTAATTGCTCTGGTTAAGACATCCAAATGTTGACTAAAGTGGCAAAAACAGGCATCCTTGCCATGTTCTGATCTTAAAGGAAAAATGTTTAGCTTTTCAAGGTTCAGTATGAGGTTCATTATGGGTTTTGTTTTAATACATGGCTTTTATTATGTTGAGGTAGTTTTCTTCTAATTCTAGTTTGTGGAGTACTTTTTTGTTCAAATAATGAAAGCATCTTGAATTTTCCCAAATGCTCTTTCTATATCAGTGAGATGTTGATGAGGTTTTGGTCCTTTATTCTGTTTATTTTCATGTTGAACCATCCTTGCATCCCAGAGATAAATCCTACTTGGTCATGGTGTATGATCCTATTAATGTACTATTGAATTAGGTGTGCTAGGATTTTGTTGAGTATTTTTGCATCTGTCTTTTTTTTTCTCCTAGTGTTTAAACTTTTTACTTCTCCTACATTCTTTAATAGGCTAAGCAAATCCAGGTATGCATATTTTATTCTTATGGAACAGCAGACTAACATGGATAGGGAAAACCAAGAATTGAACATCTCTTACTTTAATATCCTCCATTTTTTTGATCTCAGTAATTTTACTGCTAAAGTTTTTCACATTTCCAAGGAAAAACAATGCCATGTTTTATTGTTCTTTTCTAGTAGGCATGAAAAGTTTCCCAATTTGTTCTACTAAATAATAAAACTCCTAATCTTAAATCTATTAAATAGTAATGAATATATAACTGAAATCATTAATAAATCTAGATTTGAAAATTATCTAAACTTTCTATTAAAGAGATAACATTTAACAAAAAGAAAAAAGTGTGAAAGAAAGAGAAAGAAAGAGAGAGAGAGAGAGAGAGAGAAAGAAAGAAAGAAAGAAAGAAAGAAAGAAAGAAAGAAAGAAAGAAAGAAAGAAAGAAAGAAAGAAAGAAAGAAAAGGGGAAAAAAGAACTCTAAGTTTGCCATATAGAACAGGAACACAAAGATGATATTCACTATGTTCCTTCCAGATCTACCCTGGCCATCTACCACTTAGAATGTTGATTGCTGTTTTCTTCCACAAAGAACGCCATCTGCTTCAAACTTCAACATTTGAAATACAACCTTTTTGATCAGCCTCAGCCTTCACTTAGTGTGGGACCAGCTGCTGGCCATGGCCCTGGCATGTATACTGGTTAAGGCAGCGGTGTGAGCCCTGGCTGCAGCTCTGGCTTGGGCTTGCTCTTCCTCATCTCTCAAAGCCTCTTTGTACCAACCTGGGAAGGCAGTGGAAATGGTATCATGAACCATGGCTAAAAACTCCGGGATTCTCATCTTGCTGGTCTCAGTGTGGTTTCTCAGGACCCAAAGGAACTGAGAGGATCACTACTGGGCACCTGGTGGTACTCCACGTACTTTAGCTGCACCAAATCTTCTGGGATGACCTTCTTGGGCTCCACGTAGATGAAATGCTTCTTATCAGCCAATATGCCCATCATATTCACGATGTCCCAGACCTCCTCCTCCAGGGTGCAGTTGCCTTTCATGAAGATCATACACATCCAGCATGGTCATCAGGAGGCTGATCTTGGGCATGTTCCCTTCTTCACTCATTGTCTAGCCACAGTGAGGTTTAATTTGCTGACAAGGGACTAGCAGTGCCAGATGGATCCACTTCCTTCAGATCAACACCAAAGGCCAGCTCCATGGGCTCAGAGGCTCTCTCAAGGATCTCACTGAAATGATACTTGTACTTTTGATGACAAACTTCAGCATACCTGAAGAACCTGCATAATTGTCTCCTTCTCCTGATAGTTCTGCAGCAGGAACTGCACCAACAAAACCATCTTCTTGTGTAATGGGTCTCTATATGAGACCTCAGTGCCATTAGAGGATTTGGGGCTTCCCTCATCTTGGCTTTTGACACCTTCCTCTGAGTCGGTGCATGAAACCAGCTGCACTAGCACTGGCAGGAGATGGGGTTCCCTCAGCTGCTTTAGGACTGCTGGGCATCCCAGCAGCAGGCAAATTCTGAGGTCTATCCCCAGAGAGAGGGCAGGCAGGGGAGGCAGGGGAGGAGGACTCTCCTGCTGCTGCTACAGTAGCCTGAGGGCCCCCCCAGACCCTGGGTCTCATCACAGTCCTGGTGGTGTTTCTCGAGGGCATGGAGGTTACTCTTCTTACCTCCAGGCATAGTGGCTCTGTTCAGGGATAACACACAGGAGTGCAAGCAGGTGCGTTGAAGAGGTTTGAAAAGGCTTAGTGTTAGTTCTTCTTTAAATGTTGTCTGTAACTTCCCAGTGAAGCCATCAAAGTCAGGGTTTTTCTTTGTTGTGAGATTTTTTTATTATTGATTCAATCCTCTTACTAGTTATAGGTCTATTCGTTTTTCTATTTCTTTGTGATTCAGTCTTGGTAGATCTTGTGTTTCTAGGAATTTGTCCATCTCATCTAAATAATCTGATTTGTTAGCATTAAATTTTCACAGCACTGTCTTTAATCCTTTTTCCTTATGTAGAACCAGTAGTAATGTCCCTACTTTCATTTCTGGTTTTAGTAATTTGGCTGGTCTCTTTTTCTTTAGTTAATCTAACTAAAGGTTTGTCAGTTTTGTTGATCTTTTTGAAGAACCAACTTTTAAATTTGTTGACTTTCTCTATTTTTTAATCTCCTCTATTTCTTTCATCTCTACTTTAATTTATTATTATTTCTTTCCTTCTGCTGGCTTTGAGTTTAATTTGTCCTTCTTTTCTAGTTTTTTGAGCTATAGAATTAAGTTCATTTGGGATTTCATTTTTTAATGTGTGCTTATAGTTATAAATTTCCCCTTACATGTTATTATCACTGTGTTCCAGGTGTTTGGGTATGTTGTATTTTCATTTTTATTCCCCTGTAAGTATTTTATAATTTCCTTTGTGATTTTTCCTTTGGTTCATTCATTGTTTAAGTGTGTCACTTAATTTCCACAAATTTGTGACATTTCTGGTTTTACTTATGTTATGACTTATAACTCCATCTTGTCAGAAAAGATACCTTGCATGATATCTATCTTTTAAAATATTGAAACTTAACTTTGTGGCCTCAAACATGGTCTATGCTGGAGAATGTCCCATGTGCAATTGAGAAGAATGTGTATGCAGTTGTGACTGTGAAGGGTGTTTTTTATGTATCTGCTTTGTTTATTGTGTTGTTCAAATACTCAGTTTACTTACTTATCTTCTTTTTTAAAAAGTTTTAATTTAAATTCCAGTTAGTTAACATACAGTGTATTATAAGTTTCAGGTGTACAATTCAGTGATTCAACACTTTTGTACAATACCTGGTGCTGATCACAAGTGCACTCCTATTAAGCCATCCCCTCTCCCTCCTCCCTCCTGGTAACCATCAGTTTGGTCTCTACAGTTAAAAATCTGTTTCTTGGTTTGCTTCTTTCCTTTTTTTCCCCTATGATCATTTGTTTTGTTTCTTAAATTCCACATATGAGTGAAATCATATGGTATTTGTCTTTGATTGACTTATTTTGCTTAGCATAAGACTCTCTAGCTCCATCCACGTTGTTGCAAATGGCAAGAATTGTCTGGTTCTTCTATTTGTTATTGAGAATGGTGTTTTGAATTATTCAATCTATTTCTTCCTTCCATTATGTCAATTTTTGCTTCATATATTTTCATGGTCTGTTATTAACTGTGTTAATATGACAACAAAATTATTGTCCTTACTAAATATCTGTGCTACAGCATGGAGCCTGCTTGGGATTCCCTCTCTCTCTCTTCCCCTCCCCTACTCTTTCTCTCTGTCTCAAAATAAATAATTAAACATTTAAAAAAATGACCCTCTATTTCTCAACACTCTTTGTCTTCTACTGAGAATGCCTCTCAGAGATTACAATCCTAGCATGTTGGACAAGGACTGGACTATTGAAAACACCTTCATTGTGAAAACACCTTCATCAAACAGCTGAAGCTCTGAGGAATTTGAAGCACTCTATTTTGATAGTCACTTTTCTGTTGATGGACTCATTCTTTTGTTGTGAATTATATTGTATTGCAAGGATTATCACCTTCATTCTATCACATGAGCTTCGTTGTAATCATTTTGCACCTTCAAGGTCACTTCTCTAATTCCCTAAGATTTGGTCTGTGCTCATCATAGTGACCATTATCCACAGGTTTTGGTAATAACTACATTTCCTCCATCCGTTTACGCAAGCATTATGTTCTTTTTTTTTTTTTTTTTTTACAAATAGTTTATTGTCAAATTAGTTTCCACATAACACTCAGTGCTCATCCCCAAAGTGCCCTCCTCCATGCCCATCCCCCCCTCCCCCCCACATCCATCAGTCCTCAGTTTTTGTCAGCATTCAAGAGTCTCTCATGGTTTGCCTCTCTCCCTTTCCCCCACCATTTCCCCCCTTCTTCTCCCCCTTGGTCCTCAGTTAAGTTCCTCCTAATCCTCCTATACGTGCAAACATATGATATTTGTCCTTCTCTGCCTGACTTATTTCGCTCAGCATAACACCCTCAAGGTCCATCCATGTTGCTACACATGGCCAGATTTCATTGTTTCTCATTGCCATGTAGTATTCCATGGTATAGATAAACCACATCTTCTTGATCCATTCATCTGTTGATGGACACTTAGGCTCTTTCCATGTTTTAGCTATTGTGGAGAGTGCTGCTATGAACATTGGGGTCCATGTGCTCCTATGCCTCAGCATTTCTGTATCCCTTGGGTAAATTCCTAGCAGTGCTATTGCTGGGTCATAGGGGAGATCTATTGTTAGTTTCCTGAGGAACCTCCACACTGCTTTCCAGAGGGACTGCACCAGTTTACATTCCCACCAACAGTGTAGGAGGGTGCCCGTGTCTCCACATCCTCGCCAGCATCTCGAGTTCTCTGATTTGCTCATTTTAGCCACTCTGACTGGCGTGAGGTGGTATCTCAGTGTGGTTTTGATTTGTATTTCCCTGATGAGGAGGGATGCTGAGCATCGTTTCATGTGTCTGTTGGCCATCTGGATGTCCTCTTTGGAGAAGTGTCTGTTCATATGTTCTGCCCATTTCTTCACTGGGTTGTTTGTTTTTCGGGTGTGGAGTTTGGTGAGTTCCTTATAGATTCTGGATATTAACCCTTTATCTGATATGTCATTTGCAACTATCTTTTCCCATTCCGTTGGTTGCCTATTAATTTTCTGGGTTGTTTCCTTGGCTGTGCAGAAGCTTTTAATCTTGATGAGGTCCCAACAGTTTATTTTTGCTCTTGATTCCCTTGCTTTTGGGGATGTGTCAAGTAAGAAGTTGCTGCGGTGGAGGTCAAGGAGGTTGTTTCCTGCTTTCTCCTCTAGGGTGTTGATAGTTTCCTGTCTCACGTTCAGGTCCTTTATCCATTTTGAATTGATTTTTGTGCATGGTGTGAGAAAATGATCTAGTTTCATTCTTCTGCATACGCAAGCATTATGTTCTATTCAGCACTGCTCAGTAGAACTTGCTGCAATGAAGGTCATGTTCTATAATCTGCACTTTCCAATATGATAGTTATTAACTTGTGTGACTGGGGAACTTAATTTTTAATATTATTTAATTTTGGTTTATTTAACCACATAAGGGTAGTGGCTATCATATTGCAGAGCACAATTTTACTTTCCTTTCTACTCAGCCATTTCTAGTCTAAAGTGTAGCAGTTCAGATATGATTTGGATAAGAAAGCTACCTAGACAGTCTGCTGTCATGGCCTAGGCCTCACAGATCCTGTTATATTTGTTTTTCCTAAGACAGAAGTGACTTGGCAGCTTTATGGTAGGATGTAATAAGATGAAGACTGAGAACGTGTGGGCCATGATAAACATGGGAAGATAAGAGCAGTGATGTAAGAGGATGATTTTGGATGGCCTTGTTTTGCCTCATGAATGTAAGAAAAGATAAAATGTGCTGGAAGTAGAGGTAATCCATGAAATGCAAAGAAAATATATACAGTGAACAGAATATTTGAAAGGATACTCGGCCTAACATTTTATGAATACTTCCTGTGCCCCATGCATTGTACTAAGCAGTATGTATGCATTATTTTATTTAATCTTTACAATAAACCCATGAATTGGATACTATCACATTCCTCTTCTTATAGATGATGAATCAGAATGTCACACAATTACCCAGTGAAGGACCCAAGACCTCAGATTAGGTCAACCTTCATCCCAAGCCTCTGCCTGTGTTTACCTGTAAACTAGGAAGTCAGGGATGGAGAGCATAATTCCATGACTGCTGCTGCCTCTTGTGCTCTTGTGCAAATAATCTAATCTCTCTGGGCTTCAGCTGCTTATTTGTAAAATTTAGGGGTTGGATTAATTGGTTTCTAACCTCTCATTTAGCTTTGCCCTCCGAATACTGATACTCAGATCATCCCTCATTTCCTTGTGGATTTCAACATGTCAAATGTTGCCGGCCCAAAAAAAAAAAAAAAAAAAAAAATATATATATATATATATATATATATATATACACACACACATACATACATATATATATGTATGATTGGCTGTTTTTCTTTCGTTCTGCTTCCCTCCCCTCTTTTTTGGACTATGAACCACAAAAGGATTTGATTTGGATAGCAATAACATTCCCAGACTTTCTCTGTGGGTCAGACATTAAAAAGGATTGTTTAACATTCTTCTACAAATGTTAAAGAGACATTTTCTTTTGAAACATATGAACACACACATGATCTTAGTGATACCTTGCCAGCAATGTAAACTGTCATAAATTGCTGTCCTGGAGTGGGAATTCATTACTGGGGAGGACTCTCTGTGGGGACAGAGGGCACTTGTCAGTCTCTAGGAGGGTTTTATTTTATTTTATTTTATTTATTTATTTATTTATTTATTTTGCAAAAGTATATTCAAAAGCACAATAGAAATCTGCTATTTGGGAAAAAATGGGGGGACATTTTATTTTGGTAATATTTAGTAAACCTCTACGAAAATCTGCTTAGCTCATGAAGAATATATGGAAGCAGTGACTCTGTGGGGAGAGGGAGAGATCCATAATATTAGAAATGGAAAATGAGGAGTGATAAGTATTTTGTAGAGAGGCTATGAAAGCAAGTTTTTTGAAAGTTAAAAGGTTATCATTTTCTTTTCCTCCTTATTATAATTATAAAAGAAAGAATGCTTATTGTAAAAACTGAAATTATTTAGAAGTTTGTAAAGAAAAAAATAGATCCTTGCTCATGAAAACCCATACACGCATATCCAATTTATTGTCATAAAGTTGTATGTAATATATAATAAGCAGCTATGTGATATGTAATATTCCATAATATACATATTCAGCCATACCCTTATTGGTGGGCATTTATTTTCTAGGATATTTTATGTGTATCAAAAAAAAGGTGAGAAAAGTCAGCCTTATATGCACCTCTGATAAGGAAACTTGAAGATTTGGACTGATGGGGGGCTGAAAGCCAGATTAGGCAGCTCCTGGGACTATGCAGTCAGGACTGCCTTAAAGATAGACAGTTCACATGGCAGAAACTGACTAAATCCCTAACATCATAAAGTTACAGGATGAGAGAGCTGAAAGGGATTTAAAATAAATAAGACCAGTCCCCTAATTTTACCAAGGAGGAAATTGAGGCCCGCGGAGGTTATCGTTCTCAAGGGCACATAACTAGTAAAGTGTCACAGTCCTGATTAAAGTCTCATGGCTCTAGACTAGCTTTCTTTGAAAGAGAAAAGTAATAAAAGGACCTTATAATTCCACCTATGATCAGGTGCTGAATTGTTTCTTCCTCTGAGTGGTTGTAGCTGTGTGCAGACAGGTTTTAAAGTCCTACAGACACATAGTATGGCTCCCATTTTTGTCATTTTCCAAAAACACATTCCTATTTACTCTCTACTTGAACATGTCATTTTTGCACTAATGTAAACATTCAAAGACTTACTCAGCCTTCTCTACTACCTGGGGGGGCAGCAGAGTGTAATGGTTAAAAGCACAGGTTCCATTTCATTTTTTAAAAATGTTTATTTATTTTTGAGAGAGAGAGAGAAACAGAGTGTGAGCAGGGGAGGGACAGAGAAAGAGAGGGAGCCACAGAATCTGAAGCAGGCTCCAGGCTCTGAGCTGTCAGCACAGAGCCTGATGTGGGGCTCAAACCCACAAACTGTGAGATCATGACCTGAGCCAAAGTTGGATGCCCAACCGACTGACCCATCCAGATGCCCTGCCCAGATTCCAATTCTTGCTCTGACTCTTTCTAGTTTCATGGCCTTGAGTAAATAAATTATCTCTCTAATCTTCAGTTTCCCCATCTTTAATGGGAGAGAATAGTTCTGTTCTATTATATTGTTGTTATGAGGATTAAAGTCAATAATGCAGATACAGGAACTGTCATGTAAACTTCAGCTACATGTAAACTTCAAACTACATGTCAGACGTTGTGCCGGTTTCAGAGATACAAAATGAGCAAGATACACATATGGTCCCAGTTCTTAAAGAGCTGATCGTATACTTGAAATTCTCTGAATTAAATCTATGTTTTCATTGGTCTGTGCCTTTCTACAAGATACTAATTCCTTTTGTTTGATCTTTTTCCCCCTTTCCCTGTTCATTACTTGCCATCAAAGCACTGTTTTCTTTTAAGACTCAGTGGAAATCCTATCTCTTCCGTGAAGTCCTTCCATATTACCCCAGCTGGAAGTCCTATGTCTTTATTTATACTTCCATAATCCCACAGCGTGTGGTTTGATAGCATTTTTCACTATCTTGTGTCAGATTTAATCATGTGTGTCTTCTGTAATCTTGGGAGTCAGTACTGAGTCAGTAATTGGTAAACTCAGTTCTATCACTAACTTTGTCATGCATTATTAATATTATGTTGATAATTATTATATTATTGAACTACAAACTCAGGCTCAAAAAGATGAATTCAGTTACCTAAAACCTACCAGCTAGTAAGAAGTAAAACCAGGGCTAGAACCCAGGTCTCCCAACGACACCTCTTGAAATGGACTTATCTCTACACTTGCCTCAACTTGGACAAGTGACTCAGATATAGTTTCTTCATCTGCAAGTGAACAAGAAAAATGGTGGTGAACATGTGGTAGAGAAATATAGAGTACGGGGACACCTGGGTGGCTCAGTCATTTGAGTGTCCAACTTTAGCTCAGGTTATGATCTTGCAGTTTGTGAGTTTAAGCCCCACGTTGGGCTTGCTGCTGTCAGTGCAAAGCCTGCTTTGGACTATCTGTTTGCTTCTCTCTGCTCTTGCCCCACATGTGCTCTCTCTCTCTCTCAAAAATAAACAAACATTTTAAAAAAGAGTCTGTTTCTTGTTTTGTCTCTCTCTCTTTAAAAAAAAAGATACAGTACAATTAAATGCTATAAAAACAATAAATACAATAAACATTTCCCCCTATATATTACTGATCCACTATGTGTGAGACATACATGGTAGATCTGACTGTTGGCTAATTAGTCAGCCAGTAGCTGAATAAGAGGCATGTTCTTGTCTCCTGAAGCCAAATTCAGTGGTCATTCCAATATAACACATGTGTCTGTTGGCATTAGCTGCCTCTTATCCATCATCTCTTATCATTTCCAGCCTTTAAACTGAAAGGGATCCCATATGCATTGTCAATGTCATTAATGTTTGGATGGATATTTAGAAGTAGGGGAATCTTGGGGCGTCTGGGTGGCTCAGTCGGTTGAATGTCCAACTTCGCCTCAGGTCATGATCTCAACGTTCGTGGGTTTGAGGCCCGCCTGCATAGGGCTCTGTGCTGACAGCTAGCTTGGAGCCTGGAGCCTGCTTCAGATTCTTTGTCTCCCTCTCTTTCTGACCCTCCCCTGCTCACACTGTCTCCCTCTCTCTCTCTCAGAAATAAATAAAAAACATTTAAAAAAAGAAGTAGGGGAATCTTGTTAAAAGAATAATTCAACTAGTAAATGATCAGAGTAACTGGTATACATTACCATTAAAGCATACCATATCTTACCTCTTAACCCTCAATATTCTAGCCTTATGAGTTTCTTTTATTTAAAGTGAAGTACTTTAGGTGATTTCTCTCTTTTTTTTAGCGATTTCTGCTCAAAAAGCAAATCAGTCTTTAGTGTATGCCATTAATGGCCTATAAATCAGATTTTCAGGCAGCATCTTTTCCATTAAAAAATTAAGTATGCTCCTGGAGTTTTTCATGTTAAAGTACCTAAATATCTAAATACTTAAAATACTTCCATCATTACTGAAATATTTTAGGGCCAGATTCTATTTGGCAGACACATAGAATTGGCCTTTCTCTTCCTCTGTGTGTGTATGCATGTGTGTCTCCATCCTTATTATTTTCAAATTATTTGCTTCTACTACTGTATCTCTGCTTCTCAGTTTTAAAATATTTTCATTAAAAATGCAGCACAAAACTAAGGTATACCTTGCTTCATTGGGTGTGAACATATAGGACAGAATCAATAACTCACAGCAAACTGGATGCGCCAAAAGTGGAGATTCTGAACCATCTTACATCATGGAGGTATCGCCTGAAGCCACTAGAACTTTCCTGCTCTACTGACTATTCAGTGCAAGCCAAATATTCACTATACACGATGG
Source organism: Hyaena hyaena (assembly GCF_003009895.1). Lineage (NCBI taxonomy): Eukaryota > Metazoa > Chordata > Mammalia > Carnivora > Hyaenidae > Hyaena > Hyaena hyaena. The sequence goes on from NW_024081833.1 coordinate 130,250, forward strand.
AGGTTAGGCAATGAAATAAGTAAAACCAGGATATGTCTTCCATGGATTTGCCTCTCTGGGAATCAAAATTACACACTAAGAAAAGTTTTAGAAAGGTAAACATAAGTGAGGGCCGAACTAAGATAGGGTAGATGGTACACTAAGAACACTGACTAAGGACACCGACTTAGGTACAGTGGAAGGTGTTATAGTGAGATGACCTGTCAGAATGGCTGAAGTTAACAACTCAGGAAATAATAGATGTTGGTGAGGATGTAGAGAAAGGGGAACCCTTCGGACTGTTGGTAGGAATGCAAACTGGTTCAACCACTCTCGAGAACAGTGTGGAGGTTCTTCAGAAAATTAAAAGAGAGAACTACCCTATAACCCAGCAATTGCACTACTAGGTATTTATCCAAGGGATACAAAGATGCTAATTTAAAGGGGCACATGCACCCCAATGTTTATAACAGTGCTATCAACAATAGCCAAGTGATAGAAAGAGCCCAGATGTCTATGGACTGATGAATGGATAATATATATACAATGGAATACTACTTGGTGATGAAAACAACACATCCACAACATTTGCCATTTGCAACAGTGTGGATGGAACTAGAGGGTATTATGCCAACTGAAATAAGTCAGTCAGAGAAAGACTGATATCATATGATTTCATTCATATGTGGAATGTGAGAAACACAACAGATGAACATAGGGGAAGTGAAGGAAAAATAAGATAAAAGCAGAAGGAGGCAAACCATAAGGGACTCTTTAAATTTTAAAAAAATGTTTTCTTTAAATTTGTAATGTTTATTTTAGAAAGAGTGTGGGGGGGGGGGCAGAGAGAGAGAGAGAAGGAGGCACAGAATCTGAAACAGGCTCCAGAATCTGAGCTGTCAGCACAGAGTTTGAACTTGGGCTTGAACTTGGAAATGGTGAGATCATGATCTAGGCTAAAGATGGATGCTTAACCGACTGAGCCACCCAGATGTCCCTTAAATGTTTATTTAGTTTGAGAGAGAGAAAGATTATGAGCAGAGGAGGGGTGGAGAGAGCAGGAGACAGAATCTCAAGGAGAGGCTCAAACTCATCAGCTGTGAGATCATGACTTGAGCCAAAAATCAAGTCAGTCGCTGAATTGACTGAGCTACCCACATGTCCCCAGACTCCTAAATACAGAGAACAACTGAATCTTGCTGGAAGGGAGGTGGGTGGTGGAATGGTTTAAATGCATGATGGGCATCTGAGATGAGCACTGGGTGCACATGTAAGAGATGAATCACTGGGTTCAACTCCTGAAGCCAAGACTACACTGTATGTTAACTAACATTAATTAAAACAACAACAACAAAAATAGCTAGTAAGTGGTACAATCAGGGTTTAGCCCAAGTTCTGACTTCAAATATTCCTATGCTTTTCATTTTATAAAGTACTGTAGGCAAATGCTATTGCAACGTGTATCCTGTGTTTTGTTTTTAATGAGATGATAATTAAGGAAAGCACCGTTTGATTTTTGCTATGAGAGATGTTGGGCACTAGATCTGCATAGAGGTGATATAATTTATGAAATAAGTGGGAGTCGGTCTTCAATGTCCTATTCGACTCAGACATTTGTTATCATACTAAGTCCTACGCTGGAGGAAACAGCCTAGACCCTGAGAAGAGAAAGGCCTGGGGCACTGGCCCAGATTTCTTGCTTCACGGGGGCTACGCGCCAGTCCTCAAAGCACACCTGGACCCAAGTTCACACCAGTGTTTGCTCACTCAGGCCCAATAACCCCAGGCAGGAGACACACTGCACGTTTTCTCTTGCCCATGACCAGGCCGAGGCATTTCCTGTGCTCAGAGAGTGTCAACCTTTTCCAAATTCCATCAGAAGAAGTAACTCAATAAGCAAGAAGAAACAAGTTCAGAGTGCAGCTGTTAACCATCTTATTTTAAAATGCAGCCCTACCTGCCGTAGCCACAGACTTGCTCATCACAGAGCCATTCTCGGCTCTGTGATCTATGACAGAGCTTGTGACCCCACCTGTGAGCTCCCCAGACATAAACTTATCATATCAAACAGATGGGTAATAACATGGGACTTTCACTCTAATAAAAATTGCCTCCTCCTTTTATCAGTGGGTCAGATCAGACCAGACACCAAAGAGTGTTCTCAGATCTAGCCAAACACAGAAAGCTGCTTTTGTTGTACAAAGGGTAATGGAAAATGGTTAAGGAAATATTTTCCAAGCTTAAGAACTATCCAAGACCAACACATTCAGACTTTTTTTTTTTTTTTTAACTGCATAGGCTTTGTTCAAAGTCAAGCTGTTGTATGACCTCAGAGCAAAGACAATTCATCTTCTAATGAAAAGCTTTTTATATATTTTTTAAAAGTTTTTTTAATTTTTTTTTAAAAATTTCTGAGAGAAAGAGAGATAGCATGAGCAGGGGAGGGTCAGAGAGAGGGAGATACAGAATCTGAAGCAGGCTCCCGGCTCTGAGCTAGCTGTCAGCACAGAGCCTGACACGGGGCTTGAACCCACGAAACGCGAGATCATGATCTGAGCTGAAGTTGGACCCTTAACCGACTGTGCCACCCAGGTGCCCCAAGGCTTTTTATATTTATGGAATAATGAAAATCAGAAATATCTTAAAGGCTCACCCAGCCCAGTCTCCTTGCCATTACAAAAACATTTTCTAAAGTGTAAATGATGAATGGGACCACCAATGGTTTAAAAATATTAATAAAAAATTTAAATTATGAAATAATTTCAGTAATATAGCAGACCCCAGATTGAACAACAATTTTCTGACAGATCTCTAAAAAAGATAAAATTTTGGGGGTGCCTGATGTCTTCATCTCTGCTCAGGTCATGATCCCACTCTTTGTGAGATAAATCCCTGTGTAGGGCCCTGCACTAACAGTGCAGAACCTGCTTAGGATTCTCTCTCCCTCTCTCTCTGCCTCTTCTCTATCTCTCAAAAATAAATAAACTTGAGAAAATAAATTAAAAAAAATTTTTACGTACACAGCTATGTATATACACACACACCTATGTCATCTGTGTATATATCTCTTGATAGCATTGCTTTTCATTGTAACTTTTACATAAATGATATAAAGAGGGGTGTATATCTATTTTCAACTTGACTGTTTTCTTTCAACATTATTCTTTTTTCTAGATTTATCCAGGCTAAACATATTATGCCAACATGTTTATTTCATTTAAATCAGTATTTCATTATATGGATATATTGGCATGACTATATAATTTATTACCAAATTCACCCTCTTTTGAGAATAAAAATAGGGTCAGTTAATACTTACATTAATATAATAGGAATAACTTAGGATTATCCCAGGTAAATGAGGAGGTAGGGTCACCGTGAGTATGCTACCATTTTCATGCATCTCTATTGACTGACATATATATTGCTTCCAATTTCAGGTAGCATAAGCAATGATGCAGTGACTGTTTTCAAACATGTATCCTGATGTCCAAGTACAAATTTTTTCTAACATTCTGCCTCTGAGCCATAGATCTGTATATTTTCACTTTACTACATAATGACATGTTGCTTTGCAAATTTATATCTCCATTAGTTATGCATAGGACTTACTATTTCCCCTCACTTTCATTAGTACTTATAGAATCACTTAAGGGGTGCCTGGGTGGCTCAGTCAGTTAAATAGCCAAGTCTTGATTTCAGCTCAGGTCAGGATCCCAGAGTTAGTGAGATTGAGCCCTGTGTCTGGCAGTATGATGGCAGCATGGAGCCCCCTTGGGATTCTCTCTCTCCCTTTCTTCCTGCTCTTCCCATGCTGTGCTCTCTCTCTCTCTATCTAAGAATAAATAAATATAGTTTAAAAAACTATTAAAAAATAAGTATCACTTGAAGAGTGGCATTTCATTCGTGTTTTTTACATTTCTCTGTTAACAGTGAAATTGCACAACCTTCCATATGTTTACTAGCCATGTGGATTTCCTCTTCTTTCTGGTAAACAGCTATCATCTTTGTCCTTATATTTGGATTAATCTCAGGTAAACAAAATACAGTTATTTGTTTTTCATCCTATTTGAAAATCTCTGCCTTTTAGGTGAGTTAAAGCAACTTATATTTTCTGTGATTAAAAATATATTTCACTATATATTTTTATTTATATCAACCCCACTAGGGTTACCAGTTTTAATGAAGTTTTAAAATAATTATATGTTGGTTATAGACTAATTTGGTGAGAATTGATATCTTAACAACATGAATCATTCAATCTATAACCATGGAGATATCTCTCTATTTACTTGGATCTTTAATTTTCCTTAGCAATGTTTTGCTAGCTTTAGTGTTAGTATTTTGTTAGCCTAGTATTTATTACTTTTGAAGCTACTATAAATCATATTTTATAATTCATTTTCAAATCGTTATTAGGGTATAGAAGTACAGTTGATTTTTATATATTCATCTTGTATGAGTTAATTTTTAAAAAGTTTTTAATGTCTATTTATTATTGAGGGGGTAGGGGCAGAGAGAGAGAGAGAGAGGGAGACACAGAATCTGAAGTAGGCTACAGGCTCTGAGCTATCAACACAGAGACTATCATGGGGCTTGAACTCATGAGCCGTGAGAATATGACCTGAGCTGAAGTTGGCTGCTTAACCCACTGAGCCACCCAGGTGCCCCGTGTGTGAGTTGATTTATCAATAACAGCCTTGCTGAATTAACTCATTGACTCAAACTGTAGACTTAGGGTTTTTTTCAAAGAATAAAACTGCATCATTTATGAATAAAAGCAGTTTTGCTCCTTCATTTCCAACCTTTTTACCTTTCATTTCTTTTTCTTCTCTTATTACACTGGAGTATAGGAGTGAATGAAAGTAGCAAAAAAATATTTTTGCCTTGTTTCTGACTTCAGGAGGAAATTTTTAATGTCACAACATCAAGTATTCTATCTTAGGGTTTATATAGATGGCTTTTATCAGGTTAAAATTCTATTCCTAGTTTTCTGGGAGTTTGTAACACATAAACATGTGTTGAGTTTTATCAAATGTTCTGTATCTATTGAGATAAACATGTTTCCCCCTGCTTTATTCTTTTAATATGGTTAATTACATTGATTGATTTTTTTCTGTTAAGCTAGACTTGTAATAAACCAATCCCACTTAGTCATAATATATTATGCTTCTTATATTTTAGCTTTGACAGCCTGAGAAATTTGGGCCCTGAAATACCATGTGAGATTTGGTTTTGAACTTAACTTTTGAGGCTCCTGCCCCATGCAGTTTCAAAATACAGTAATAGTCTTGAGTCCTCCGCTCTGTTGGGACTTTATTCCCTAAGTCCTCCAAGATGATGGAGATTTCATTCTGATTTTCAGAAGTTTGCACTCCAGCTTCCTAGGCTTTTCTACTGTCCCAGAATTCAGCAAATGTTCCGTTGGGAAAACTGGTCATGTGTTTCCATCCTTTTGAAACTATAGAATTTAATTTTTAGAGTTGAGGAACACAAATTTCAACTGAGAAGGAGAATAAATTATGTGGGAAGGAATCATTGTTCATCAGAAAATGCAGAGTTAATAATGACTGATGTCTAGCCTGTTAAATCCGTATCTTTAAGCCAAAGAAAGGAAAAGAGGGGCTGAAGAATGCCAGCCCAGGTACTAGATTAATTTAAATGCTATTGTATCTCCAGCACTTGGTCCTAATTGTCTCCTCTTGAACACTCAATACCTGCATTCATGCTGGCTGGCCCCAGGGACCCAGAGCAGCCCACTGTCCCCACTGAAAGGAAATGAAAAATCGGCTGATGCTAAACAGACCTCCTTCAGCAACTATAGCCATCTAAGCACTGTGTCCTGCAGTGTGATTAATGATTTTTCTTTCCCTTTATGTTTAAGAGCAATGTGTTTCGGAAAGAAAGGGAGAGAAATAGAATGAAGAAGGGGGATAAGGGAGAGGGCCGAGATGCAAAAGTACAAAAGGGGAAACTGTATGAGAGGAGGAGAGGAAAGAATACTGTTTCAGTATTAGATAGAGAACATTTCATAGAATTAACCAAAACTGTATGTTTTCTCTTAATATAAAGGATTCTACTTCTGCCCTATATAAGTATAACAAATAATTTAGGTCAATCTTATCTAAATAATACACTCTACTGAAAACAGTAAAGAGAAAGGAAAATTAAAAGAGGTTCTGTGTCCCCCAATAAAACTTTTGTTTTTAAGTCATCTCTACCTGATCTCCAAAAGATTGTTATGATATGTTGCATATATATGTAAGTCTATACTTATCGATATCCTATCATGAGGGATGTGACATCTGTCACCTCATTTACTGATATAGTTCATTTTCCAGATCTGACAGCCTAGACCACTTCCCCATATGTATCAAAGGCTTTGGAACATGGAAAAGGCTTCTGTCAGGGGCTTATGCATTATGAAAGCTGGTCTTTTTTCATCAGCCTCAGCCTACATTAAAGAGACGAAGGCTATTCCCTTCTTCATCTTCAATACCTATTCTGAGTTTTCATGCATTGGATTCTCAACAGATTTCCATAAAGCTATAGATCTCTTGTTAACATGGACCCTGTGTATGGGGGTCTGAAGGCTGTGTGAACGGTGACTCCTGGAGAGCATCTTGCAGACGAGCTTAGTGGAAAGAAAGGGAAAGGTATTTAAGAGTACTGTGTGTAGTTAAGGTTTGAAGCACCCAGCAGCAAAGAATCAAACATTTGTGCACGTGAGAGAGCAAGCAAGTTTACTTGGCTGGAGCATAAAGTAATTATAGGTCAAAGAACAATAATAAACAAGAACAAGGATACTAAAAGATGCTGATAGACAATCTTAAAGACTAGTATGAAACATTTGTATTTAATTACAAAGACAAAGACAACAGAAAACCATGTAAATTCCTGAGAACCTATCAAAAGATCAAAGACGAGATTCATGCTCACCAGTCAAGGCACTGGAGTGTAACTTGATAAAAATGTTGGAGAAGGAAAATTTTTTTTCTACTGTATAAAGGGCAGACAGAAGGGGCAGGCAGCTGGCAAGGGGGATGACTTGTAATATTTTAGGTGTCATGTGATTAGAGAAGGCCCAGACTAGAACATGGACTAGAAAGAAGTAGGAAAGGATGGCTCTGAAAGGTGTTTCAGATAAAGAAAGATGAGGACTTAGGGACGCACTAGTCATGGGGGTTCTGGAGGAAGTAACCTGTAATGCGCCAGGTGGTGTGCCAAGAAGGTAGGATGGTAGCATGCCACTGATGAGGATGGAAAGTTCGGAAGGAATAAGGGTCCTGTCTAGGTTTCAGTATGAGTTTTCTTGCCACCTCTTTATTAATGCAGGTTTTATGACACAGGTGTAATAATTAATCCAAATGGCTAGCAGATGTGGCTATCCATCTTTGGGCATACTGGACCCCAAACAGTCTCCCAATCAGCAAATTCTCAAGCAAGACCAAAGAAAATTAAAGAAAATAAATTCTGTTGAGATATTTATGGAGGCCACCTGGATAGAAATTTGACAGCTAAGAACTTGCCTGGATGCCAGGCAACTAAAGAAAGGTCAGAGCCTTTGGAGCAATAGGGTTAGTGGAGCCAAAGAACAGAAATGGAGGGGGAGGATTATTTGATCACATTTCGTCTCAAAAAAGATTAAAAATGGAGTTTTACCTTTCAGAGAGAAACCTAAAGTCTTTCCTGTATGCTATGGAGATACTTGCCTTATCTCTTGACGAGAATCCTACCATTTTCTTTAATTCTCCGCCCTGCCTGAACCAATCCATCAGTGACAGCTTCATTTATGTATTAGTCATCTCCTCTTCATTTCTTCTATCAGTTCATGTTCTTAAATTATCACCTTTCAATACTGAAAGTTCCTAACTAGTCTTCCTGCCTTCCATCTCTTTCTGCTCTTATCATAGCGATCATTCTAAATTACAATTTTGATCATAGTGTTTACCTGTCTAAAACTTTTATCACTTCCCTTTCGCCCACTGAATAATGTCTAAATCCCTTTGCGTGTTACTAAAGTCTCTACTAAGTAGGGTCACATGGGTGGTTCAGTTGGTTAAACATCCAACTCTTGATTTCAGCTCAGGTCATCATCTCAGAGTTCATGAGATTGAGCCCTGATTTGGGGTCTGTGCTGACAATGCAGAGCCTCCTCGGGATTCTCACTCTCTCTCTGTCTCAAAAATAAATAAATAAACATTTTTAAAAAGTCTTTACAGGAGCACCTGGGCGGCTCGGTCAGTAAAGCGTCCAACTTCAGCTCAGGTCACAATCTCATGGCTTGTGAGTTCGAGTCCAGCATGGGTCTCTGTGCTGACAGCTCAGAGCCTGGAGCCTGCCTTGGATTCTGTGCCTCCCTCTCTCTCTGTCCCTCCCCCACTCACACTCTGTCTCTCTTTCAAAAATAAATAAACTTAAAAAAAATCTCTAATTAAGAGATTCAATTTATCTTTCTAGCCTCATTGCATACTGCAAGTACCTCTTCTATATGAGCCCTCTTCTTCAGATAAACTAATTAATCTCTAGCCTTAAAAATAATTTCTGTCCCTCTTTTTCTGTTTATATACTTGCTTGAATGACAGAAACTCCTCCTTTTTTCTCTACACATTTTCAAAATCATAATCTCATGCTTTAAGGACAATTCATAGTCTACTTCCATTTGTTTGGTCATTCAACAAATATTAATTAAATTAAAACTATGTGTTGGGTGCTGTTGTAGGCTGTGAGAATACAGTGGTGAAAAGATAGACAAGGTCCTTGCTCTCAAGAAGCTTCCATTATAATGGGAGATATAACAAAATAAATAATTCAAAGAAGATAAAGAGAATAAAAGTAATGATAAGAGCTTTGAGGAAAACAGATTTCCATTTCAGGTTAAAATGGAGAAAGCCCACTCCACCCTGTGTCTTCTACTGTATACAGCTATGAAACTTAGCAGAATGGAATGCATGGAGCAGCTATTTCAGGACTCTGAAAAGTAAATGGCAGCGGACATATTTGAGAAGACAACTAGAATTCTGAGTATCTCTGAGACAGCAATGGGTTTACTATGTACCTGTACCAGGAACCCTGAATTAGGTGTCTGAATGTCCAGGAATTCTTGCTTAAAAAGCAGCGGAAAGCAGTTAATGATCCTCAGGGAGAGAATGCATAAATCTTCCTTTTTTTTTTTCTTTTTTTCCCCATTCTTTCTATTTTCAATCCCTAAGCAATCCCATGGTAACAGTAGCAGGTAATGGGGAGCCTACAAGAGCCAAAAGTCTGAAAGAGGAATTACTCCTTTCCATTCAATGGAACTGTGGTTTCAAGAGCATAGCGCCAGCACTTGTTGCATGGTTTCTCTCTTCACTGTTCTTATGTGTAGCCCCTGATGTAGTTGCAGTTGTTGAAGTTTGTAACCGAAAAGGAAAACTACAGTCCCAGTTTCCAGCAAGAGCACCAAAAAGAGGAGTCCCGAGGACTGGAAAAAGTATCAAAGAAATTTCTCAGACAGAGGAAATCAGGAAAGCTACTCCGTAAAGTTATTTATGAATTCTTAGACTAACTTTGTCGTGCATGCATGGATCTGATCATTCTCACATATCAAACCCTGAGAAGTAAACTAACAGAGAGGCCATAGTTCATGTCCCAGACTGGCTACTTGGTGGTGCACATGAAGGACATATCTGCATAACACTGTACTGGCTTTAAAAACTGAATTGACATTGGAATGACAATACATAGAAGGTGGGTCAGAAATTATGACCAAAACCTATCCGGCTCATCTGCCTACAAGAGCAAAAATATCAACATTCCTCATAGTATTTAAATAAGACCCAAAGTCTCATCATATAATACAACATCAGAACCCCAAACATCCCAAATTACATGAGAAAAGATAACCAATAGATGTCCACACTTAGGTGACACAAATGTTAGAATTAATTGATGAACCCAGAACATCCCAAATTACATGAGAAAAGATAACCAATAGATGTCCACACTTAGGTGACACAGATGTTAGAATTATTTGACAAGGACTACAAAGCTCCTATTATAAAAATGCTTCAGCAAGCAATTGCAAACTCTCTTGAAACGAATGGAATAATAGAAAGTCACAGAAAAGAAATAGAGGTTATAAAGAAAATGCTATGAACCATAACCAAAATTTTAAAAAGCTTCCTTATCTGTCAATAGCCAAATGACAGAGGTGACAGAGTAAAAAATCAGTGATCTGGAAAATGAATCAAGTAATTCCACATTATTCAATGTGGAAAACAGAAAAAGATACATCAATAGAACCTGAGGTACCTGTGGGTGATTAAAAAAAAACCTAATACTCATTTTATTGGAATCCAGGAGAAGAAAAAGATGCATCTTGATAAAAAATATTTGAAGACATGAATGCCAAAAACTTCTCAAATTTGGTTCAATACTTAAGTTACAATTTCAGTGAACTCTAAACAGAAGAAGCCTTTAAAAAAATCTATGCATAGATGTATTGTAATTAAAATAGTGAAAACCGAACACAAAAATATTTGAATGTAGCCAGAGAAAAACAGTGCATTACCTATAGGACTACAATGATTTGAAATTTTTAAAATGTGTTTTATTTATTTCTGAGAGAGAGAGAGAGAGAGGCAGTGTGAGCAGGGGAGGGTCAGAGAGAGAGAGGGAGATACAGAATCTCAAGCAGGCTCCAGACCCTGAGCTAGCTGTCAGCACAGAGTCCAACGTGGGGCTCCAACCCACAAACTCTGTGATCATGACCTGAGCTGAAGTCGGACGCTTAACCAACTGAGCCATCCAGGGGCCCCAGGACTACAATGATTTGAATGATTGTGGATTCCTCATAAATCATGGAGGCCAGAAGAAAATGGACCTTAAAAAAATAGATTTTACATTTTAGAGCAATTTTATGCTCATAGAGAAATTGAGCAGAAGGTATCGATATTTCCCAGATGCCCTCTGCCCCTGCATTTACTTAGCTTCTTCCATGATCATACCTCTACAGATGCATAGCTTCCCATGTTATCAGCATTCCTCACCAGAGTGGTACATGTGTCACACTTACTCCTACGTATGCATAGCTTCTCCTGCTACCCATATACCCCCACCAGAATGGTGTATTTGTTACAGTTGATTAACGTACACTGGCACACCATTATCACCCTAAGTCCATAGTTTACATTGGGATTCATTCTTGGAGTTGTGCTTCTATGACTTTGGACGATGTATAATAACATTTATGAACCATTATATTGTCATACAGAATAATTTCACTGCCCTAAAAATCCTTAGTGCTCCACCAATGTATCCATGTCTCCCACTAACTCCTGGCAATCACTGATCTTTTACTGTCCCAACAGTCCTACCTTTTCCAGAATGTCAGTGAGAATTATACAGCATGTATCCTTTTTGACTTCTTTCCCTTGGTCATACGCATTTAAGTTTCCTCTATATCTTTTAATGGGATGATAGCATATTTCTTATTATCTTAGTATAAACTATATTCTCAGAATTATTCTTAGAATGAATACTATTCTATTATCTGAATGAACCACAGTTTATCTGCTCGTGCACTGAAGCATATCTTAGTTGTTTCTGAGTTTTGGCAATTATGAGTAAAGCCACTAGAAATATCCATGCCTAGGGTTTTGTGTGGACATTTTCACTTTTTTTTTTTGGCAAGGGGGATAAATACTAGATAGTATGATTGACAGATTGTATGGTAGGAGTAGGTTCAGTTTTATAAAACACTGCCAAGCTGATTTCCAAAGTGGTTGTACCATTTTGCATTTCCACTAGCATTGGTCATACTAATAGATGGGCAGTGGTATCTCATTGTTGTTTTAATTTGCAATTAAATTTTTTCTGATGACATATGATGTGATATGTCTTTTCATATGCTTACTGGTCATCTGTATATCTGTCTTTGGTGAGGTGTCTGTTGAGGCCTATGGCTCATTTTTGTAACTGGGTTTGTTTTCTTATTGTTGTGTTTTCTTTTTTTTAAGGGATTATTGTTGTGTTTTAAGAGTTTATTGCATTTTTGGATTTCAGTCCTTTATCAGATATATCTTTTGCAAATGTTTGCAAATCTTTTATTAATGTTTATTTATTTTTGAGACAGAGAGAAACATCATGAGGGGGAGGGGCAGAGAGAGGGAGACATAGAATCTGAAACAGGCTCCAGGCTCTGAGCTGTCAGCACAGAGCGTGACATGAGGCTTGAACCCACTAACCGTGAGATCATGACTTGAGCTGAAGCTGGATGCTTAACCGACTGAGCCACCCAGGCGCCTCTGCAAATCTTTTCAACAAAATGTTGCCCAAACAATGGGACGTCCACATACAAAAAAAAAAAAAAAAAAGTACCTAAAAGCAGACCTCATATCCTTCACAAAAGTCAACTCAAAATGAATCACAGGCCTATACGGAAAAGGCAAAATTATAAAACATATATATCATTACATATATATAACATTATAACATATGTTATAAAGATAACATAGAAAAAGAATCTAAATGACCTTGTAGCTTATCTTCTCATTCTCTGACAGTATCACTTGCAGAGCTGTGATATTTATTAATTTTAATAAATTCCAGCCTTTTAATTATTTTTTTCATAGATAATATCTTGGTGTTGTGTTTTAAAAGTCAACCACAGCCTCAAGGTCGTCTAGGCCAAGCAGAGCTTCCTAAAAAGGGAAACTTGGTGGGTGAAATGGCCTGGATCTTTATCTATTTGCTTAGCTGGCATTATGTTTATTCAAGATGGATGTCTTTGAAGTGGATACCTTAGCAATCTACCACTTCATGTTAGGCATTTACATAATAATTAAAATGTTAAATACTGAGCACTTATATTGTACTCCTGTCAAGTGGGCTACATTCTCATCTGGAAACTTGAATGAGGAAGAATTTGCTTCCATGCTCATTTGGGCTGTATGTGAGGGTTCTGGGTTTTTTTGGATGACTTTTGGCTAGACGCCAGGATTATGTCATAGAAACCACCACAGTCCTGTCTGTAGTTCCTTTCCACATCAACTTATTCAGTATAGTCACTTCCATATTTCACCCACAAGGAGAGTCTCTAGAAAGAGACTACTAAGATAGAGTCACATAAAAATGTAATCACAGGACTGACAACCCATCACCTTTGCCACATAAGCTAACTTAATCATTGGAGTTACATCTCATCACCTTTACCATATTCTACTGGTTCAATGCAAGAGACCTACCTGCACTCAGACAGAGTGAATTACACAAAGGTGAGGACACTGGGAGGCAAGCAGTATAGGGGCCGTGCTATGGTCTGTCTGCCACAACTATAAACTATTAAAATTCACCCAAGATGAAATATATAACCTAAATAGTCCTACAAATATTTTAAAAATGGAATTTATGTTTAAAATTTTTCAATAAAGAAACCTTTAGGCTCAGATGATTTCACTGGAACATTTATAAAACATAATAATCCTACAAAGTTTTTCCCAGGAAACAGAAAATGAAGAAATACTTCCCAACATATAAATATCGCCACCATTAATTACCTTAATAACAAAACTGGACAAAGACAGTGAAAAAGTAGAAAACTACCTGTATAGCATTGTATGTTAAAAACTATTCAATAGCATTCATTAGCATAGACTCAAGAATACACAATAAAATATTAGCAAATTAAACCAGCAATATATAAAGAGAATGATATACTACAACCAAGTGAGTTTTATCCCAGGAATGTAAGTCAGTTTTAGTATTTTAGCATTAACCAATGTTGCCTCCCATCTGAGCAACCTAAAAAAGAAAATTGACCTAAAAAAGGTCAATTGATGCGGAAAAAAACACTCGACAAAATCAACATCTGTTTTTAAAATGACCTCTCAGAAACTAGAAACAGAAGGAACTTGCTCAACCTAATAAAGAACATCTACCAAAACAAATAAACAAAAACCCTACAGCTAACATTATAATTTATAGTGGAAGACAGAATGCTTTTCCCCTAAGATCAGGAAAAAGTTAAGGATCCCTGCTGTCACCTTTCCTACTCAACATTGTACTAAAGTCCTAGCCAAGGCAATAAGGTAAGAAAAATAAAGTAAAAGTGATACAGATTGGAAAGGAAGACATAGAAATGTTTCTATTTATAGACAACATGATTGTCTTTATAGAAAACCCCAAAATTTTATCAAAAGCAAAACAACCTCCTAGAATTAATGAGTGAGTTAGCAAGGTGATATTTCTGTATTCTAAAATAAACATGAAAAGATGCTCAACATCACTCATCATCAGGGAAATACAAAATCAAAACCACAATGAGATAACACCTCACACCTGTCAAAATGGCTAAAATTAACAACTCCGGAAACAACAGGCATTGGTGAGGAAGCAGAGAAAAGGATCTCTTTTGTACTGTTGATGGGAATGCAAACTGGTGCAGCCACTCTGGAAAACAGTATGAAGGTTCTTCAAAAAATTAAAAATAGATCAACCCTACAACCCAGCAAATGCACTAAGAGTTTATCCAAGGGATACAAGATGCTGATTTTAAGGGCACATGCACCGCAATGTTTACAGCAGTGCTGTCAACAATAACCAAGCTATGGAAAGAGCCCAAATGTCCATCTACTGATGAATAGATAAAGAAGATGTGGTATATATATATATACAATGGACTACTACTTGGCGAATGGCCATTGACCAATGAATGGATAAAGAAGATGTAATATATACATATATATACATACAGTAGAATACTACTTCGTTAGGAAAAAGAATGAAATCTTGCCATTTGCAACAACATGGATGGAACTAGAGGGTATTATGCTAAACAAAATAAGTCAGTCAGAGAAAGAGAGATATCAAATAATTTTATTCATATGTGGAATTTGAGAAACACAACAGATGAACATAGGAGAAGGGAAGGAAAAATAAAATAAAAACAGAGAGGGAGGCAAACAGGGTTACTAGAATGGAAATAGGTATGGGGATGGGCTAAATGGGTAATGGGCATTAAGGAGGGAACCTTTCGGATAAGCACTGTATGTTATCTGTAAGAGATGAGTCACTAGCTTGAATTTAAATAAAAAAAATAAAAACAATTGGAAAATGAAATTTTTAAAAAATAGCATTAACAGTAGCTCCAGAAACCATGAAATACTTAGGTATAAATCTAACACAACATGTGCAGAATCAGTTTTCTAAAACTATAAAACACTAATGAGAAATTTTAAAAGATAGAATTAAGTATAGTGTCCTATTATATTCATGGATTGGAAGACTCACCATGGTAAAGAGATTAGTTCACTTCAGATTTATCTATAGATTTAACACAATTATAATAAAAATCTTAACTGGGCTTTTTTGTAGATACAGAGAAAATGTACATGAACATGCTTATGGAAAGACAAAGACTCTAGAACAGCTGAAACAATTTGGAGACGGAAGAATACAGTTTGAGGGATTGCACTACCTAATTTTAAGACTTACTCTTATATGGCTATAAGAGTAAAGACCGTGTGGTATTGGTAAAGGGATAGACACATAGATCAATGGAAGATAATAGATGGTCAAGAAATAAACCTATGCAAATATGGTCTTTTTATGTAAGACAAAAGTACAAAACCAAATCAATGGAGAAAGGAAAATCTTTACAATGAATAGTTTAGAAATAATTGGACATTCATATGCAAAAACACAGCAACAAAAACGTTGACCAATATGTCATGTCTTATACACAAAATTAACTCCACATGAATCATGAATCATAAATCCAATGTAAAATATAAAACTATAAGACTTTTTGAAGAAAACAGGAGATAATCTTCATGTCAAAGAGTTAGGCAAAGAGTTCTTACACATGACATGAGAAACATGGTACATGAAAGAAAAATTGAAAGTCCATCAAAATTAAAAATTTCTGCTCTGCCAAAGATCCTGTTAAAAGAATGAAAAGCTAGGCTACAGGCTAGTAGAAGTAGTTACAGATCACACATCTGAAAAAAATGACTTGCATCCAGAATATAGAAAGGAATCTTAACACTCAGTGATAAGAAAACAGATGACTCAAAGCATGGGAAAAGACGAACATACACTTCAAAAAAGAGACTATATGGATAACCATAATTACAAACATGAAAAAGTGTTCAACATTATTAGCTATCAGGGAAATGCAAATGAAAATCATGATGAAATACTACTATCCATTTATTAGAATGGATAAAATATAAAAAATAATTGATAATATATTTATGGGGCCCCTGGGTGCTCAGTCGGTTAAGTGTATGACTTTGGCCCTGGTCATGACCTCCCAGTTCATGAGTTCAAGCCCCATGTTGGACTCTGTGCTGACAGCTCAGAGCCTGGAGCCTGGTTCGGATTCTGTGTCTTCCTCTCTCTCTGACCCACCCCTGCTTGTGCTCTTTCTCTAACAAATGAATAAACGTTAAAAAAAAATTTTAAAAATTCACTGGACCAATTAAAATGTCTATTTACCACAATATAGTACTTTAGAGTTTAATAGAGCTCTCACTTACCTCATTTGATTCTCATTTTACAAGTATTTGTTTACTAAGGATGTGATTATTGACTTGCCAATTTGCTTTCCATTTAGTATTGCATAAGCCAGTCGATTTATGACCATCTTGATTATAATTTCCATATTAGGATAAAGCTTCATTCTGAGCATCTAGGAAAAATAGAAACTTACTGGCAGGTTCTAGTTCAATTCAAAAGGTAAGAAAAGTGTTAGAGGAAAAACATGTTAATACTGTTATGTTAAAACAATCAGCAGAATGGGGGTCATACTGTTAAAATAGGAAAAGTATCAGGTTAGAGGGTTCATACAGGAGAAACTTTATGCAAAAAATAATCAGCCACACCTTGCTTCTGTTAATTTTCACTTAGAGGGCGTCAATTGATTTGCTGGCCTTTCTGTCTTATCACATATGGACTTCTGTTCATATGTGAAGTTACCACTTGGCCATCCACTTTCACCCAGCAAATTTTGTTAACATCTCTCATTCCTTATCACTCTCTTTTCACATTTATTCATGGTTATGCATTTAAATTTAAGAGAATTTCTTTACCATCATACTGGGATCTTAAGAGGGACCATAAATTAAAATAGGGACATTTTGTTACCCCTCTACAGTGTACAGCTGATTCTATCATATCTTACCAGTAAATGCTTTGATTTGGGGCTCTTGGGTGGTTCAGTTGGCTAAGCATCCAACTCTTGATTTTGGTTCAGGTCATCATCTCATGGTGGTGAGATTGATCCCATGTTAAGCTCCACACTAAGCATGGAGCCTACTTAAGATTCGCTCTCCCTTTCTGTGCCCCTCCCCTGCACATGTGCTCTCTCTCTCCTGCTTAAAAACAAAACAAAACAAACACTTTGATTCAATGGTTTTTTTTTTTTTTTTTGCAGAAACAAAAAAACAATTCTAAAATTTATATGGAACCATGAAATCATGTAGTTACTAGTTGTTCTCATTTCTATAAAAATGTTAATGAAACTGCAGAAAACAAACCAAATACAACCTAGACATTGCTCATCTACTGCATATTTGACAGATGGTACAAGTATAAATTTTGGCAAATTCCATTCAGCCCGTAAAATTTTTTCTAAAGACAATGAAAAGATATTACTTGCTAAATATCCTAGACACCGAGTATCTGGTATACTATACTGCTAAAAAGGGGTATGACTTGTTTATTGGTGACATTGAAACTTTCAAAGTAAAAGTTTTTGGTCACTTAAATTTCTGTAAAGTGTGGGAGAAGCATTTATTAAGATTTCTGACTTTATGAAATGACAAGATAGCCTTATTAGACATGTGCCTGCAAGATGGCTATTCTTGTGGCCAGCTATGGAAAAGATATTAAAATGCTGGCCTGAAGTAAAATCATATTTCAAAGTGTGGAATAAGAAGAGTATCTTCCTTAAGTTTAGAAGTTTATTGAGGGTGAGAACAGAGAAAAGAATTACAGCAAAACAGAGATTTATACGCTGTTTGGCCAAAATTGTTTGATGACCTTTGAGGAGATCATCAGGAACCTAGAAAAGGATGAGCTAATTGCACTTCAGGTGTTTGATGTTACATAGGTTGTGATAAAAGCTCAGCCTGTTGGAAATAAAACTGCTTTAGAACTAAAAAAGAAAAGCAAAAAACAAAGTTACCATAAAAGGACACTCAGGTTAAGTAGAACCTTTTTCAGTTTCTTTGCTAAACTGTGGCTTATTTTGAATCCAACTTCAATTTTTGTCAATTCAGATAACTTTGTGCTTTAAATCAAATTTCTCTGAAAAAGAGAGCTTTGAGTTAACATGATATTCAACGTGCTTTAGAATTAATATTTAAAAATGAGTCACCTGGGTGGCTCAGTCGGTTAAGCATCCGACTTTGGCTCAGGTAAGTTCTAGCCCCGTGTTGAGCTCTCTTCTGACAGCTCAGAGCCTGGAGCCTGCTTTGGATTCTGTGTCTTACTCTCTCTTTGCCTCCCCCTTGCTTGTGCTCTGTTTCTCTCTCTCCCCCCAAAATAAATAAACTTAAAATTTGTTTTTAAATGATGAAACTTTTTAAAAATTTATTTTTAAAGAGCTAAAAGTTTATTGAATACACTGCAAGGGAACAGTGGGCAGGACAGCAAAAGAGAGACCGTCTGCCACAAGGCCACGGTGAGGAGCCACAGGCATGGGATGGATGGAAACATATGGAATTTTCCCTTTTTTGGTAACTGTGTCTGGCTCTCAGTGGATTAGTTAGAGCCTATGGCAATTTTGAGATAGTTTGCTTAATGAGCCTGTTGTATTTAGGTCTGTGGTTGTTGTAAGCCCTTTTGCCTTGATCAAGCAATTTGCCCAAAATTGGCCTCTACATTTCACCCTGACAGATCGACAATGACACATCTTTGGCATTTAGGCAGAGGTCTCATCTTCAATAGCTTCTTCCTGCTGAATGATGGGGGTAGAGATGAACCTAACGATGGGTCAACACTGGTCAGTTGGGGACTTATATGTAGGAATTACAAAAGACAGAGGCAGCCAAATCCAAGGTAGACAACAAACATATATGAGTTTCCCTCAATAGATAGTATCATCTGTCAGCTTGAAGTCATGGCAGTAAAGGGACCTTGGCACCAGGCAGAAGACATCGGAAAATCGGAAAGGACAACAAAATAAGATGATGATGTTGACAATGATGATGATGAGGAGGATGTTGATGATGATGATGATTAGAAAGAGAAGACCAAGTAAAAGACCTCTGGTACCTGACCAGAATTCTCCTCCAGTCCACAAGTTTAACCAGTTATAAAAGAAAGAGAGATCATTTAAAGCACCAATGTGGGGTGCCTGAGTGCTCAGTTGGTTAAGTATCTGACTCTTGGTTTCAGCTAAGGTCAGGATTGCATGGCTTGTGGGATCGACCCCCATGTCAGACTGTGCTGCGCTGACAGCCTGCTTGGGATTCTCTCTCTCCCTGTCTCTCTGCCCCTCCCCTGCTCACTGTGTGCACATGTTCTCTCTCTCTCTCTCTCCCCCTTTCTGTCTCTCTCAAAATAAATAAACATTTTGAAAAAAGCACCAATTATTCATGTCTTTTAGTAGCCCTATCATATTTTGGTAGTAATCTGAAATATATACATAACACTCTATTTTAATGAAAGCATTAAGTTCCTTTTGCATCAGATTTTGTCCTAAGCCTCTTCTCTCCAAACAACTAGTCTCATTTTAGGGCAAAATTACTTTCTTTTTCTCTCAACAAAAATTTATTCTCATTCCTTATATCCTTCTTACATATCTCCTACTTTCCTACATACAGAGTTGTTTTCCTTATCATTTCCATCAATCTTTATTACATTTAGCAGAATTTTAACCCTCAGAAACCTTAGTTTCCAGTGAAAACTAAGTAGTAATAAACTGTGAACTGTCTATTATACCAGGATTCTTTAGATACATTTCATAATTTTTAGGAATATGCATTTTTCATAATATAATCTTTCTAAAAGGCACAAAGGAGGTTTTTCAAGAGACCCAAGTATCTTTAGTTTCTCTGCAATAAGAAGTCAAAAGCGGATAACCTTATATTTAGTAGTTAATATTTCAGTGTTTTATCTTATTTGGAAAAGACTTAAATATCCAATGAATTCAACCCAATTTATCATTTAACTTAGCAAAAGGTCAAAGTTTCAGGTTACCAAAGATTTTGAAAGCTATCTACAGGGTCAAATGGACCATTAAACTGGGCAAAAGATACATTCTGTGGTTTTTGCAGAGGTCAGGATTTTGGGGACAATGCCATGAAGGCTTGCACATATGAGACTTCCAACCATTTGGAGGAGTTCTGACAAAAGAGGTCAAGCTGGAAAGTAGTATGTAGAAAGAAGGAGGAGCTATACCTCTTGATTTGGGAGTTTGTGCTGAGACCATGAAACATTATATAAAAACATGAGACTTTTCCTTCAGGTCTTGGGATGTCACATTTATTCCAGTTTTTAAGAATACAGTCCAATGGTGAGTTTAAAGGAATAGAGGGGTTTCATCTCATAAAAAGACCAGCTGCCCATTCCCAAAGGGTCATCCCACCAAGGGGAATGGAATTCTGACTCATGGTCACAATTTCAGTCAGGATGTCCCACTGACCTGAAAAAGGACTGGACCTTATACAGGCCAACTGACTCTACTGTCCCATGAGGGAGAGGCAGTAGCAATGGCATTCCTTGTGGGACGTCTCCTGCAACCAAGAAAGCCAGACACCAGGTGGCCAAAGCTGGTCAGAAAAAGGAGGGGAAGGACTCACCACTCAGAGATGTGGGAACATGTTTTGCCTATAGATGAAGATGGCAGCTGGATCTGCAGGAACAAAGGGAGAAAGGGAGACCTGAAAGAAGAAAAGTGACTGGAAAGTCAACCTGTATCAGGAAAAGTGTCCCAAATGAGTCCCTAATATGTGCAGATTCACTCTGGCCAAGCTGCAGACAGAGTGGGAGAGGACAGGAAAGGGGTCCTTTGCCTTCACAGGCATGGACAATCTGACCTATTTGCCCTCAGACCTTTAGACCATACCAGGACCCACCCTGGCCAGAGATGTTCAGTTGCCTGAGGAGTACTAGAGTTAGACCGCAGAAGGGCTGACAAGAGAAAGGAGAGGGAAGGAAGGATCTTTTTGAAGGGCAATCCTCCTTTTGGGCAAGGGTGGTCCAGGGAGTTCCTTCTGGGACTTCAGATCCTCACCAAAGAGTAACCTGAGCTGGAAGTCGTCAGTTTCCAAAGAAAGGGCTAGAGTTGGTTCACCAAAGGAAAGTCCCAAGAAATTCCTAGAGAATTTGGAGAAAGTCCTGGGCCAGCAAAGGGTCCCCATATGGACCACCAAATGTAGGTGACCAGATTGGGTGGAGGCTAGTTGTGTAGGGAGCTGCAAGGGAGCTTGGGGGGTGGGGGGAGGACGGGGCCGGGGGGAGACTGCAAAAAAGGGACTGTCTGGGACCTTTTAGATGCAAATTAGTACATTAGTTATCTATTGCTACATAATATATTACTACAAACTTAGTGGCTTAGAATAACACTCATTTATTCATTTATTATCTCCCAGTTCTGTAGATCAGAAGTCTAAGCATGTTGTTACTGAGTCTTCTACCCAGAATCTCATAGGTCTAAAATCAAGGTTATCAGCTAGCTCCTGATTTTTAGCCAAGCTCATAGGTCTCTGCTCTTTTTGTTGTTGGCTATTGTCTAGGGACTGCTCACAGCTCCTGTTGGTGGCCTCTGTCATCTGCTGAATTGGCTCTATCTATAACATAACAACTTACTTCTTCATGGCCACCAGGAGAATATCTCTCTCACTTTGAATTTCTTCCTACAGGAAAGCCCCAGTCCCTTTAAGTGCTCCCCTGATTAAGTCAGGTTCAGCGAGGATAATGTCCTTTCTTACTGACTCAAAGTCAACCGATTTGGGGATCTTAATTTATTTTTTAAATATTTATTTATTTTTGAGAGAGAGAAAGAGGGAGAGAGAGGCAGAGAGATAGAGAAAGAGCAATGAGGGAGGGGCGGGGGTGGGGGAGAGAAGACCCGAAGCAGACTCTATTCTGAGAGCAGTAAGCTAGATGCAGAGCTCCAACTTACAAACCATGAAATCATGACCTGAGCCAAAATCAGATGCTCAACTGACTGAGCCACCCAGGCATCGCTGGGACCTTAAGGTAATCTACAAGATCATTTACTTTTGCCATATAATATAGCTTAATCATAGGAGTGAACTACCTCATGTTCATAGTCACACCCACACTCAACATGAGGAGATTGATTATACATGACATGTACAACATGGGATTGATATCATGGGAATCAGAAATAGACTACATAATGGATTTATAGGTGCAAAAGACCTGATTGACAATTGGTCTATCAAAACAAACTTATAAATAAAAGGTGTATATATATTTTTGGAGAGTTGGAAATTAATTCCTAAAAATCTAAAATCCTGCTATTGTTAATAAGGAAAATTCCAAGTATTTTGTCCAACAAGTATTCTTGTTGAGAGGATATTTAGATTGATGTCATCACATTGGACTGACACAATGAATCAATGTAATGTGAGCTAGATAAGAGCACTGCTGCAAGTCGATTTCACGTCTTCCCATTATTCACTTTTAATATATTCACCTTTACTACAAAGATGGCTGAAGGTAATTTAGAGAAATATTAGAAAAGAAATTAGATTAAATAGTATGTAAACTGTGATATTAAAAAATAAAGCAATCATTAACTCCAGGGAAAATAAAAAGTGCTACAAAAAAGGAAATACAATCACTGTCCTCTTTTTAGCCTACATGTGGATAATATTTTAACAGTCCTAATAAACAATTAGATACATTGAGAGAATTGGAGGAGGGAAAATGAATGCATGTCATAAAAGAGGTTAAGCCTCATTTTCCATTGTGAAAAGTCAATAGGAGATTACTACTTAAAATTGAAAAATCAGTAAATTGCAGTATAAGGATGGTAATTAGAATCTAGAGGCAAATAAAATAACTGAAAGAGCTGGAAGTGGTTGCCACTGGAAATAATGTATGGTAGGTAGGAAGACCTGAAAGAGCTGGAAGTGGTTGCCACTGGATATAATGTATGGTAGGTAGGAAGACAAGGAATCTCTTTTTGTCTGATAAATCATGTGACACTGTTTGATTCTAAAGAATGGATATAGATAAAAATGAAAGAAGGAAACTAACATGTTTTATTAGAGATACAGAGGCTGAAATAGGGTTTTCTGGAAAGGACAGGTGTTAATGGAAGGTCATGTGTTATCTCATTCAATTTTCAGTTCATTTTATGATATAAGATTTGATTTCTACTGAGGAAATCAAAATTTCAAGATAATAATTGCAGTGGCCACAGTCACGTAATTTTAAGTGGAAGTGTTAGTTTTCAAATCCAAGTCTTTAAAGTCATGACCGTCAAGTAGAAGGATGAATACAATATTCATAAGGAGAGCTGACATTTTCTTTTTTTTTACATATTTTTACTTGATAATTTTACATATTTATTTTAACTTAAAATTTAGTTAATTAACATACAGGGCAATATTGGTTTCCAGAGTAGAATTCAGTGAGTCATCACTTACATACAACATCCAGTGCTCATCACAAGTGCCCTCCTTAGTGTCCATCACCCATGTAGCTCATCTCCTACCCTCCTTCCTCCATCAACCCCATAGTTTGTTCTCTGTCATTAAGAGTCTCTTGTGGTTTGTTTCCCTCTCTTCTCTTTTTCTCCCATCTTCTCATATGCTCATCTATTCTGTTTCTTAAATTCCATATATGAATGAAATCATATGGTATTTTTCTTTCTCTGATTGACTTATTTCACTTAGCATAATACATTCTAGCTCCATCTATGTCATTGCAAATAGCAAGCTTTCATTCTTTTTGATGTCTGAATAATATTCCATTGTGTATACATATACCACATCTTCTTTATCCATTCATTAGTTGATGGACATTTGGGCTCTCTCCAAAGTTTGGCTATTGTTGATAAGACTGCTATTATAAAGATTGGGGTGAAAGCTGACATTTTAGATGGAACATGAAACATGTTCAAACATGTGGAACATGAAGGAAGAATATCACAAGTACAGAGAATAGTTTTAAAATAAACAGAGTTGAAAAGTGAAGAAGGCTTAGAGGCAAAGGACCTATTTAACTAAAAGAGTGGAAGATGAAATTCAAGGCTAAGTACAGAACTTTTTGACAATGTTTGCCATCATTTTTGGTCACATTAATTTTTTTCTGTTTAATTGCAGTGTGTTTCCCAGACACCTTTTAAAATTCCTCATAGTAACACAAAACTTATCACATGCAGTACTAATTGTATTTATTTTGAGGGAAATAGAAATAAGAGTATTTTATTATCTTACATAGGCATATACATACACATAAATAGCTACATATACAGATACAATATGGCAGTTAACAAAGAAGTTCCTATTTCTTGTCTTACTTGGTTATTGCAACAAACTGCAAAGCTGGAGATCAGTTATCATTATTATTACACTGATTTTATAGAAGAGAAGTTTCTCCTAAGAAGTTAATATGGCTGCCCAAGATTAGACAGTAGATTAGAGGTACAGGCAGAATTTAAACTCAGGTCTTCTGATACCCAATCACAGTGTTCTTCCTAGTATCACACACTGTCTTCTCCTCTAATGCCCAACAAAGACTTCTCTATACTTGCTCAACACCACCAATTAAGTTAAAAATGGCAATATTTTATTGTTGGGCAAGGTGGGATTGTTTAGACACTGACTTAGGAGTTTTATCCCTAAGCCTCTTCTCAACTTATCAGTCTGAAGCCAGGCCAATGGCACAGATACAAAACAACTATTCGACTTAGTGTTTTAAAAATTCAGCAAAATTCAGACAAAGCAACTGGAAAATTATATTTTGCAGTTGTCAAAGATCTTTTCAAGACTGAACATCTGGATAAACATTCCATCATCCAGATGTTTTCACATGGCTCAACGTTTTGTGACATGACTACCAAATATATAATCAATTGAGTGCTTTGTAAATATCCAGATGTTTTAAACTTCAAATGTAGTTTAACTGTGGATGAGTTCTCTCCTTCCTTTCTCTCACCTGTGATAGCTTAACCTCCCTCATAAGATGCTTAATTATGATAAGGTACATGGAGAGGCTTCATAGCTTCAGATATGAAAATTATTAATTTTCCATCTGGCTATTTATATGGCCAAAATTATGTATTACTCATCATGGGATGGGTAATGAAAAATCCTAACATTTCATTTGTAATTAATTAACACTGGCCCACCCATCGGAACATGGGGGCTGATTTTGTTCTTCAAATTTCTTCTGTTACAATTAGTGCCCGATTTTTGCCCTGCAAAGAATCATTATTTTCTAGAAGTTAGATCCTGCTTTCTACCCTTCAGTAATACAAGAGCACACAGAGAAGAGGAGGAAGGATAAAGTAACATGTCAAACCATATCGTTCATTGGCCTCCGCCTAATTCTTGCCTTTTTCAAGAGGAAATCAACGGCCAACTCTCATATTAGGTCCCTTTAGGGAGTTTCTTGGCCACTGACATCAATTAATCAATTTATTCATTCCATTGAGGATTGAGCCCAGTGAATGAAACATTGTATAAGATACAGTAGTCAAAAAGAGGCACAATATCATAATGCTTTGGAGTTTATCCTCTCCTCCTTTGTTTGTGGGGAAATATTTTTTAATTTAAATTCAAGTTAGTTAACATACAGTATTATCATGGCTTTAGGAGTAGAACCCACTGATTCATCTCTTTTATATGACACCAGTGCTCATCCCCAAAAGTGCTCTCCTTAATTAATTCAATATTCATCATAGCTTTGAGAGATTGATAATATGATGCCCATTTTATTTAGAAAGCCACTGTAATTCAGAAAAGTTAAGTGACTTGTAAGGAGAGGGGTCTTCAACCCAGACCTGACTCCAAATCCCATGGTCTTTTTTCAATCAATCAAGTTTTCTAATATTGTTCTGCTCAGTGAAAATTCTGGGTCTTGAGATATTAATTAGATGTCTTGTCAAAAGGATTACTGTGACCGAACGCTTGTGTCCCTCCAAAATTCCCATTGAAACCTCATTCCCAGTGTGATGATGTTTGGAGGTGGGACATTTGGAAGATTGTTAGGTTATGAGGGTGGAGGCCTCATGAATGGGATTAGTACCTTATAAAAGAGTCCCCTGAGAGCTCCCTTCTTCCTTCCACCATGTGAAGACACAGTGTGAAAATGGCCAAAGATGGCCATCTATGAACCACGAAGCCTGCCCTCACTTTATTTATGCCCCTTCCTTTATTTTATGCCCTCTCCCCATTTTTAGTTCCATTAACATATTATTTTTCTCTGAGATATTGTCTTGCCCGTTTTCTGTTACCTTGCTTCCTAAAAGTGTAGCCTGGGAATCAGCAGATGTCAAGTCTGTGGGCACCTTGGTCTTGGACCCTCAGCCTCCAGAACTGAGAGAAATAAATGTCTATTACTTACAAGCCACTCACTCTGTGGTATTTTTGTTGCAGCAATTTGAATAGACAAAGACACGGACGTTCCTTGGAAAAATGCTTCATAGAAATTAGTTAACTTTAACAGCATTTTCCAAACATATTTGGCCATAAAAGCTTTACACAAAATCACTTATAAATTCCTACAGTTCTAGCATTCTGTAGAACAATTTGGGAAATGGTGCACTAGCTATTATAGACTTGCTCTCAGTTAAAGCTTACCGTCACTGCTGTCAGCAAATCCTTCTTCATTTCCTTTTAGAAATGTTTTTCTCATCTTCTTGCCATCAGCCAAGATCAGGTACTCTTATATTATTTACTTAATGTGCCCTTTTTTGGGTATTTTCTTATTCTTTCCTGTCCACCTAAATTTCATTTCAACAGGGCTGCCTTTTATTGTATTCTCCCTCCTTTATTCTATGTCCCACCCTCATTTTTGGTTTCCATGAACATGCTTTATTTTTTCTGATATTGTTTTGCCCCTATTCAAGTACCTTGCTACTTAAAACTATAGTTACCAGCAGTATCAGCATTACCTGGAGGCTTGTTAGCAGTGGAGAATTGAAGGCCCCACAGCATTCTAATGAATCAGAATATACTTTTAGACAGAATTCCCAGGGAATCCCATGAACATCAATGATTGAGAAATCCTGAGCTTTCACAGTATTTAAGCCCTCTTTTGGCTTGTCAACAGCTATGTCCTCAAAGCAGTAAAAAGTCAGTTCCATGTTGAAAAGAGAATTGCATGTAGATTATTCAACATGCATGTTACACATACATTTCTAAAACCACAATTGTGTCATTTTGCCACTACATATCTTCCAAAAGTTCCCCATGATAAAATCTAAGCTCCATGGCATGAAAGACCCTTATGATCTGGTCCTGCTTAGCCTATCAGTCTCATCTTCCCCATCTTTCCCCCAAATCCCACTGTTACTTATCTTCCAGCCATACTGAATGACTCAAATTTGTTATACATTCTGGTTTTTCTCTTGTTTCTGGTATTTTGTCCATTCAGCCCAGTGTGCTGGTATGGCTTTCATATTCCTCTTCAGTTGGCCTATGCTTGTCTTTTAGGTCTCATCATAGGCAACAGTGCCTCTGGGAATTATTTCCTCGTCCCCTCAGGACTCCTAAGCACCCTACAGACTCATCTATTTTGTCAGTAAATACTGATTACTTGCCTATGAGGAACCAGCTACTTTTTTAATAACACCTAATATATCATAGTTGTTTGACTTATTGTTCTTACTAGATCAGAAATTCTTTGAAGATAGTAATATATTCATTCACTTAAGAAATATTTATTAATGGAGCACCTGAGTGGCTCAGTTCATTAAGTGTACAACTTTGGCTCAGGTCATGATCTCATGGTTCATGGGTTCAAGCCCCACATCAGGCTCTGTGTTGATAGCTCAGACCTGGAGCCTGCTTCGGATTCTCTGTCTCCCTCTCTCTATGCCCCTTCCCTGCTCATTCTCTGTCTCTGTCTCAAAAAGAAATAAACATTTAAAAACAATTAAAAAATATTTATTAAGTACCCCCAGCTACATGTTTTATAAATGGTTCCACACACTGAGGATATATGTATGAAAGTCCTTTATTAAAGGAGTAAGGGAAAGGATCCAGTTGCTATCCTTGGTGCGGTTTCTATGGGATTTTAGAGACTTCATCCTAATCTTTTTGGGGACAGCTTCAATTCAAAAGTTTCACTCCTATGTTCTCCAAAGTGTCCTAATTTTTAGTAAAAAAATATAGTTACCATAACTATCAAATCTTAAGCAAAGATTTAAGATGTGGGTATGTTATAGGAGAGATTATAACATGACGGGGAGGGACATAAGCTGTAGCAAATAGGAATATGGCCCTGGAGCTAGACTCTAGTACAAATTGCAATTCCAATGCTTATCTATTTGATCTCAGGAAACTGATTTCAACTTTCTAAGACTCCATTTGCTCCTCTATAACATGAGAGTAATAATAGTACTTCTAACTTACAGAACTAGTGGAAATGGAATGAGAAATGTACATAGAATATTTAGCACAGGAGCCAGAATAAAGCAAATGCTCCATAAATATTTGCTGCTACCACTGCTACCACTACTGTTACTACAACTACTACTACCACTACTGCTACTACTGTTACTACTACTACTACTGCTGCTGCTGCTGCTACTGTTACTACAACTACTATTACTGCTACTGCTGCTGCTACTACTGTTACTACAACCACTACTACCACTGGTGGTACCACTGTTACTATACTATTACTGCTGTTGCTACCACTGTTACTACAACTACTATTACTGCTGCTGCTACCACTGTTACTACAACTACTGCTGCTACTGCTGCTGCTACTACTGTTACTACAACTACTACTACCACTGGTGGTACCACTGTTACTATAACTACTATTACCGCTGCTGCTACCACTGTTACCACAACTACTGCTACTACTGCTGCTACTACCACTACTTGTGCATAGGATTTATATTTGAAGAAAGTTTTCTAAGCAATATTAAACGACCACAAGAAGGTATTGCCACCGGTAGAAAACTTGAGGTTCCTGCTGCTACCACTGTTACCACAACTACTGCTACTACTGCTGCTACTACCACTACTTGTGCATAGGATTTATATTTGAAGAAAGTTTTCTAAGCAATATTAAACGACCACAAGAAGGTATTGCCACCGGTAGAAAACTTGAGGTTCCTTGTCATATATTGGAGACAGTCATTTACCCTCTTTCCTTCACCAAGAAATCCAAAGGAAACAATAGTCTTTCCTAATTGTAGCCCACTCAGATTACCCAGACTCTCAGACCTGCTCTAACAAATTGAGGACAGCCAAACTGCAAGGTTGTAGGCAAATTGTCATTACTTCGCAGACCATAGGAAATTCCAAAACACTGTGAAAAAATACAGACATAAAAGAATTTCATTTGACACTCATGTCCTTGGCTTGGGACAATAACAAAAATGTTCCCAAGGACAGCAGAGACCTTTTCCATTGTTCGACTCAGCATTCCATTCAGGACTTAACGACAGAAGGCATTGCAGTTGTAATTATTCTCCTCTGGGTCCCACCCAGGCCGCCTTCCAACAGCTTCTCTGCAGCCCTGCCCAAGCCCTGTAGAAGAGAAAAGGCACAAAGGGGGATATTTGTGGCCAGACTGTCTCCAATTAGTCAGAATGAGAACAATGATTAGCTTTTCCTCTGGGCCAGCCTGGAAAAAAATCCTGCATTGTTGGGTGGGATGGGGAAGGAATTTTGGCCCAATGAATCCAGTTTCAACCAGGAATCTTCAGGGATCTATATCTACTGTGACCCATTTCTCCCGAAGCAATCAGAGCCCCAGAAACTCATAAGAGGTATGTGGGGCCCGTGGTCTTACAAAGGACCAGGACTATGTTGCTGCCACTGGGACATGTAAAATTTACCTGGATGCTTATTTTAAAAAGGCAGGTTCCCATCCCTGGGAAGTTGAGTCAATAGGCCTGGAATGGAGCTCAAGAACCTGAAATTTTAACAATAACCCCTCTCCCCCAGAATAATTATTATTCTTGGCGACCTGTGTACCAAAGTTCAAGAGGGGAAAATTGATCTGAATGGTGGCTTGG
The DNA here is from genome assembly GCF_003009895.1 of Hyaena hyaena. Classification (NCBI taxonomy): domain Eukaryota; kingdom Metazoa; phylum Chordata; class Mammalia; order Carnivora; family Hyaenidae; genus Hyaena; species Hyaena hyaena. The sequence continues at coordinate 160,398 of NW_024081833.1, forward strand.
GACTGGCTGCTACAAGACCAAGGCTCAGTTCAGATGAGGCTGACTTTGCAGCTCATACGTGATAAAATTATGCTAAGACATTAATGATTCATAGTTAGCATCAGGATTAAGAAATAACGACCAGAATAAAAATCAAATATCAGTTTCAGTTCTAACTCTTATCTCTAAGAATTGGAGATGCATAATTTTATAATATTCCTGCTCCTAGCTGGTGAGAGAAAAAACAACAAAATAAGGATTTGCTTTGAGTAAGTGAGGCACTGCCTGTAAATGTGCTTATAAATTGTGAAATGCTCCACAAATATTCTTGTTCTGGTTAATATGATTCTCTCAGAGTCAAATATGTGGGATCCTAAACATTCTAAAAGGTAAGCTATAGAAACAACTTTTGAATAGAAATTCAGATCGGGATTTTAGAGCCACTAACCAATTTTAGAGGAAGTGAGGGGCTCTCTAGGGCCTCCAAGTCTCACTGTGTAGACTAGGAGTATATATTAATACTTATACATTTTATGCATTTGCATATATGTAAACACCCACATCTGCAGTGTATATGACTAATTCTCCATCTGTGGAACCAGTAGTTTAAGTTCCCACCATCTTCTCTGACCTGGGCTCACTCATTACTTTCTCCTGAAGTCCTTAAGCCTCAGTGAAAATTGATGAAAAAATCCTGTGACAATTTTCCACTTTGTTTTATAAACCCATCTGCTTACTAGTCAGCTGCTTAGTGAATTCTTTTAAGCTGTAGAGAGTTTCTAAGCTGGCTCCACATTTTTCTCTAAGTCCAGGGTTACTGGACTGCTGAATTGTTGGGGACAGAAACACCCTTGTTATTGAGTCTGGCTCACCCCAGAATTCTGTAGGCTCCTGGGAAAATACCTCAGAGCCCAGCACTAGGACTGGGGATTCTCAGCAGCTCCTTCTCTGTACCTTAGTACTTGAGCAAATTTAGGAACCATTTGGCTATAGCATATGTGAAAGCAGAAAATAAAAATGAGGATTAAAAGCTGGAGGCAGAGAGGGAAATAACGTAAAGAAAAAGACTGTGAAAGAAGAGTCCCTAAGAAACTCTAGCCAAATACGCTTAATAATTTTTACATCTGGTGGGGAAATAGCCAGGAAAGAACCCCTATGTAGGTGGTGGGACCAGAGGGAATGTCAAGTTGATGAAGCTATCATTCACATGCTCCAGCTCTGGCCCCCCTCACCCCTCCCACTCTCACATGCTGTTCCTTAGATCAGCAAAGGGTCTCCTCTCTGCAAAGGTCCCTTTAAATATCGAGGTCCTCTGTAGTCCCAGCGCCTCAGCCTTCGGGAGAGCCTAAGAGGGCTTAAGTCAAAAGGCTGCTCAGGGACAGCTATGACTAACAAGCAGAGAGTCAGAGGAAAAGGATACTTAACTTCCACCACACCCAGTATATCACACCTCCCTCACAGCCCGGAGGGGGCCCCCAAAGAGACTGAGACAGGCTGAATACTTCTAAGCACGAGGGCCAGCGATGCTGCGTGTTGCTGACAATTCCATGCGTAGACGCACTGAGGAAAGCTGGTGGTTGTAAAGGAAAGTCCAGAGTGGCTTTCACCTGTATTAGTCATGCCCTGAAGCAATTTGCTTTAAGCTCCCTAAACCCAGTTTCCTGATCTGTCAAGTAAAATGGACAAGTGCGTGCCCCAACTCCAACAGCATAGGGTTGCTGGGAAAACCAAAGTAAAAATTCAGTATGAAATGGCATCTGGCCATCAGCTCGTGATGTGTTCTTTTACTCATTTCTGTAAACAATTAAGAAGACATAGAGCAAAATAAAATTTTAGTGACCCCATTGAGGACAGGAACTATTCACTGTCTCTTCTCTGTCAATATTCTAGTTCAGTGTTAGCTACTGCTGGACACTTGGACAGCAACATAGCTGATTTCCTGGCTTCCGCACTGGTCTCCAATAATGCATATTCTATAGAGGATACATAGAGATTGTAAACAACTCACTATGAAATATATCAGGCATACAAAGGAGCACATATATTTGTAGAGTTTGAGAATAACAATAAACAGGCGTGCCTGGGTTGATCAGTCAGTTGAGTGTCCAACTTTGGCTCAGGTCATGATCTCACGGTTCATGGGTTCAAACCCCGTGTTGGTCTCTGTGCTGACAGCTCTGAGCCTGGGCCTGCTTCTTTTTTTTTTTTTTTTTTTATATTTTAATGTTTTATTTATTTCTGAGAGAGAGAGAGGCAGCATGAACAGGGGAGGGTCGGAGAGAGGGGGAGATACAGAATCTGAAACAGGCTCCAGGCTCTGAGCTGGCTGTCAGCACAGAGCCCGACGCGGGGCTAGAACCCAGGAACCGTGAGATCATGGGCTGAGCCGAAGTCGGACGCTTAACCGACTGAGCCACCCAGACGCCCCGGCCTGCTTCTGATTCTGTGTCTTCCTCTCTTTGTCCCCCACTCATGCTTTGTCTGTCTCTCAAAAATAAACATTTAAAAAGTATTTAAAAAAAGAATAACAATAAACAAACATCCAACTTAATAAATAGGTTACCACCAATACATATAGATTTCTGTGGGTTCCTTTCCGACTGTATTCCCTTCCCTTTTCCTAAAAGCTACCCACAATGCTGTATTTTATCATTTGTTTGCTTTTCTTTATATCCTTACACAAAAGTATGTGTCCTCGAATTATAAATTGATTAGTTTTGCCTCTTTATTAAACTTCATTTAATGGAATCATACTAAGTATTCTTTTCTTACTTGCTTTTTCTTGATCAGTATAGAGTTCCCAAGATTCATCCATATTGATGTATATAATTCTTCAATTTTCACAGTTGTATAATATTCCACTGTATAGCTAACCATAACTTATTATGCCTTTTTCTATTGATGGACATAAGTGTTAATCCAATGTTTTACTGCTATAAGCAGTATTGCTATGGATTTGCTTGTATGCCTTCTTTGTTACACATTTCAGACTTTTCCAAGGAACATCTCCAGGAGTGGAATTGTTGGTCATGGGGTACACATACATCTTTAACAGATAACGCAAAAGTGTCTACCAATAGAGTGATGATACCAATTTATGATTTCACCAACGGTGTATGAGTTGCTATTGTTCCATATCCCTACATGTGGTTGGAATTGTCAGATTTTATAGTTCTGGAGAATTTGTTAGTTTTAATTTGCATTTCCTGATTATTAAGGAGGATGAATATATTCAGATAGGATTATTGGTGTCTTCCTAATGAATTACCTGCTAATGTCTGTCTATTTTTATATTCGGTTGTTTTTCCTATTTTCTTGGTTATACATTCTGAGGCGAATTCTTTTTCAGTTAAGTGTTCAAGTATCTTTGTTGGGTTTGTGGCTTGTCTTTTCATTTTATTTATGATGTCTTTTGATGAAAGCTAATTTGTAATTTTAATGTAAAATTTATTTATATTTTCCTTTATGGTTTATATATTTTGAGTCTTGTACAATAAATCTCTTCCTATCCTAAGGTCATAAAGAATTTTACTACATTGAATCTAAAAATCTTAGAGTTTTGCATCTCAAATTTATTCTATCTGAATATTTTAAAAACAATTTTTTCACAAAATATATTCATATATAGAAAAGTGCATAAAATGTAAATATACAGATTAATTCTACAAAGTAATCACCCGTGTAACCACCTCCCAGGTCAAGAAATAGAAGATATGCCATTTCTCCAGACTCTCCCCATATTCTCTCCCAATTAATGTTCCCTGCCTACCCCACCAAGCATAATTACTATTTTGACTTCTAAACTAATAGTTTGGGTTAGAATAGGTTGTGTTGTTTTCAAACATCATGTAAATAGAATAAAAAAATTATGTAATGTTCTGTGTTCGGCTTCTTTCACTTCTTTCATTCAGCAATAGGTTTTTGATGTTCACCTATGTTGCATTTTACAGTAGTTTGTTTATTTTCATTGAAATATGAACTACATTTCATATACTAAATTATACTATAATTTACTTATCCACTCTACTCTTGATCACATTGTTAGTGGTTCCAGTGTGAGTTATTACCAATAATATTTATCAATATGAACATTCTTGGACATGTCTGTTGGAAAACGTGCCATTATTTCTGTTGAGTATGTACTTAGGAATAGAATTTCTGGGTAATAAAGTATGAGTATGTGCAGCTTTGGTAGGTATTTAGATATTTCTGAAATAGTCATACCAATTAACAATTCTACCTGCAGTGTGAGGGTTCTGGTTGTGCCACATCTATGCCAATAAATGAGATTGTTAAGTCTTTAACTTTAGCCATTCTGATGGATTTGTAAGATACCTTGCTTTTAATCTGAAATGTCCTAATTATTAGTAAATATAAGCATATCTTCATATATATATTGGATACCCTCTTTTGTGAAGTATATATTCAAGTCTCTTGTCCAGTTTTCTACTGAATTGTCTGAAATTCTTAATGATTGATATTTGTGTATATTGAATACCTGCACTGGATTATATATTTCAAAGTGATACAACTCCTTTGTTAGTTATATATGTTGTTTATATGTATATATAGATTGCATTTTCATTCTCTTACTACTGTCTTTTGATTATAAGAAGTTCTAAAATTTCATATTCAAATTATCAATATTTTCCTTTGTGGTCAGTACTCCTATGTTATTTCTTTTTAAAAAATATTAGTTTTAAATTTTAATTCCAGGATAGTTAACATACAGTGTTATATTAGTTTTAGTTATATAATATAGGGATTCAACAATTCTATATATTCCTTGGTGCTCATTATGATAAGGGTACTTTTTATTTAAGTTTATATTTTTGTTTAGAGAGAGAGAGTGAGCATGAGCAGAGGAGGGGCAGAGAGAGAGAATCCGAAGCAGGTTCTACACTCTGAGTGCAGCACTGTCCCTATGTGGGGGTGGCATGAGGTCAATGCAGGCAGGGGGTACCTGACTGGAGGGAGGGGACACCACAGGGCCAAAACTCATGAACCATGAGTTCATGACCTGAGCTGATCAAGAGTCAGATACTTAACAATCTTAACCACCCAGGTGCCGTATATGATAGGTGTACTCTTAATCCCCTTCACCTATTTCATCCATCCCCCTGTTTATTTTCTAGTTTTATTTTTTATTCTTCATATTTAGATTTATAATACACATAAAACTAATTTTTTATATAGTATGAGTAAGAGGGATTTATTCTTCTGTAATGTGGCTAGAAAATTGACCAAGTACCATTTTTTGAAAAGACCATTATTTCTCATGTACCAAGGGCCCATAAATATATGATTCTGTTTCTTGGCTCCCTAATCTGTTTCACTGGTCTATCTGTCTATATCTGTATCAAAATCATGTATGTTTAACTACTCTAGGGTTATAATTGTCCTTTCATATGTAGTGCAAATCTACTCCTCTGGTCTTTAAGTGAGACTTGGCTATTCTTAACTGTTTGCTACACAATAAATATAAATTACAATTTACAAATTGTAGAATCAGCCTGCTAATAAATTCCATAAACACACTGTTGTGATTTTAATCAAATTTTCACTAAATTTGACAAAAATCAACTTCTTTGCAATTTCAAGTCTTCCCTTCCATTAATTTAGCATATCTCTCTCTTTATTTAAACCTCCTTAATAACTTTCAATATAATTTTTCAAATACAAAAGTACCTTATATTTGCTCTTGTCGTTTTAAAGCATATACTATATAGAAATGCAAATAACTTTCTATGTTGATCTTATATTAGAAAAGCACTGTTTGATTTCTGCTAACATATCTAGATTATATTTTATTTTCTATATAAGAGTTATATTATCTGCTACTACTAATACTTTTGTGTCTTTTTCCCCTACTTCTTATGCTTTTATTTTCTTTTGCTTATATTTTTCTGTTGGTAAAAGATCTTCTGTATAATGTTGAATACAACTGATGATGCTGGACATAGTTTAGGAGAAAGCTTTTAATATTTTATAGTCAAATATGGTATTTACTTTAAGTTTTATAAATATCCTTTATTATGTTAAGAAAGTTCTCTTCAAGTCCTGGTTTGACAGAAGTTCTAATCATGAGTGGATGCTGGGCTGTGTGTGTGTGTGTGTGTGTGTGTGTGTGTGTGTATTTTGTCTGAATCTATTGGAAAGAGTTATAAATTTTTTTTTGCTTATCTTGAGATGGATTACAACAATATGTTGTTTTCCCATTGCCGAACTAAACTGAATTCTGGAATATTCACTACTTGGTCATAATGATTTTCCCCCTCATACACCACTAAATTCAGTCAGTAATATTTTATTTAGGATTTTGGCATATATGTTTATAAATGAGTTTGGCCTGTAACATTTCTCTCTCATTTTTTAAACAGTTATTGTCTGGTTTTGATATCAAGAGATTATGAGACCATGATTGTTTCCTCCCTCCTCCCCATCCCCCCATGATCTGGAAGAAATTTTATGCTATTTGTATTTTCTAATCCTTAAATGTTAGTAAAGTTCCCCACAAAAATTTGTGTCTATTATTTTCATTGTGGGATGCTTCTAAAATTGCTACTTCATTTTCTCAGTGTTACAGAACTATTCAGGTTTTCTATTTCTTATTGAATACAGTTAATAATTTATATTTCTTCTAGGAATTAAATATTTCATAAGTTTTCAAATGTATTACATAAAGTTATTCATAATTTCATGTTGTTACCTTTTCACCCCTACTACATTTATATTCTTTTAAAATCTGATATGTGTGCCTTCTCTTTCTTTTTTTCTTAGCAAGATTATTTTTTTCCCCTCTACTTTACAGGTGTGTTTTGTTGTTCTTTTTTCTAAGTTGTATGCACACTACATCAGTTTTCACTTTCTTCTCTTCCAGTATAACTAGGCATACCTATAAATTTTTAAAACTATCGTGTTAGCTATATTCAGATTTTTACATAAGTTGTTTTTCTTAGTGCATAGTTCTAATAATTTCGATTATGATTTTTTTGTTGATCTATTAGTGTGTATAGAAGTGGGTTTTAAAAATTCTAATCTGAAAATAAACAAAAAGGTCTTCCTACTGGGAAATTTTAAAATAAATAAAAAATAAAAATAAATTTTAAATTATGTTTTAAAATTCTTTTCTTTTTTTCTTTTATCTTTATTTATTTTTTAATGCTTTATTTATTTCTGAGAGAGAGAGAGAGAGAGAGAGGGAGAGACAGCGTGAGCAGGGAGGCTCAGAGAGAGAGGGAGACACAGAATCTGAAGCAGGCTCCAGGCTCTGAGCTGTCAGTACAGAGCCTGATGTGGAGCTCAAACCCACAAACTGTGAGATCATGACCTGAACCAAAGTTGGACACTTAACCGACTGAGCCACACAGGCACCCCTAATATTTATTTCAAATAAATAACATAATAACTAACTCACACACACACAACCAGTTGTGTTTTTTTCTATAAACAATAATCTTTAAAGGAAATTAAGAAAACAATTCCATTTACAATAGCATCAAAAAGTATATAAGATACTTTGGAATAAACTTAACCCATGAGATTAAAGACTTATACCCTGAGAACTACAAAGCATTACGTAAGGAAATCAGGGGTACCTGGATGGCTCAGTTGGTTAAGCATCTGGCTCTTGATTTGGGCTTGGGTCATGATCTTGCAGTTTGTGGGTTCCATTCCCACGTCAGGCTCTGCGCTGACAACATGGAACCTGCTTGAGATTCTCTGCTTCCCTCTCTGTCTGCCTCTCCCTAATTTGTGCTCTCTCTCTCAAAATAAATAAATAAACATTAAAAATAAATAAATGAATGAATAAAGGAAATTGGAGAGGATGCAAATAAATGGAAAAACATCTGTGTTCATGGATTAGAAGATGTAATATTATTAAAATATCAATACTATCCAAGGCAGTCTACAGATTCAATGCATATTTATCAAAATCACAGTTGCATTTTTGGCAGAAATAGAAAAATCATCCTAAAATTCACTTGGAATTTCAAGGGACCTGTAATACCCAAAAGAATTTTGAAAAAGTACAGTTAAGTCTCACACTTCTTAAATTTAAAACTCATCACAAAGCTACAGTAATTGAAGCAGTATAATATTGGCATAAAGACAGAAATGCAGACTAATGGAATGAATTAGAGAGCAGCAAAATAAATCCTTGTATAGATGGTCATTGGATTCTTGACATGGGTGCCAAACCATTCAATGGGGAAAAAGACACTCCCTTCAAAAAACTGTTGGGAAAACTGGATATCCACATACAAACTATGAAGTTGGATCCCTACTTGTAACATATGCAAAAATGGATCAAAGACTTAAGAGCTAAAACTGTAAAACTCAGTAGAAAACATAAGGGGAAACCTCTATGACGTTGGATTTGGTAGTGATTTCTTGGATATGCTATCCAAAGCACAGGCAGTAAAAGTAAAAACAGATAAATTAGATTCCATGGAAAGCAAAAACTACATCAAATGACACAATGAATAGAGTGAAAAGACAACCAACAGAAAGGGAGAAAATATTTGCAGTTCCATGTTTCCACAGCATATAAAGAACTCCTATAAATTAAAAACAGTGATAAACCCCTATAAATCAAAACACACACACACACACACACACACACATTCCAACTAAAAATGGGCAAAGGACTTAGATATTTCTTTTTTAAAAATATTTTTATTATTTCTAGGAGAGAGAGAGAGACCGCGTGAGCAGGGGAGGGTCAGAGAGAGAGGGAGACACAGACTCTGAAATAGGCTCCAGGCTCTGAGCTAGCAGTCAGCACAGAGCCCAACGCGGGCTTGAACCCACGAACCGCGAGATCATGACCTAAGCAAAAGTTGGACGCTCAACCGACTAAGCCACCCAGGAGCCCCAAATAGATATTTCTTTAAAGGAGATGTACAAATGACCAACAAGCATATGAAAAAGACGCTTAACATCAGTAGCCATTAGAAAAATGTTAATCAAAACCACAATATGATGTTGCGTCACATCTGTTAGAATAGCTACTATTAAAAAAAAAAGAATAACAAGAGTTGATGAGGTTGTGGAGAAATCGGAACTCTTGTACACTGTCGATAGGAATGCAAATTGGTGCAGCCACTATGGAAAGCAGTGTGGCAGTTCCTCAAAAAATGAAAAATAGAATTACCACTCAATCCAGAAATTTCAGTTCTTTAGTATATATCTAAAAGAATTGAAAGAGGTGTCTCGAAAAGGTATCTGAACACTCATGTTCCTATCACAGCATTATTCACAATAGCAAAGTCTCCGTGGACAGATGAATGGATAAACAAAATGCAGCACAATCATACGATAGAATAGTAAAAAGGAATGAAGTTCTGACATATGATACAACATAGATAAGCCCTTGAAGACATTATACTAAGTGAAATAAGCTAATCACAAAAAATAACTATTGTATGATTCCATTTATATGAAGTATCTAAAGTAGTCAAATTCATAGAATCAGAGTGTAAAATGATCGTTGCTGGGGGGTCCTGGACGGGAAAAATGAGTGATTATTGTTTACTTAGCAAAGAGTTTCAGTTTTGTACAATGAAAAAGTTCTGGAGGTTGGTCGCACAACAGTGTGAACGTCCTTAACACTACTGTGAACAGTACGTTTGAAAATAGTTAAGATTGTATATTTTATGGATTTTACTGCAATGAAACAAATTTTATGAATATGGTTAAGCTAATAAAATGTGTGGTGGCCCCAATGCAAAACAAAACCAAAAATCAAAACTAAACAGAACTACAACCTGAGAGAATCATTTCTCACCTATAATATTGTCAGAAGTGAAGAAAGCATTACAACAGTGTGTTCATAAGACTTTGGGGAAACAAGCATAGTCACATGTTTCTGATAGGAATGTAAATTGGTATTTACCGTTTTGGTAGGAAGTTTAGAAATATCTAATACAACTAAGATATGTGTTTACTTTTTGACTCAGTAATTTCATGTCTAGAAACTTACCTTGAAGTTTTGCTCCAACAATAATGAAAATACATGTGCATGTTACAGATTTGTTTATAATCACGAAATGTTGGACATACTCTAAATTCCTAAGTATAGGAGAGTAATAGAACATCGTAACTTATACACTCAGTGTTTCACATAACATATATATATGGGGGGAGGGTGTTCTCCCACATGTAAAATTTCAGATCCTGGGCCTAATGTATGAACATTTCACCAGCTTTTCTATTTGTTGCCATGTCACTGTCCAAATTTTTGCTGCTATCAGATAGAACTATACAGATATGCTAGTTTTACCAGTATTATTATTATGACAGTTTGAAGAATCTAGTTTCATATATGTAAAATATATAAAGTGACACCATCAGTTTGCTTTGATTTACACTACTCTAGTTAATATAAAGGATATGCAGTTTTTATATTTGTTTACTCTTTGTACTCATCTGTGGATTTTTGGAAGTCTAAGAAAAAAGAGTCATCAAAAGATAACATGGCTTCAACAAGTCACTCATGTATCTATCATCAGAATGATCACTTTAGAGGAATTACTGAGTATATTATTATTAATGAATAACGGCATACCCAACATGTTTGACACACTATCTTCTATATGGTAAAGTTATTTTCAGTAATAGTAAAAAATGAAACAAATAATAATGTCAAAAAAGCAGGAAAGAGATTTTTCAGACTTCTCACAGACCTTAGGATTTAATTTCTACCAGGTTTAAAGCAGTTACAAGGTTGGATGCTCACTTTTTGTCCCGATATCCAGTATACCGCCAAAACAAAATAATTATTTCAGTCTTGAAAAATTGGTTTTTTTCCCCAGTGTTTGGTAAAGATTTATAAAGTCATGAAGTTGTCAAGTGTTGACTGCTTCCTTTGCTCTTTTCTCCTTTTCTTTGAACTGCAAAGAAAAGTCCATATTTATTCTGAAAAGGTTCACTTCCTTTCTTAACCAGATTAACTTTTTTCATCTGGAAATAGTATTGACCGGGCAGGAGTATCAAAATAGATTAAAATATCATTCACTGTCTTCTCTTCATCAAAGTCTTGGCTTTCATCATGCTATTTCCTTCTTCTTATTTTTTTTTAGATCCTGTCAGGGTTGATGCTAATATTTCCTTTCTCTTCCTTGTGTCAATGCTTATAGAAAATGATTCATTGTTGTCTTTCATCCTTGTGTCATCTGAATCTTGTGTTGTTTCTAGGATCCATGCTTTGGATGTGCCAACTTGCACTCTTCACAATTTTTGTAAACTCTGTGCAATGTTGAAGGCATTACATATTTCGAAATAGATCCAGACAACCTGCAATGGCCTCGTTCGCTTTTTGAAAAATGTTCTTTCTTGAGTTCTACTTGGTTGTTGCCCTTTTCTGTTGGTATGACTTGTTGTTTCATTTCAAATTTCCTTACAAAATTCTGAAAAATGATTAAATACTTGCTAGTTTCAGAACAGTATTCCAAATGACTGAAAGGTCCTTCAAGTTTCTTCAGGACAAAAGTGCTGAATTTGATAGCTTTTCTATCAACCTGGCAGTTTTAACTTAGATGTTTTTGTCAATAGTTTATGTAAAATATTTTATGGAAATAATTATCTAATCATTAATAAATGAATTTTAATACAACCAGAATATCTGCAAAAGGGTCAAGGTATATAATGACTAAATTGTACTATTAGAGTAATGTTTTATTTTCTAGATTTGGTCTTTGACTTAAAATCAAATAATGAACAATTTAAAAGGAAATACATTTAAATGTTTTAACTGTTTTCCAAGATCATTTGAATATTTTACATATGAACTAAAATTTGCACTTAAGAAAAATATTCTACCTCACAGTGTTTACTTTGTTCCACTGTTTATATTTTAAAAAAAATAATAACCCATATGGTCATATAGAATGACAAAATAGAAGTAATTCAAATTCTGTCTCTTCATCACTACAATAACAATGCTATCCTGCTTATTTCAAATCTATAACTTACATGCAGGGATATACAGCATTACAAGAATTATAGTTGAAACTATACACAAAGAGCATTCAAATTATTCTGAATTTTATTAACTTATGCTTGGAGTGAAATATATATATATATATATATATACATACTTCAGTCTGTGTTGGAGGCCAAATATGCAACTGCAAGTAATCCAAATTAACTCCTTTGTGGAATGCAATATTAAAAATTAAGTAAAAATGTGCTCATTGGAAGCTTAAATATGTATTACAAAAAAAATCAATATTGACGGTAGCAATTGTCTAGAACCTGGACCAACAAAGAATTCTGGGGAAAGATGTGTTTCATTGCTGATGTTCTTTAAAATTTCCAGCACATGGTGATAATAACAAACCAGATGAACTTTGACTCAGTTTTGTTTATAATTATTCTCAAAAAAGTGCTCCCTTCTTGGGTGTATCCATAGTGGACTGCTTTCAATGACCCAACCCAGGTAGGCCACTATTAATGAATTATACTTGAATTATTTAGTGAATTCATGACTAAATGAAATCCAAGTATTATTTTCTGCCCCCCTCTCTCTCTTACCCATGTAGGACTCCAGGTACATGCATGTTAGACTTCTTGATATAATTCCACAGGTCTCCAGGGTCTATTCATTTCCCAGAAAACTTTTTATCTCTATTCTCCAACTTTGATACTTCATCTTCAAGTTCACAGACTCTTTCATCATCTCCATTTTATTAAGCCCATCTAGAAAATTTTCTACATTTCAAGTATTGCATCTTTCAGTACTACTTTGTTCTATTTTTATTTCTCTGCTATGAATTTTCTGTCATTTTATTCATTATGAAAATATTTTCATCTACTTTGTTAAGCATAATTGTAATAATTGCTTTAAAATTCTTGTCTATTCTGATATCTGAGTCGTCTCAGGATTGGCCTCCACTGATTATCTTTCTTCTTGAGAGTTGGTCAGGTCTTCCTGTTTCTTTCCATGTTATATAATATTACGGACAAATTTATATTGTATCATGAACATTGTGAGTATACGCTGTGACATTAGATTCTTTTATATTACTTTGAAGAGTGCTGAGTGTGTGTGTGTGCGTGTGTGTGCGCGCGTGCGCGCGCACATGCGTTTTAGCACATACTTGAATTTTATTGGACTTAAACTGGAAACTGTCTCCCTGTGGTGAGTGGCAACATAAATAATCTGAGTTCAGTTCTTTTTGGCTTCCCTGGGCTGCTTAGAATCTGCTTTTAAATGCATAGTCTGGGAGACGTCAGCCAGATTGAGCCAGAATCTATCCACATATTTAGGGATATTCTCTCTTTGGATTTCTCTTTTCCAGAATTTCCATCCTTACTTTTCAATAACTATGATTGCTCTAAATTCTGTCTTCTGGTTATTCAAGCCAATAAAGCTGTAGATATTCTATCACAGATGTGGCTTTCCTACACAGTGCTGCTTGGGGTCTGTCTTTGGAAAAGCATAAAAATGGGAAACTCACCCAGTGCCATCTTCTTCTTCCAAGTGTTATCCGCTAGAGTGTGTCCCTCTTTTTGACCTATCTTCAGTTCTTTCAGAAAGCTTGTTGTTATTTCCCCAGAGTTTACACTGGCTATCCCTAGGAGGATTTTTCCAATAGGAGCTACTTGGCATAATGACTAATATCTCTCTTTGAGCATCTCTGTTTTCTTCTTCCTTTACTCTCCTCATTCCAGCACTACCTTCCTTCTTTCCTACCCTGTCTCTGTCCTACCCTGACCAAATTTGGTCTAGGTTGCATATTTGAATGAGAGCCAGCTTCATCATTGGTGCTAGGGTCTCAAGGCCTGTGTAAGAGTTTTCTTGGGTTGTTATAACAAAATACAACCGAATAGGTAGCTGAAAACAAAGACTTAATTTTTCACAGTTCTGATAGCTGTGAGTCCAGGAGAAAGGTGTTAGCAGGTTTGGTTTCTTCTGAGGCCTCTTTCCTTGGCTTGCAGGTGGCCATTTTCTCACTGTGCCCTCACATGGCCTTCTCTCTGTGTGTGCATCCCTGATAGGCCTCTGTGCATCTTAATCCCCCCTTTTTATAAGAACACCATTCAGACTGGATTAGAGCACACCCAAATGGCCTCATTTTAATTGAATTACATCTGTAAAGACTTTATATCCAGAGATGCCTGTGTGGCTCAGTCAGTTAAGCGTCCAGCTTTGGCTCAGTTCATGATCTCACTGCTTGTGATTTTGAGTCCTGCATTGGTCTCTGTGCTGACAGCTTGCAGTCTGGAGTCTGCTTCAGATTCTGTCTCTGTCTCTTTGCCCCTCCCCTGCTCATGCTCTGTCTCTGTCTGTCTTTCTCTCATGTATTATTATTATTATTTAAATATAATTTATTGCCAAGTTAGCTAACATATAGTATATACAGTGTGCTCTTGGTTTCAGGGTAGATTCCTGTGATTGATCACTTACATAAAACACCCAGTGCTCCTCAATGCCAATCACCCATTTTCCCCTCTCCCCACCCCAACAACCCTCAGTTTGTTCTCTGTATTTAAGAGTCTCTTATGGTTTGCCTCCTTCTCTGTCTGAAACTCTCTTTCCCCTCCCCTTCCCCCATGGTGTTCTGTTAAGTTTCTCAAGTTCCACATATGATATCTGTCTTTCTCTGACTGACTTATCTCGTTTAGCATAATACCCTTCAGTTCCATCCACGTCATTGCAAATGACAGGATTTCATTCTTTCCCATTGCTAAGTAGTATTCCATTGTATATAAAACCACATCTTCTTTATCCATTCATCAGTTGATGGACATTTAGGCTCTTTCCATAATTTGGCTATTGTTGAAAGCACTGCTGTCAACATTGGGGTACATGTGCCTCTGTGAATCAGCACTCCGGTGTCCTTTGGATAAATTCCTAGTAATGATATTCTTGGGTCATAGGGGAGTTCTATTTTTAATTTTTTGAGAAACCTTCACACTGGTTTCCAGAGTGGCTGTACTAGTTTTCATTCCCACCAACAGCATAAGAGGGTTGCCGTTTCTCTACCTCCTCACCAACATCTGTTGTTTCCAGAGTTGTTAATTTTAGCCACTCTGACTGGTGTGAGGTGGTATCTCAATATGGTTTTGATTTGTATTTCCCTGATGATGAGTGACATTGAGCATCTTTTCATGTGTTGGCCATCTGGATGTCTTCTCTGGAAAAGTGTCTATTCATGTCTTCTGTCCCTTCACTGGATTATTTGTTTTTCTGGTGTTGAGAATTCCTTATAGATTTTGGATACTAACCCTTATCTGATATGTCATTTGCAACTATCTTCTCCCATTCTGTTGGTTGCCTTTTAGTTTTGTTGATTGTTTCCTTTGCAGTGCAGAAGCTTTTTATCTTGATGAGGTCCCAATAGTTCATTTTTGCTTTTATTTCCCTTGCCTTTGGAGACATGTCAAGCAAGAAATTGCTGCAGCTGAGGTCAAAGAAGTTTTGCCTGTTTTCTCCTCTAGGGTTTTGATGGTTTCCTGTCTCACATTTAGGTCTTTAATCCATTTTGAGTTTATTTTTGTATATGGTGTAAGAAAGTGGTCCAATTTCATTCTTTTGCATTTTGCTGTCCAATTGTCCCAGCACCATTTGCTAAAGAGATTGTCTTTTGTCCCATTGGATACTCTTTCCTGCTTTGTCAAAGATTAGTTGGCCATACATTTCTGGATCCAAATCTGAGTTCTCTATTCTACTCCATTGATCTATGTGTCTGTTTTTGTGCCACTACTATACTGTCTTGATGATTACAGCTTTGTAGTAGAAGCTAAAGTCTGGGATTGTGATGCCTCCCGCTTCAGTTTTCTTTGGCTTTGGCTATTCAGGGTCTTTTGTGGTTCCATAAAAATTTTAGGAAATTTGGGTCGGGGGGTCGGGGGGGGAGGTGTGCAATTCAGCTCATAACAGCTTGGCATCCATAGAATGTTTTTCCAAACAATATTTTTCCACAGTATTTTTAACTGCATAGTGTTCATGTTACCAAGAAAAGCCTGTAGCCATTTGGGTTTTTTAAAATTGCCTGAGGACCTCCAAGTGAATGTTGGTATGTCTCCGTCTTATTTTTTCTTTACTTGTTTGTTTATCTTCTTCCTTCCAAACCCTATTGCAGGCTTCACTAAAGGTAAAAGCCCCAAAGTAGATATCCTCAATCTGAGAGGCCTGGCTCAAAGCCTCATTGGTTCTGAGATGTTAGTTTGAACACTGCTTCCAAAACATGAGCAGGTTACCATGAGTCATCATGCGCTGGTTTTACCAAACTCAGCCAAGAGTTCAGAAGCCCTGTGCTGGTGGAAAGAGTCAGAAGTTGAGAACCTTTGCTCTATTGAATGAAGCTGGAGGTGTTAATGAAGAGGGGAGAGAATAATTAGATAACATTTAAGCTTATCTAATTTAAATTTTTTGAGATTCAATGATTCCCTGCTTTTTACAGGACAAATTTTAATCTCCTTGAGGTGGGTATTTAAATTTTTCTAGAAATTAAATTCCGTTTACTTTTCATATCCTTACTACAGTTACTCCCACCCCACAGTGAAACTCAAACTGATCTGGATTATTAATCCCTCAGGTTTACTCCTGTCTCTGTCCCTTTGCGTATACTGTGACATTGGTCTCTAATATTCTTCTTTATTTTCCTCATCTACTGGAAATCCTACTTCCTCCTTCGTAGCTTAGATAAAATCCTGTATCAGCCATTATGTTTACCACAATGATTACTTCAGTCCACAGTGAGATATACTTCAGTCCCATCACTCACTACCTCTATGAACCTCAGATTTTCATTTATAAGAAAAAGCATATATTAACCCTATTTTATAGGATTGTTTTGATGATTACAGTTAATATTTAGAAAGAAAAACCTAATATCAGCTAAACAGAATTTACTTCAGGCCACGCATTTTTCTACGATTAATAGGAGATCCAAGATATAAACCCAGGAAGCTCCACAGCCTATATACTCTCATAGTAAATATACTATGTTACTGAGCAAAAGATGGCATTCAGTTCAATAGTTGCTACTATTATTATTATTATTATTATTATTACTATGTATGGCTACTGAATTTCTCCTGAATGCATTTCTTATTTTACTGAAAAGACTTTTAGCCTTTTGAGAACAGGGACATTATCTTATATATATTTTTTCTTTTCCAGTGTATGTTTGCATAAGGTGCACTTAACTAATATTTGTTGAATAAATGATTGAACCAATTATGGAGAGATTATTTGTCTGATATTAAAGTCACTAAGTTTTACCTCTCATCACATCTTTCTTGGAAAAAAATCAGAATATTCATATAGTGCCTGCTTCTAGATCAAATATAAATTCCCCCAAAGGATTGAACTTCAGTATTGTTATTGATTGTTTCTGTCCACTCCTGGAGATATCATTCTTAAGCACTATACCAGGTTTTGCATTCCTTGGAGACTTTCCCATCAGGATCTGTGTTTAGTGGCTTCCTGTGGCTGCTGGGGAGAAGTTGAAAGCCTTGATCAGAGCAAACAAAGATGCTGAGGGAAAATAAGGTTCTGATGTCCACAACAAATTTGACTCTGAATTTGACTGAAGTATTAACTATGGAGGCAACAAACAAAATATGTGCAGCAAAAACTTGCTGCAAACTGTTGAGGGTTTTTCTTTCTCACATTTTGGAATCTCTAGGGCTGGATGACTCTGATTTAATTGGACTGGCAGTGTGAAGGAACTTCTATGTAATATTTAGCATTTCCAGTGACATTGCGTTGAGGCTAGACATTTTCTTTCTTAAGAAACAGTTTTCTTTACATCTTTGTCTCACTGACCCTGTCGATCCTTGCTTCTTACCAGAAAATGTCTCTGTTCTGAACATCATCAGGCTATGTCTTTCATTCCCTAATGACATATTTGGGGACTTCCTTCTGTTGCCTACTGGGGCCAAACTGTGAATTCAGGGTCGTAGGCCCAATCCGTTAAGTGGGAAGTTAGAGCAATGTCTCCAAGGATCATGTTTCTTCTCTCAGTCTGGGAATGGAATTAAGCCCCACAATTACCTCGTCAACCTTTTCTCCAACAGCCAAACCATTTTTCTACACTGTGCATTATATAAATAGATCACACATATTCTTCTAAAATTATTGTGTGTTATCAGGCAGTTATCTATATTTTTATAAAATTTAGCAACCATAATTATATAATTATAATAATAATTATAACCATATTTTGCCTTTTAATATTTTAATTTAAATATCATTTTCATACAATAGAATAACCAGGTCTTGAGTGTTACAGGTATAAGAGAGTTTTTCCATTATATATGTATAATGGAAAAAATATATATATAATATAAATATATATATTTAAAAACAGTTTTTTTGAGGTACAATTGGCATAAAACACAATTGAGCAATTTAAAATGTATATTTCAATGAGTCTTGACAAATGTTTACAATCATGTAACCATCACAACAATCATGAGAGAGAATTCCATTACCTCAAAGAGTTCTGTCATGCTCTTTTGCATTCAACCCCTTCAGGCCAACCCTAACCTCTAGAACCACTGATATATTTTCTGACATTATATTTTCTGCCTTTTAGAGAAATTGGTATAAATGGAATTATATAATATTTAGTGTTTTGTATCTGACTTATTTTATTTAGCATAATGATTTTGATAGTCACCCTCATTGTTTTTTGTGTTCATAGAGCATTCCTCGGTAGTCCATTATATGTATATACTACTATTTGTTTGTCCATTAACTATGTCATAGGCATTTGGGTTGTCTCAAAGTTTTGAGTGTTATAAAAAAAAAAGCTGCAGTGACTGCATAAAATATAAGTCTTTGTGTGAACATGTATTTTTATTTTGTCTTGGGTAGATTTTTCAGAGTGAGACTGATGGTTTGCATGGTAGGTGAATGTTTAACCTTTCTTTTAAGTTTATTTACTTTGAGAGAGAGAGAGAGAAAGCATCAGTGGGGGAGAGGCAGAGATGGAGGGGCTCAAAACCACAACTCTTCAGATCATGACCTGAGCTGAAATCAAGAGTTGGTCGCTTAACCAAGCCACCCAGGCACTCCAAGTGTTTAACTTTTAAAGAAACCATCAAATTCGGTTCCAAATAGACCATGCCACTCTGTAATCCCTCCAGAGACATAGGAGGGGTTAAGCTTCTCCTTACCAACATTTAATATGGCTTGTCTGCCATTATGTAAGGAGGTATTCAGTATATCATTGTGATTTTAATTTACACTTTCTTAATAATTAATGATAATAAACACCTTTACATGTGCTAATGTGTCATTAATATATCTTCTTGGTAAGTGTCTATTCAAATTTCTTATCCATTTTTTCAGCTGGATTGTTATTATTTAGCTGTAAGAATTCTTTATATATTCTGGATACAAGAAAATTATCAGTTTTTGGTTTTGCAAATATTCTCTCCCTCTGTGTTCTACCTTTGCATTGTATTCACAGTTTAAATTTTGATGAAATCCAATTCATCCGTTTCTTTTTTCTTTTATGGTTGGTGCTTTTGTGTCCTATCTAAGAAATCTTTACTTAAACGAAGGTCATAAATATTTTCTTTTATATTCTCTTCTAGCAGTGGTATAGTGTTAGCTGTTAAGTGTTAGCTGTTACATTTTGGCGATTGATCCATTTTGAGCTAATTTTTAAATTATCTGGTACAAGATAACGGTCTATGTTCATGTGTTTGCATTTGGGTATCCAGTTGTTCCAACAGTGGGCTGGTCAGCACAGGTAACTTCCGTGCTGTTCACCGAGCTGCAACTGTATCCTTCTCCAGTGAGATCTGAACTCAAGCTTTGGGCAGTGACTGTCCCCTCAAAGTGTGTCCTGACTTAGGAAGTTCCCCTTAGCCCTGCAATGCTGTTTGGCATTCTCTGTAGATCATATTCTCTACATCTTATAGTTACTCTTTTCTCATGGCTTACTCTTTCTGCACACTAAATTATTAAAGCAGTAGACTACTACCAACCAGGAATGACACCTAATTTTGTTGGACTTGTTTTCTTTTTCTGATCAATTCACCCTTTTGCCAGTATGAGATTTCTCTTTATTTCTAGTAATAGAAATAAAGTCTATTTATTTGTTTATAAGTCTGTTCTGTATGCTATTCATATATCCAGGCCATATTTCTTATGCGTATTTATTAGTTGGTACATATTCTTCCATTGTATTACTTTCAACCTATCTCCTGCTTAAAGTGTCTCATTTGAAAACAAAATATTTTCTGTCTTACTTTTTAATGCAGTTATTAGTATGGTTGGTTTGTGTCTGCTATATTGCCTTTGTTTTTTTAAGTTACGGAATTTGCTGGTTGCGACTGTTGTTCCTTTTCTCCCCCTTTCAAACTTTTCTCTCTTTTTCAATTGTGTATAGATTGCACACTTATTTATTTCTTTAAATTCAAGTTAGTTAACTAGATTGTGCATTTAAACAAAATTTAATACCTCCTCTGCTGGCTTGCTTTATTTTTTAAAGTAATTTCTGTAGAGTTTCAAAGCAATCACAATCAACTCTGAATGATTATTATATCACTTCATGTATTAATGTGGGATCCTTACAACAGTATTCTACAATTATCCACCTCCCATTACTTTTGCTATTCTTATTATACATGTTCTGTCTGAATGCACCAAATCTCAAAATATATTGATATTATTTTTGCCTTAACCAGACAGTACTCTTTTGACAAATTAGGATGTGACAAAAATATGTCTATTTTTGCCATTCTCAGTATTCTGAAGATCTGAGTTTCCATTTAGTTTCATTTTTCTTCACTCTGAAGGAACTTCTATTAATAACTCTAGTAGCGCAAGTCTCCTGGAAAAACTCCCTCAACTCTTTTTAACCAAAAATGTCTTTACTTTTCCTTCATTTTGAGGGATATTTTCAGCAGCATTGAAATTCTGGGTTGGTTACTTTTTGTAATACTTTAAAGATCTCGTTACAGTATCTTCTCTTCCATCATTTTTGATGAGAAGTTATTAGTAAGTTTTATTGTTCCTCTGTTCTATGTGTCTTTTTCTCTGGTTGCTTTTAAGATCTTCTCTTTATCATTGGTTTAGTAACTTCATAATGTGCATCTATCTGTATGACTGTTTATACTACTTGCAGTCTATTGAACTCCTTGGATCTGAAATATTCAACTATTACCTTTTAAAAATATTTTTTTTCTGCATAAATCTTTCTTTTTTATTCTGGCTCTCTAATTACAGATATATTCAACTGTTTCATTTTGCCCCATAAGTCACTAAAATCTCTGTTCATTGCCTATTGTCAGCCTTTTTTTCCCCTGTGTGCTTTGATTTGCCTAGTTTCCATTGCCATGTCTTCAAATTCACTAATATTTCCTTCTGTAGTAGCTAATCTCATAGTAAGTGCATTCAGCAAAATTTTGATGTTAGATATTGTTTTCTAGTTCTAAATTTCCATTTGGTTCTTTTTAGTCCTCATTTCTCTATTTAGATTCTTATTTGTTCCCTATTTATGATAAAGTTTTTCCTTTAAATCCATGAACACGGTTATAATAGATATTTAGTCTCCATGTGTTAATTTCATCAGTTCTCTCTCTCTCTCTCTCTCTTTTTCCTTCTAGAGAGTGCTAGTTTTAACTCTGTGAAAGTACAATAAATGGCTGCATCAGTCAAGGAAGGATCATCTCCAGGAGTCATGGGTCAAATTCTCTACCAAATTCCTGCTTTGGATGGTGCCTCTATCTCCTATTTTTTTGGTGGCGAGGGGGAATGAAATTTTAGACTACTGCCCAGGCCCTGATGCTCTTTCCAAAAGCTCCTTAAACCTAAATTTTCTCCATAATAGTGAGCTACAGAAGCAACCATTAGTATTATTATCTACCATTTTACTTGATAAGAATTGGCCTACTCTTGGAAGCACCTTAAAAATTGAGACAAAGTCCTCCCAGTGGCCTTGCAAGATGGGTATCATTATCCTTATTTCATAGAAAATGATCTGATGCTCAGAGAAGTTCCATACTAGATGTGCTCATCTGTCTACAAATCTCATGCATTTGGTGTTATCCACATGGCCTCTTGTCTTTGGATGGCTTATTTATGAATGTTCACCAAAGACCCATGTACGAATGGTGGTCCTGATGATCAGTGCCTCTCATAAGCATGGTACCTTAATTTATGTTGGACTTGCCAATATCTGATGTAACTTATTCTATTCTTACATAATTTTTATCCCTTTTATGGTAATAATCTCTTTCCTAAGTTCCCCTTTCTTCTTAACTCATAAATTCTACCAGAAAAGGAGCTTCCTTCACCAGACTGTACACTTCTTCATGGCACCCTTATAATTAGATATAAGTTCCATGAAAGTTTCATAATTCTAGAAATAAATTCAGAGATCAATATACCACCTCCTTTCTAACTTGGGCAAATAAAATCTACCCAAGATGCAGTTAGTCTCTGATGTCAATAACTCTTTACACACATTTCTATATAGCCAACTCGTCACTTTAATAGAGGTCTTTATTTATCATATAGTCTTTATTTATGGGGAAAATGTTGTTCTCTACCCATTGAATACATGTTTCTCTGTTAATATATCTATAGAAGAGGGTATTTCTCACCCCAGGGCTCCCATAGGATTGGATGCTTTGTCTTGTACTATACATATATGTACCTGATCCAGTCTGATCAGATAAAGCTCAAGTGACCACCACCCAGATTCCCAGCTCCCCCCCTGAAGGGCTGCAGAAAGTATATATTTCAAATCAAGCTCTTCTTGGCAGTAAAATCTTTCCCCTGTGGTTGAGAAATTTTTAAGAAATTCTCACGCACATGAATCCATTGCTCCCTCACCCTTGACAAGACCTAGAAGATTTTAGGCCAAAACCTGTTCTTTTTGGTTAGCTCTTGCTTTGCAACGAGGTTAGGCCATTAGGTATTCTAATGAGGGCCCAACTCGTACATTCTCACTGAAGATTAATTTGGCTCCCTTGCAACATCTGTGTTCTGCTGACTCCTATCTGTTCCCCAGGCCGCAGGGCCAAACACATCCATCATCACGGACAGGCACTTGGAAGCCACCCCTTGCTGTTGCTTCCACATATCAAAGAATGAGTCAACTCAGGCAGGGAGACTCCTGGAATGGCCTGTCCCAGGGGCTCCCTCTCCTCAGAAGCCCTTTCCAGGTCTCCCCGCTCACCTTTTGGGGCTGAATCTTGTGAAGGCAGCAATACAGCTGAGTCCTTGAAAGCACAGCAAATGGGGCATGTTGAAAGATGGCTTTCCAGAGGCATTACAGCCACCCGGAGCCTAGCATTTCTGCCATAGCTCCCTACCCAAAATAGCAATGGGTGAAATGTAACCTGAACGTGGTTGTCAAAAACAAGTGCGAGTATTTTAGTTAATGTTTGGAAGCCATCCCATCTGTGAGTGTGGGTTCACCCTGAGGCCCAGTGAAGGATGTCAAGAGTCTGGCTGTGTCCTGGGCTTCTGCCCTAGAGCTTTCCTTGCTTGTTGACAGAGTGCTGCAGGTGAGCAGGGAACTCTTCCAAGTGCACAGTTAAGAGAGGAGCTGAGAGAAATCCATAGACACCGGCAGTCTTGAGAGCCACAGCTCCACACACTGGGCAACATCCCTCAAAAAGGTTTTCTATATGGGCATGGAGGACTGCCCTGTGTTCAGTGTACTTGTGGTGCCCAGACTTCCAGAGGCAGAATTCCGGCCTGACATCAACTCCACAGGAGATAGATGGGCCCTCTGTCACGGGTGTAGGCAGCCCTGAAATAGATCCACACGTGTAACACATGGTCTAAGTGGAAAAATGCAGTCTAAGAGGATCCAGGCAGCCTGGAGAGGTAGGAAGTTTCCTGACAATTGAGGTATTCAAGTCTTGGCTGCTAGACCATAAGAAAAGGAAGTCATACAGAGGGTTCAAGCATCAGATGAGTCATTTTAAACGACTGTCTTTGAGGACTCTTCCACTCTGAAATTACGTGGTCTGTGATTTCTCCAGTTAGCAGCACATACTGAGTTGATAACACTACACACACGACCTGCAGATGTGTGGATCAGGCCATTTATGAGTGGATGCCACATGCGCACATCATCTTTGTGCCTCAACTAAACAGAATAAACAAGCACAGAAACCATTTATGCACATTTGCAGAAAGGGACTTGTCTGCGTTCAAAGGGGTGCATGTGGACCAGCCAGGATGACCAGAGAGCCCGGGGCGTCTTCCTGTTGTAGTTTAAGTGATTTGCTGATTCCCCAAACTAAAAAGCACAGAGTCATTTTTACAACCCCTTCCCCCCTTCACTCTGTTGAACTGAATAAATTGTGAGAGCCCCCAAAATAATACGGTTCTTGAGGGGAAAGTGAGAGAAAAGTTAGATGAAGCCTTATGACAGAGGTTGGGTAAGTGCAGGACATGGAAAAGCATGCTCTATTTCTCAGAAATATCACCGTACTTGTGAAAGCACCAGAGGAAGAAGGGGAAGGGGCCAATGAAAGCCTTTCCTTCATGACAACTGTCATTATCACCAGGTAGACGGTGTTGAGTTGTCTCCTGGACACAAGCCCCTGGCCCGGTCCAGTCCTCTAGGGCATCCACTTCTGCTGGGCACCAGCTGGCTTAATGCACACCCCACTCACTTTATTTATTGCCTCATATTCTCATTAAGTGAACCAAGGGGACTTTGTACCAACATGGATCAGTGAGAGAGCATTCACTCCTTTCCAGCATCAAATGGGGATGAAAAGAGAGGAAAGTTATGGAGGAAGCAAGAAGAGAAACAAATGAATATATAGTGGACAAAGTTGGAGTCTTTCTAGTATGACTGTGTTAGGAGAGCTAAGGTCACTGTGATGTCTCTTACAGAGGACTTTGGGGGAAACTAAGTAAGGTAGAGTTAATGTTAATGGGGCAGACACCTTTGCAGACTGTACTCCAGACCTGGTGAGGACGCATTATGTTAACTGCCTCAGATTTCTGGTGGTCTTCATTGGTCTCATGTCTGACTCTGAATTTCCTTTCCAGAGGATTTAAATTTCATTAGCAATGTTATAGGTATTAATGTATAAGGGTTTTTGCATGACTTTTTCTCAAGGAATGTAAAATTTTAAGGTGTTTGTTGGGGAAGAACTGAAGTGCAAATCACATAGCCCTTACCTACTCTTATCTGGTCAGCTTACATTCACCAGTTATAAAACTCACAATTATATGAGCTGTTTTTAATATTTATCATTTAATTTGTAAAGTGGCTTTTTTCAAAGCTCTGGTTAATAGAGTATATTGAATTAGCTTAATTCAATGACACAATGAATTATTTATAAGTCTTAATACCAGAATTTACTAATTATCTTTATTCTGGCCAAATCTGTACAGTGAATTGATCTAAATAGCAAACTAGCTTCATCCACTGTATGCAGTTGCCTTAAACACTTTTGTCAGAATGCACTTAATGATAAATATAATTATGCCAGTAGTAATATCTACCATTTATATGGGCAGGCACTTAAAAACTGTCTCTAATTCTAACAACAGCATCACAGACTGGTATTAACCAATTTATACAGAAGGAGACTGAAGTGATGTCAAGTTCCTTGACCAAAATCACACAGCTGGTAAGCTGGGGACTGATACCTCCTTCTATTATCACTCTCTTCACCCTCCAGTGAAATTTTCTGAATAAAAACAGTTTATTTTTTCCAAAGACTTAAAAAAATTTTTTTAAGATTATGTATTTATTTTGGGAGAGACAGAGACAGCACAAGTTGGGGAGGGATTAGAGAGAGGGAGAGAGAGAATCCCAAGCAGTGTTGCCAGAACAGAGCCTGACGCGGGGCTCGAACTCATAAAACCGCAAGATCAAGACCTTAGCTGAAACCAAGAGTCAGATGCTTAACTGACTGAGCCACCCAGGTGCCACTAAAATACTGAATTCCTAAGGTGACTGGTTACTTGGCAGGAAAGTGCTGCTGAAACGGTTTCTATAGTGTATAATATAGGAACCACTAAAAGGGCATTTTTGGCAAATACACCCTCCGAAAAATGTCTTGATTCACATGTTGTAAGGATCAGCACATCTTTAACTGGTTCAGGCAGCAGAAGCTCTACATTTTACAGCCTCGATATAGTCTCAAAATGATTTGTAGAGTATTCATGGAAGGGCAGTAAGTTTTACTTCATTGGTCTCATGTTTGAGTCTGAATTTCCCTTCTCTAGGATTTAAATTTCATTAGCAGTGTTAAAGGTAGAAATGTATTAGGGTTTTTGCATGACTTTTTCTCAAGGAATATAAAAGTACCCTAGGAAGAATAAGTATAGAAGTTAACCTGTACCCCAAATCCATGTTTTATATTTAAGACGATTTTATAACTTTAAAACTACAAGGTGAACCTCAAGGAGGTAAAAAGTTCCTTTTACAGAATCTCTCTGTAAGCATACAGAGTTATCGCAAACATTGAGGCCAACCCTGCCATAGCATTAACCTAGGAATGCCCATTTAGGGAACCCTTGGTGAGTCAATGAGCATCACTGGTAAGCTTTAAACAGAAGTAACTCTTTTCTAACAGCTCAACATCTGCAGGAGATGGAATCACACAGATGAGTCTTTTGAGAACGAGCTGTGTGAGCTAATAAAAATCTTCACCATATTAGAAAGAGGTAAAAATATGGTGGAAAGGCAGAAGGTAGGGAGAATGGGAGGGAAGTGAAGTTCTAGAAGAGAAGGAGGAGAGGAAAACAAAGGAAGGAGGGAGGGGAAAACAAAGGAATAAAGAAACATGTTCATTGTTTTGAACTAGGTGGTAGGGTAGGGCCTTCAATACATATCTTCTCAAATACGGTTAATAAAATTGAGGCCTAGAGTTTTAATAATTTTCCCAAGATCAAATAGTTAGCAAGTCTGGGTACTGAATTTTAACCTAGATTTATGACAGCACCAAGGGACAGTGTTTTCTACAAGTTTGCTAATCATAAATCACTGACCACTCCATTTTCAGACTGAAAAAAAGAACCCTAGAGAGCAGAGCTTTGAAAATCTGAGACTCCCAGTCTCCCTTGAAGTGACTGGTGGATCTGAAAGGACTGGATGTAAGGGATTTGCCTGAAACCAAACAGTAGGTAGGTAAGAAAGCCTACAAAGAACAGAGCTGTTTTTGAAGGTATCACTCTAAACAGCAGGAGGCTATTTTGCAAAGTATAATTGTTGAGCAATATGGTTACCACTCGCCTGGTTTGAGATAGTTTGCCTAGAAGTGCAAAAAAATTGGTTTCCACAAGATTGAAACCGACTTAGGATTTGCAGGTGTCCAAAACTTAGCCACTCCTAAAACTTGTCCAGGGGGAACTGGCATACCCAAAGTCAAGTATGACTTCCTGTTTTTAAGAAATAAGGCTTAAACTGCTTGTTAAAAAAGTTCATTGAATTTCTTGGCCAAGATATAGCTTTAAGAAAAAAAGACAGTCTATTTTGATGATATAAGTGTAATTGAATCAGAACCATATGGATTCCATTCCCCCTTTTAAACTGCACATGAATTAGAAATTAAGTGTTCATTCTCCTCAAAGTAATTAATGACTCAATTGATTAAATATGATACTGGCCTTAATCACCATGCTGAGCTCACACTGGCTCCATTTTGCAGAAATCAAGATACTTACTAAATCCCAGCTTGCATATATTCCTGTGTATGTTCCCCACAAATGAGATATAGTCTCTGATAAGAACATGAGCATCCTGATCATAATGCAATGCCTTTGCCCAAACCTCTTTTCCTTTAGGTGGGCTCTAAATGGAGGTGGGGTGGAAGGGAGGCACAGATTCTTTCTATTCTGACTCCTGATTGGGTTGAGCTTTGGGGACAGAGGCAGAAGGCTGGGTCTGGGAAGCTTCAGGGAAGTGGGCACTGTCTGACTAAAGTACCTCTCCACCCTTCCTCATTCACATGGCTATCATCTCCTGAAAATATTCTTCTCAGCCTGTCAGTCACCTCTCATCCAGTCTAGCTCACAATCTCCACACTTGTCTCCTTACCTAACAGGTCTCAGAGAGATGATAAGTGAGCGTGTCTCTTTCAGAGCCATTATTTTACATTTGATAATTTCTGACAAAGGCAGCCATGTTTGCTGAGCTCCAAACTCTTCGCTAGACTCCAAGCAAGGCAGTTTTCTCACAACTACCCTTAAAGGAAAGGTAGGTGTTATCAAGCTTGTTGAATAGAAGAGGAAACTAAGATTTGAAGAGGTGGAGTGACATGGCCAAAGCCACACAGGTGAGAAGTGGCAGAGCTGTGATTCCAGTGACTCAGTCAATTCCAGATGACTCCAAAGCCCGCTGCCTTTGCACCACACCACCAGCTTCTTTGATGACGGTGCAGACTCACATCAGCCCTCTGTCCTGAATGGCCAATAGCCCTCACCCTTCTTTCTGTCACTTATGAGCAAAGAGATGGGCTTGGCTCACTGAGGCACTTGTAAGACAATAGACATTAGTTCTTACAGGCTACCCTACCCAAACCCCACCCAAAGAATCACGAAGCTCTAGAAAACCTTCCTTCTGCCATCTTTTCCAGTTTCTACAGTTTCTGTGCTTTTCTGCAAAATGTATAGTTTTGAAAGATAAAACTAAAGATTTATGGACATGTTCTTGTATGGGTTTAATATCCATTACACAGTTGTTCATCTGTAAATCCTTCTTGAGAGAATTGCTACATGTTGAAATTCAATATAATGATAGACTCCTATATGTGTTTATAAGAATACTTTCAAAATCCACAATATCTCAGAGACAGACCCAGTACACTGTTTTACTACCTATGTGCACATATACACATTACTCACTTGAACTACTTGCACACAGGAAAACCACACATTTTTATACAGTTCACTCCCTCATAAACAAACACACCCACATCAACACATGGAAACAATATGCAAACACAAAGAGACTTGCAAATGCAGTCGCAAATAAATCTGTAAAAAATGGAAAAGTTACATGCTCATTCACACTTCTCTCTCTTCCCTCCCTCCTCCCTCTCTCTCTCCCTCTTCTCCTCCCTCTCTCTGTCTGATACACAGAGACACACACATCAAAACCTTTAAACAAATAACTTTTCAAATTGAAATACTGATTTCTCCTTTTGATTCAAAATACATCCTCTCATAGGCTTGAGGAGTAAGTGTGTTTACAAGTCCAGACATGCTACGCAGGTCCCCATGTGTCATATTAATGCTTTCATAAGGAAACTCTGTTCATTCTAGACCTTAAAAAATCCTTCCCAAACTCTCAAACTTGCTGTGTTCCCCAACGTGAGTTTTATCCAAGGGAAAATCTTGCTATTTTTTCTTCTGCTGCTGCCACTTCTCTTCTTCCTCTTCCCCTTCTTTACTGGTGATAGTGGACAATCACAAAAAGAAAATTCTGTTCACTCAAAAACTTTACAAAGCACCCTCCATAAGCCATGGTAAGGATAAGATCTAGAACTCTGAATGATAGTTTCAGACTTCAGAGGTTAGTGGCAGATGCAGATCTACATACGATAATTCAGTATCATGTGAAATGCATTTTTAGAACTGCAGAAAGAAAATAGCAAGAAAGAGGGTGTGAGCTGCTCTGCCTGGGGAAGGAAGGAAGGTCCTTATGAAATAGGTGGCATTACTGAGAGAGGAATTAGATGGGCTTTCTAAGTAGAGTAAACGACATGTGTCAGGACACAGAGGAGGGGGGTGCAGACCATGCCTGGGATGTAGTGAGCAGCTCAGTGTGGCTGGGGTTTTGAGGTGACGGTTTCAGTGGGGTGGCAAGGGGTGAGACTAGAATAAGTCTGCCTCATAAAATCTTCTGAACTACATTGCCTTGTTGACATCCTGACTGTTTCAGAATGCCCCCTCCCCCAATACGTACCATTTCAGACTCATTTGGTCAGTTATGTCCCATGCCTGAAATTATTCTATGGTATCCCTTTGCTTTAAAGTCGAAACCCATTAATAAGACCCTAGCTACCTCTCCAGCCCCATTTACAACTATTGCCCTTCCAGTTTTATCAATCATCTTCTTCTTTCTCACAAATGCCATGCTCCTTTCTGCTTATGTTACACATACTATTTCTTTGGTCTAGAACATCCCATCATCTGTCTGACAAATTCATTCTTCAAGAATGATAACACGCATCATCACTTCAGTATGGTTTGATTCAACAGGTTTACTGACCATACACAATAATCTGGGATTGCTACCAGATCCTGTCCCCCAGAGTGCCCTGTGCTTGGCTCTATTGAACCATCTCCCATACTGGACGGTAACTATTTTGTTTTGTTTTGTGACATCTCCCCATACTCACATCGTTAGTAAAGAAGCCTGGGTCTTAACCAAGCCCCTTGGTGCTCAATATAAGTGTAAGTAGAGAATAAAGTAAAAGATACAGATTTCAGAGACATTTCTGAGATTAACTTCACAGGTCTTGGTGCCTAAATAGATGGGCTGGGCTGGGGGGAACAAAGAAGATATTTCTGCCTCAAAGACTATAATGTTTGGTCTCTAAATGACAGTGGGAAGCAATTTGCATTGCAAAGGAGCAGATTATTACATTTGTTTTGCACATCTGAGTTTGTATATACTTGTAGGGCATCCAGATAAAAATTTCTATTGGTTGTCAAAGATTCAGAATGAAGCTAAAACCAGAAGGTATACACATTTCCCCAGAAAAAAGCATGTAGCACAACACAAAAATGAGGCTAAACAGACCCTGGGGAACTTGGAGCCAGAGAATAAATGTTTTTCTTGAATAAGGGAATAAACATCTTTGGGGGTCCTCCTTCCTTGGCCAGGAATACTTATAGAAAGAATGGCAAGAGGGGCACCTGGCTGGCTCAGTTGGTAGAGCATGCGACTCTTGATCTCAGGGTTGTGAGATCCAACTCAACATTGGGCATAGAGATTACCAAAAAAATAATGAATAAGTAAAAGGATCCAGAAGGCTCTACTTGTACTCGTACAGGGTCTATATTTGTTTTCAGTGTCATAAACATGTAGGTACTGGCAGGTAGGGTCAGGCCAGCACTTCCCAGCTAATACTCAGCATGCAACCTGTAGACACTGAGCTTAGAAAACTGTTGCTCAGTGAGGTGAGGGTCCATACTCATAAACTAGGGAAGGTCCTGACAGCCCTGTGAAGAAATTATTCATACACTGTACATATTTAAGAAAGTTTCTATTCACCTCTTGATAGCTCTTAAAAGGCAGGAGCTGCATACATGTGGAATGTCCCAGGCATGGCACCTTACTTAGAGCACCACTGGGGCCCTTCCCCATAAAGGTGGCCTGAGGGCTGCCATCTTGGGAAGAAGCCTGCCTTCCCATGAGTCTTAAGTTACTGGGTTCCCAGATGCAGAAACTGGACTGTTCTGAAAGGACTGGGAGCAAGGGTCTGTGCTTTCCTCAGTTTCTCTAAGCGTGAGCCAGAAGACATGACTGAAGGAGCTTTGAAAATTAAGAAGAAAAGCTCTAGTCTGAGCTAAGAAAAGGCATATCTTACTGTATCATGATACCATTTAAACCTAAGTGCATAAAATTGGATTACAATTTTTAGGACTGCAATCCTAAGTGCAAAGGATTACATAAATGTGGACATCAGGGCTGGTTGTTGGAGGAGGGGATTTGAAACTCTCGGCAGCCACCTCCCCCACCCTATGTCTGTCCTAGCATGATATCTGGAATTTCGTCAGAAAATCATTGCTCACGTAATGGTTTTTTCTTCTTAAAATGCAGAGTCCAAGATGGGCTAACATAGTGATAATATGGGATGATATCACAGGATGGGATGATAGAAACTGAAGAGTCAGTTGTTTTCTTTTTCTCTCTTTTCTTCCTTTCTTTCTTTTGTTACCTTAGAACCCTTTGTTTAAGTGAAAGCTTACTGCTGAAGTTCAATGTGAATAAAGGAAGAAAGCAAAGCCACGTGAGTGTGCCTCAGCAGCAAAGCAAGATACCTGGAGTCCAGTTTTAAAACCACTGTTCTCCAGCACTTCCATATTTAAAGCCACTCTTTTGCATGACTCCCTTTCCACTGGACTTGGATGGGATTAATACTGATTGCACTTGCTCATCAGAATTGAAAAGGAATCCCCCACCCCCACCCCACCCTTCAGCGTCAGCCTCTGTTCCACTTTGGAACCTAGGAGCTGTGATTCCTTATTTAGTCCCATTTCCTCTTCTCCCTCCATTTCATTTCCTTGCTTTGCCTGTATGCACATCTATTTCCCTCACTACATCATATTTTTATTATCTTTATCCCAACTCAGAGATTCTGATATTTCCCACACATACTGCTCAGGATACCATATCCAATGCTTTTCACAACCCAAGTCGTTTCAAAAACGTTAGACGGATTTTACAGAATTAATCGCAGGTCCACAGAAATTAGGCAGTATTCTCTCTTTGTAAAACGCAAGGACAAGACTCAATTCCTAGCACACACTGAACGTCTAATAAATATATGAATCCATGATTGGATGAATGGATGAATGAACTAGGTGATAATGTATGTGAATGTCCCTTGTAAACCATAAACTACTTCACAAATATGAGTTCTCATTCAGGTGATGTGGTTATTTTCTAGTTCTCCCATCTGTTGTACACTTCACTGAATTTGGGCAAAGTCAAGTAAAGCCCAGGAGGAACTCTGTGACTAGCCTCAGGGGAAGCTGTGAAGGCAGGCATGGAGAGATCAATCTAAGGGGGGTGTCCAGGAGCCCAGAGACCTGGAACAGAGGGCTCCCTGACTGCTAACAATCCAGTTCTCACCCTTGAATTTCCAATGATCAGCAGTAAGCAAACATGAATGTGTTTTAAGCAGCTCATTAATCTTCCTGGAGCCTGGGTGCTGAATAAGTCCTAGGAAAGTGGTAATGGTGGAAACTGGATCTCTCTGGAAGTGCCAGCGTTTGCCCCTGTTAGCTGCTAACACACATGCCCCAGCTGCCTCAGTGAGGCTCATGTTCCAATAAAACAGGGCAAATGGAGGAATAGAGACCAGAAAAAGCTTCCTGTCATCCCTCAGTGTCCCAATGGGAGACCCCTCCGTGGGTGATTCCACCCCTTTCAAGAGCTTTCACGTGGGAGATCTGTCCCTGAAGTCTGGCAGCCTACGACGCCACAATTTCCAGACTGAAAGAACGGACTAGACTTACTCAGCCTCTGCTCAGTGACCCAAAATGAAGAGAAAACAACAAACCCACAAAGAAAGGTTACAATAACCTGGCTGTGGAATCTGACCTGAATTCACTTGAAGCAAATGTCTTACTACATTTTGATGAGCGCGGAAAAGACTAAAGGCCTGTTGGAAAATTTTTCCTGGTTTGTAACTGTGTCCAGGAGGAAGAAAACGATTCTCACAATAGCATAAAGCCAGAGGATCGCATTCTAAGCAGAGGTGGGCCTTTTCTCTGCTCCTGCATCATGCGTTTACTTCAGTAGCTATCCATGTATGGTGATTAGTTCTTTATAATGCCTGTCCCCGATGGAAGGGACTATATCTCGTTTATCCTTTATTGGCTGATTTTGACAGCCGCTAACATCGAATAAAGATTCTTCCCAATACATTTTTTATATTGATCACACTGATTTATTTAACAAAGTTTATTGGCGGGATGTGATTTTTTTACTCAAGACATGCTTAAAAATCTATGCTTACTATGATTATACCCAGAGTAGCATAAAAGGAGAAGTACTGTGGATCCAATGCACCAAAATATTCAGTACTCGATGTTGGATTGTCTCATCGTGAGGGAAATCCTTCCCGTAGGTCAATCATCTATGGCTACGGAGTGAGGTCGGAGAGCTATAATTATATCCTGAAGTGAGAGTTAAACGTACTTTTCAGAGAAGGATGGTGGAAGTTTCTGCAGACAAACTAAAAAATGTGTCAACTACAAACTCCAAGTTTATGTGTATACATAGTGGGTCTTAGGACAGGAAGTCCATGCAATTTGCTTAGCTGAGGTGGTGTGCGTGTATGTGATACTATTTGGTGACTGCTTCACTAAATCTCCAAATAAAATCAGCTTCTTTTCTCCTTGTTGTTTGTGTATTGCCTTGTATCCATCTTTAATATGACCATTAGAAAGTTGCACTGCAGACATTTATTTACATATTAATAAATATTAGACCTCCATTATTAGACTGTGATCTCATTAATTAATGCATCTTTGTCTTATCCTGTACCCTGGCACATTGCTTCTAGCACAGCACCTTGGATATACAATAACAATAAGACTGGATCTGTTCTTCAAGTTGCTTATAATCTAGTCAGGAGGCCAGGATGGTTGAAAAACAAATTAAAGTATAAAGTATAATCTAAGTGAATTAAGTAGAAGCAAAGACAATGGAATTTCAGAAAAGGAAAGTCAGTTCAAGGTCGTTCAACTGAAGAAGGACATAGCCTTTAATCTAGGTTTGTAAGGAAGGGTAGGATTTCAACAGACTTGGAGCCATTTAAATCTATACCCAGATCCATTTATTTTAGCTAAGGAAACATGCTCTCCTGAGGAGTGTCTTGGCCTACTCTGACGGCTACTGTATGGAAGCAATGTTACCAGTAGGAGAAACTGCCTGTTCATTAAGGGTGAATTAAATCCAGCCACCTTTCCCTAAGCTCCCTGTGGGGAATCACCTTTATTTGCTGTTGCCTTTAAAGCGATCTTGTCAGGTTGTTTAGGCCTTTAACGTGAATGATCTTTACATTTGTGTTTTTGAGCAGGAAATGGCCAGACCCCACCCTGAGTGCTCTGTCTTTTTTAACAAAAAGCAAAATCCATCATTCCAACAATGAATCTCTTTTCTCAGTTTAAAGGAACACTTAAAAACAGAAGATCTATATAAGAAGCTTAAAAAAGAAAAGTTACTTACACAAATCTAGCCCTACTGAAAATTAGTCATAAGGAAAAGAGCTCAATTTAACCTTCAGTTCTAGAAATTACTGGAAAGATTTATATTTATGGATAAGGAAAATTGGGACTTCTATGAAACAGAATTGAATACTAGAAGCTCAAAGGACGTTCTTGCTTTAAGACATGGACCTTCTTGACTGAGAAGGGAAGAATTTAGATATGGCAAGGATTGTTGCAATTCTGTGAAAAAAACTAAATGGAAACATTTTCCTATTAATATGGTTATGTCTCTTTTGTAACATTCCGACAGGATGCAGCCTGGAAACTAAGTTTATACATTCATAAAAGCATATTTGTCGCAGGAATTGAGAATATGATAATGAGAATTTAGCCCCTGTATACCCTGCCTCGTATCTTCCCAAGAGCTTTCTTAGGCTCTTAAATAAATAATTTCTTCTTCTCCCATAAAGAAAAAAAAGAATCAAGCTACAAGTGAAATATAAAACATTTCTGTGGAGGGATCACAATTTTGGGAAAATCACAAATTTCACATTTTTAGGAACTAAGTAATGACATGAGTATGCATATCATGATGCAAATTTGGGGTGAAATTGGTCTTCAGGAATTGTTCAATCCTGCTTCCAGCTTCCCAGTCATATAGCCTCTGTTAACCTTAAAAATAGACACTTCCAGTTATTTTACCAGCAAAAGATGGGCTTTTTCGAGAATAAAAGATAATTACAGTCCTGGACAAACAAGCTGGGGCAAAGCCATAGGTAAGCCCAGGGAACAAAGGAGAGACTTTTTTTTTTTTTTTTTTTTTAAGGAGAAAAGGGGTAAGTTGGGAAGGTTGTTAGGAACTTAAAAGTCCACTGGAGTAAACTGGGAGTTTGAAGTGTGGTGGCTCTTCTTGACTGAGCTGTTGCAGGCAGGGGTCCCGAAGAAGGCGTTTCTCCCTCCCTCTGGGGTATCATGGAGTAGTATTCATGTGCAAGGTCAAGTCCATGGAAGGTTGCCTGTGTCTTCCTGATGGGTCTGTAATTGACTACAAGTGGTAGAGAGTGACAGTTCTCCCTGCTGAAAGCTACTGACTCTGTTTTAGTGAGGTTTCTTTCCCATTACTGATTTCCATGTCTCTAAGAAGATTTAATTGCCTAAATACTTTATTTCCACTGCCTTTGGGAAGTAGAATGTGAATTTCACCTTAATTTTTTTTAAAGTAGAATTTCTATGCTGCTATAAAAGTTGGCCCAGTATATGCCAGTCTCATTGGTTATATAATTATATAATGTGATGAAAGAGTATTAAAATCAATGGAAAAAGAAGGTTTGGGCTTTTTTTTTTCCTACAAGAAATTACATTGAATGCTTTGGAAAGATTCAGTAAAGTTAAGACATAAAAAACTTGCTGTGGCCAAGACAGTGTAGAAGATGGAGGAAATATTTGTAAAAATATAGAAGGCTTCTGCACTCAGATTGCTTTAGCAGTGTCCTTAAATTCTCACTACATTTTTTAGAACTGTAAATGGAAATGAGAGCTGCTGCTTTCTGCTGACACTCGGCTCTTACTCAGGGATTCATATTCAAAGAAAAGGCTTTGGCCCCTGCATCTAAAGATTGGTTTGTAAATAGTCATTTGCATGTTTAAAATGATAACAAAATTCATAAGGTGATATGTATGCATCAATCTTCTTTGGTTTCTCACTTTCACTGGCTTTTCTGATCATGAGATTAACTACTAGTCCCAACTGCATTAGATAAAGATGACTTTTTTTTTTTTTTTTACAAATAGTTTATTGTCAAATTAGTTTCTACATAACACTCAGTGCTCATCCCCAAAGTGCCCTCCTCCATGCCCATCCCCCCTTCCCCCCCACATCCATCAGTCCTCAGTTTTTGTCAGCATTCAAGAGTCTCTCATGGTTTGCCTCTCTCCCTTTCCCCCACCATTTCCGCCCTTCTTCTCCCCCTTGGTCCTCCGTCAAGTTCCTCCTAATCCTCCTATACGTGCAAACATATGGTATTTGTCCTTCTCTGCCTGACTTATTTCGCTCAGCATAACACCCTCAAGGTCCATCCATGTTGCTACACATGGCCAGATTTCATTGTTTCTCATTGCCATGTAGTATTCCATGGTATAGATAAACCACATCTTCTTGATCCATTCGTCTGTTGATGGACACTTAGGCTCTTTCCATGTTTTAGCTATTGTGGAGAGTGCTGCTATGAACATTGGGGTACATGTGCTCCTATGCCTCAGCATTTCTGTATCCCTTGGGTAAATTCCTAGCAGTGCTATTGCTGGGTCATAAGGGAGTTCTATTGTTAGTTTCCTGAGGAACCTCCACACTGTTTTCCAGAGGGGCTGTACCAGTTTACATTCCCACCAACAGTGCAGGAGGGTGCCCGTTTCTCCACATCCTCGCCAGCATCTAGAGTTCTCTGATTTGCTCATTTTAGCCACTCTGACTGGCGTGAGGTGGTATCTCAGTGTGGTTTTGATTTGTATTTCCCTGATGAGGAGGGATGCTGAGCATCGTTTCATGTGTCTGTTGGCCATCTGGATGTCCTCTTTGGAGAAGTGTCTGTTCATGTCTTCTGCCCATTTCTTCACTGGGTTGTTTGTTTTTCGGGCGTGGAGTTTGGTGAGTTCCTTATAGATTCTGGATATTAACCCTTTATCTGATATGTCATTTGCAACTATCTTTTCCCATTCCGTTGGTTGCCTATTAATTTTCTGGGTTGTTTCCTTGGCTGTGCAGAAGCTTTTAATCTTGATGAGGTCCCAACAGTTTATTTTTGCTCTCGATTCCCTTGCTTTTGGGGATGTGTCAAGTAAGAAGTTGCTGCGGTGGAGGTCAAGGAGGTTGTTTCCTGCTTTCTCCTCTAGGGTGTTGATAGTTTCCTGTCTCACGTTCAGGTCCTTTATCCATTTTGAGTTGATTTTTGTGCATGGTGTGAGAAAATGATCTAGTTTCATTCTTCTGCATGTTGCTGTCCAGTTCTCCCAACACCATCTGTTAAAAAGGCTGTCTTTTTTCCATTGGATATTCTTTCCTGCTTTGTCAAAGATCAGTTGGCTGTATACTTTTGGGTCCACTTCTGAGTTCTCAATTCTGTTCCATTGGTCTATGGGTCTGTTTTTGTGCCAATACCATACTGTCTTGAGGATGACAGCTTTGTAGTAGAGGCTGAAGTCTGGGATGGTGATACCTCCCGTTTTGGTTTTATTTTTCAGTATTACTTTGGCTATTCGGGGTCTTTTGTGGTTCCATACAAATTTTTGGATAGTTTGTTCTAGTTTTGAGAAGTATGCTGGTGCAATTTTGATTGGAATTGCATTGAATGTGTAGAGTGCTTTAGGTAGTAATGACATCTTAACTATATTTATTCTTCCTATCCATGAGCATGGAATGTTTTTCCATTTCTTTGTGTCTTCTTCAATTTCCTTCATAAGTTTTCTATAGTTTTCATCATACAGATCTCTTGTATCCTTGGTTAGGTTTATTCCGAGGTATTTTATGGTTTTTTGTGCAATTGTGAATGGGATCAGTTTCTTGATTTCTCTTTCTGTTGCTTCATTATTGGTGTATAAAAATGCAACCGATTTCTGTACGTTGATTTTGTACCCTGCAACTTGGCTGAATTCTTGGATCAGTTCTAGTAGGCTTCTGGTGGAGTCTGTCGGGTTTTCTATGTAGAGTATCATGTCATCTGCGAAGAGTGAAAGTTTGACTTCCTCTTTGCCAATTCTGATGCCTTTGATTTCCTTTTGTTGTCTGATGGCTGATGCTAGGACTTCCAGCACTATGTTAAACAACAGTGGTGAGAGTGGACATCCCTGTCGTGTTCCTGATCTCAGGGGGAAAGCTCTCAGTTTTTCCCCGTTGAGGATGATGTTAGCTGAAGGCTTCTCATAGATGGCTTTGATGATGTTTAAGTGATAAAGATGACTTTTAATGAACCACTTGCTATAACAGTTAATAATGTCAGTAAGTGGTTCTCATTTCTTCAGGAGGGACAGACAGGATTTTTGAAAGCATTTGGGAAAAAAATTAGATGATGGAACAAAAGGTCACTCAGAAGCAATAAGGAAGGCAACTATGCCATAATTTCAATATAATATAATTTCTTAATCTTCTTCTTGACAAAAAGAATACTGAACTAGATGGATATGTAATCAATACTAACTTTTACCTCTACCACAGACAAAGACCTCAATACCCTTACCATCCCTCTATGTTTTATCACTGCCTTCAATACCCTATCTTGCCTTTGGTCATGTATGTCTTTTCTTTCTTTGTTTAAATTTTATTTGAGTATAGTGGACACATGATACATCAGTTTGAGGTTTACAACATCATGATTGGCCAAATCTATACGTTATGCTACACTCACAAGTGCAGCTACCATCTGTCATCATATAACACTATTACACTGTCATTGACTATATTATTCTGTATGCTGTGCCTTTTATTCCGATGACTTATTCATTCCATAACTGGGAGCCTATATCTCCTATATATATGCTACCTATAAGAGACTCACCTCAGACCTAAATCCATATACAGACTGAAAGTGAAGGGATGAAAAAACATTTATTGTGCAAATAGAAGCCAAAAAATCTGGGATAGCAATACTGCTATTTTTATCTCTTTTTAATTTATAATTCTTTCACCTATTTTGCCTAGCACCCCTACCCCATATACCTTTTCTTTTACATTGAAAAGTTACTAAAATTTACATTCTGATCTATAAACATTAAGTATTTGTTGTTTCACCTATAAAGCAATTTTAAAAGTTGAAAACCAACAAATAACATTATTATGACTATATGACAATGCTTTCTGTAAATTGTAGGGTTGCCAGATTTAGCAAATAAAATTACAGGATGCCCAGATAGAATTAAATTTCAAATAAACAACAAATACTTTTTTTAGTTATAGCATAGCCCATGTAATGTTTCGGATATACTTACACTAAAAGATTTTTATTTATCTGAAATTCAAATTTAGCAGGATATCTTGTATTTTATTTGGTAAACTGCCTACAAGGATCATATTTTGTACAAGGATTATATTTTTTCCATGGATCTAATGCCAGAACCCTGGAGTATTCAAAGAGGAATAATCCTGGATTCATAGTCAAAGAGGTAAGGGGTGCCTGGGTGGTTCAATCGGTTAAGCGTCCAACTTCGGCTCAGGTCATGATCTCATGGTTCATGAGTTTGAGGCCCACATCATGCTCTGTGCTGACAGCTCAGAGCCTGCAGCCTACTTCAGATTCTGTGTCTCCCTCTCTCTACCTCCTTCCCTGCTCATGCTCTGTCTCTCTCTCCTTCAAAAATAAATAAACATTAAAAAAAAGTAAAAAAAAGACAAACACCAAAGTCAAAAAGGTAATCCTTTTTTAAACACTGTCAATTATTTAAATTGTAGATGTCTTATTTAAAATCAGTCCAAGAGATTTGTTCAGGACTCAGCATTATCATATTCTCTTTGGTGATTCTGAAACTACATGATAGGTTTTATGACTCCTCATCTTAAAAATGAAGAGGTTATACTACTTGTGTGTTTTTCCACAAACACACTTTTTTTTGGGTATTTTATCCACACACAAAAAAGCTTTATTAAATACCTGTTAAAGTGGTGCTTTACACTCTATTCTATGTAATAGTCATTCCTCTGCTTGAAACCTTTCTCTGACTTCTGAAATCCCTTCAGATAATAAACAAAATCCATTAAGTGGTCCTCAAGGCTATGCATGATTGAGTCCCTTTCTTCTTTTTAGTCCTACCTGGTGGCACTATTTTAATTTGATTCATGTCTTCACATTGTTTTGTTATTGTTTTTATTGCACCTGTAAGCTCAGTCGGTCCTCATTGTGACCAGATTGTTCCTTCTGCCCAAAATACCACCCTGCCCCATTGCTACTCTCCTTTCTCTTCACCCCACTAATTCTTTTTTTTTTATTTTATTTAAAAATTTTTTAATGTTTATTTATTTATTTTTTTACAAATAGTTTATTGTCAAATTAGTTTCCACATAACACTCAGTGCTCATCCCCAAAGTGCCCTCCTCCATGCCCATCCCCCCTTCCCCCCCACATCCATCAGTCCTCAGTTTTTGTCAGCATTCAAGAGTCTCTCATGGTTTGCCTCTCTCCCTTTCCCCCACCATTTCCGCCCTTCTTTTCCCCCTTGTTCCTCCGTCAAGTTCCTCCTAATCCTCCTATACGTGCAGACATATGATATTTGTCCTTCTCTGCCTGACTTATTTCGCTCAGCATAACACCCTCAAGGTCCATCCATGTTGCTACACATGGCCAGATTTCATTGTTTCTCATTGCCATGTAGTATTCCATGGTATAAATAAACCACATCTTCTTGATCCATTCGTCTGTTGATGGACACTTAGGCTCTTTCCATGTTTTAGCTATTGTCACCCCACTAATTCCTATTCATCATTCACATCTCAGCCCAAATGCTACTACCACAGAGATCCTTTTCACTTTATGTCACATATATTTATTTATTTGTGTGATTATTGATGTTTGTCCTGTTCAGAGGGAGACTGTAGGCTCTGCCAGGAACCTTGTCTCCTTGGTTTTCTACCATTAGCCCACCTCTTAGCATTGTGTCTGATACATAGTAAACATATACATATTTCTTAAACGAATAGATAGATAAAGAAGAGTGACAGGATGAGGGTGATATGATTTTCATCACCCTTTTACACATTAGGAAAACTGAGTTTTGGAGACATTGAATAACTTGTTTACTTAGCTAATGATGAGAGTCAGAAGTGAAATTCACATCTGTTCACTACCTTTTTTCTATTGCTGATATTCTGCAAAGTTCTTTCAAGTTCCAACAACCCATGATTATCTGATCTGTAATGTTCTTCTTAAGACCAAAGGTGGGGAGCACAATATTAGTTGGCTTTCATAGAACTGTTTTCTCAGACATGAAGCTATGTGTCTTGGAGGAGTTGTGGAGGAGTGGGATTGGCTTGTGGTTTGGTGAAAGGGAGGGGCAGATTCAGCCACACAGCCACCAGAGACAGCACCTGGAACAGAAGAGAGCTTTTTGCCCACACACTGAGTATCTGGCTTCCAGATGGATCTTGGGCACACATTTGTTTTTGTAATTTCCCCCCTCCTCCTCATCTCTTCATTCGGCACCCTCCTTTCAGAGGAATTTAAGGATGGGCTTTCGGCTGCACTGCCTTCTTTTTCCTTCTTCAACCCCACCCTCTCTTTCTCTTCCACAAACAGTGACCATTGGTGACAGACCTTTCCTGTGCTTCGAATCAAAGGGGAAACGAAATCTAACTGATTCACTCAGCACCCTTCAGCCTAGACACCTGGTTCTTTCTGAAACTTTGGGATAGAGCCTGATCTATGAAGTTAAGACAATAGTAGCTCAGTTCATCTGCTTGGACTAACTAGAAGTTCTGTATGTTGAACTATGCTTATCTGTCCGGGGATCTACATTCTGTGGTCCCTCCACCATTATAGTGTCATACACAGTGGTTTCATTGCCCTAAAAATTCCTCTGTGCTTTGCCTTTTCTTCCCTCCCTCCCCAGTATCTTTTTCCAAAGAAAACCTTAAGACTTTTTCAGAAAGTAGTCACTGTCTCATTCTATCCACTAAACTGAGGGTGGGGTCTAGGATGGATTGTCCTGGCAGAGGTCTGTCTTCTATTATCTTTATTTTCCAGACCACGTACCTGTGCTAGATGAGGATAGTTCTATAAATGGATCCAGGTACACCACTGAACACAGTCCAGGCTCCAGTCCCCACTCCCTTCAACCAGATTCTTTGAAGAAGACACCTGCCTTCATCTTTCCACATTATGTAGGGGTATGGGAGGGATGACTCAGAAAAGGTCAAGGGAAGGTTGCAGCAAAGATGGGTTTTGTCGAACTAAAGTCTGGTCTTTGTCTTCACCTTGATTTTTTTAGGCTAAAAATACCAGAGCTTAAAATGTGAGTAGAAGAATATGGAATGTGAATTATTAGCCCCATTCATTTACAAGTTCATGGAGGGAGGGATCACATCCCTATCTTCCTTTCAGTTTCACTGTTATGGTAGACTGTTTTCGTTATAAATGCCCAGTATTTCTCCATGTGAAATGATGACTTATTTTTGCCCTGTTGATGTTAGACTTGGTTAGGTTGCTTGCTCTGGCCAGTTAAATATGAGCAGAAGTGATGTGTGCCACTTCTAAGGAAACCGTTTAAGAACCATAACACAATAGTCTCTTTTCTCTCTACCACAAGACTAGGAATATCCCTGAAAAGTATCATTCATTACCCTAGGTTGTGAAAGAAGATAAGGTGAGGCAGAACCACAGATGATCTACACTGGATATTGTCTGAGTAAGAAATAAATACTTGTAGGGCACCTGGGTGGCTCAGTTGGTTAAGCGTCTGACTTCGGCTCAGATCATGATCACACGGTTCGTGGGTTCGAGCCCCACATCTGGCTCTGTGCTGACAGCTAGCTCAGAGCCTGGAGTCTGTTTCGGATTCTATGTCTCCCTCTCTCTCTCTGACCCTCCTCTGTTCACGCTCTATCTCAGAAATAAATAAAAAACATTTTTAAAAAAAGAAAGAAATAACTTGTTACACAAGTCAGTGAGATGTGGGTGTTGTTTATATTACACCATAATTCAGTCTATATTCTCTGATCAAACCTCCATTAACTTGGTTCAAAATTAGATATAGTTATATCAGCTTCCAAGGGAACACACAGAACTCATAGACTTTGAAGCCCCAATTCAACAATACTGAGAGTGAACTGCTACTCATATGGATGGCAATAACTGTAGCATTTGAGAGTCCATAAAATTTTCCTCATTTTAGGGCTAAACACCACGTAACTGGTATGATTTCCAGAAACACTACAATCCCCTGTGACAATAAATGTATTTCTTTCATCTATTCTAAGTCGTTTCTCCAACCTAGCTTACCAAGGAGATAGTCCTAATAAGTAGCCCTTGTTAAGGTCTGACAGCAAAGGGAGGGAGTCAGGGTATCAAAAACAGGGACCAGAATGTGTGTAAGGACACTATGGAGTTATCGTGGCTCGGAATAAGTTACAAAGCTTTCCAAGAATGCCCTGCGGATAGAGGGTAATTACAGAATCAGGTACTAGCCAGACTACAAGAAGTGGGATTTCACCGAGGACTGGAATATTGAAATATGGACAAGAATAGAAAATAAACAAAGCAAACATGTTTCTGTTATTTTTCCATCACTAGCCTAAATCCAAGGGAGATTCAATGAAATAGAAACATGGTCCTCAAAATTAAGGTTCATGATCTACTTAGGGAAAGAAGTAAGCCAAACTGTTAAGAACATTATTGAAATATAATACACATACAGAGAATTAGGCTAACAGTTGAAGGTTTTTGGCAAACTGTATACTTTGGGTGGCTCCAAGCATCATGTCAAGAAACAGAACATTAGGGTGCCTGGGTGGCTTAGTTGGTTGAACAACCAACACTTGATTTCAGCTCAGGTCATAATCCCAGGGTCATGGGGTCAAGCCCCATGTCAGGCTTCATGCTGAGTGTGCAACCTGTCTAAGTCTCTGTCTCTCCCTCTGCCCCTCTCCCTCACTTGTGCTCTCTCTCTATGAACTAAAGTAGAATAGAATAGAATAAAAAAAAAAAAAAAAACCAGAATATTACCTATCCCCCAGAAACCACCCTCCTGATTCATTCCAATTTCCTCCCAAGGTTAACCATTATCCTGACTTCTAATAGCATAGATTAGTTCTGCATGGTTTTAAACTATATACAAATAGAATCTTACCAT
Organism: Hyaena hyaena; assembly: GCF_003009895.1. Classification (NCBI taxonomy): domain Eukaryota; kingdom Metazoa; phylum Chordata; class Mammalia; order Carnivora; family Hyaenidae; genus Hyaena; species Hyaena hyaena. The sequence goes on from NW_024081833.1 coordinate 205,048, forward strand.
ATGTATTCTTTCATGTTTGGTTTCTTTGGTTCATTGTTATGTTAGTAAGCAACATTTATATTGTCCAGTATAGTGGTAGTGTTCATTCTCATTGCTGTATAGTATTTCATTTTGTAAAGATGCTGTTCTTATGTATCCAGTCTATTATTGATAAGTATTTAGTAGTTTTCTATTTTGGGGTATTACAAATAGTGTGGGTCTGGGAATTCTAATGCATGATTTTTGGGTAATATATGTGTATTTATATTGCATGTTGCTTAGGATTGAGGTTGCTGGGTCATAGTGTTGGTAACAGTTATGTGGAGTCCTCCTGTGCTGAGAATAAACTGTAAGGTCACATCTGAGCTCAGAAAAAAAAAATGATAAGGTTATTAATTTCTTCCATGGGCAAAGGACAGAGATGGTATGCATGCCAAGTGTTTGACATCCCCAATGTTGGGGAATCCTTAGTTAAATCAGTTCATCATACAAGTGGTTCCAAGTATAAAGTTAAGGAACAAGACAGAGGAAGCAATACTGGAAGTCATATAGCAAAAGCCACACACACACACACACACACACACACACACACATACACACACACACACACTGATAAGACACTCCGGACAGTCCTTTTAAATGCAGGTTCTGTCTCTCCCAGTTGTCTGCTAGTTCTTTCTCTTTCAGCTAGTACAGACAAGCTGTACGATTGTTCTGAGAAACTGATAGTAATGGGGTGTGATTGTGATGTAACCCACAGTTTTCCAAGCGACATAACCCTAGGTGCCTTGGAGTATAAGATACCAAGGAAGAGTCAGATTAAAGAGGACAGCTGGAATGAGGACAGCCTCTTGGTCTCATGAGAGTGGGAAGTGGCTGGGTGTGAGTATGTGTTTTAAACCAAAGAGTACTAACACTAAAAGTAAAGAATAACACATAATATAAAAAAATAGGGAAAATCAACCCACCAAAATGGTTGATCTTTAAAAGGTCAATAAAATTGACAAATCCTTAGTTAAACTGACCATGAAGAAAAAGCACGTTGCTAAAATCAGGAATCAAAGAAGGGACAGCATTACCAATCTTAAAGAAATTAAAAGGATCATAAGGGTATATACTATGAATAAATAATTGCCAACAAATTAGAAAATGTAGATGAAATGGACAATTCTTAGAACATAACAACATAAGTTATCAAAACTAATTCAAGAAGAAATAGAAAACATAAAAAGACCTACATATATTGAAGATATTTAATTAGTAATTTTAAAACTTCCCTCAAAGAAGACCCCAAGCCCATATTCACTTCATTGGTGAATTTTGTCAAACATTTAAAGAACGCAAGTGCTTATAACTCTTTGAAAAATAGAAGAGGAAGGGACACTTCCTAATTTATTTTATGAGAATAGTATTACTGTGATAATAAAAGCACACAAAAATATCACAAGAAAATAAAACTATAGACAACACATCCCTTGTAAATGTAGATTCAAATGCCACCCCAAAATACTAGCAAACCAAATCCAGCATCTTTCAAAAGGGATTATGCACCATGATATATTCCAGGAATATAAAAAAATTAATAAAATACATCATATTAGTGGAAAAGGGGATGGAAACCACAATGTCAACTCAGTAGATACAGAAAAAGCACTTGATAAAATCCAATAGCTTCATTATAAAACCACTTGCCAAACTAGGGATGGAAGGGAAATTCCTCAGCATGATAAAGGGCACTGTGAAAGACATACAACAAGAACAGATCAGGAACAAGACAATAAGTCTCTTCTCACCACTTCTATTTAACATTATGCTGGAGGTTCTAGTCAGGGTAATCACTTAAGAAAAAGAAATGAAAGACATCCAGATTGGAAAGGAAAAAGTAAAACTATCTCTGTAGATGATACGATTACATACTGGAAAATCTTAAGGAATTTATTTAAAAAAACTATTAGAACTAAGAAACATGTTCATCAAGATTGCAAGCTACTAGACCATTATACAAAAATCTATTGTATTTCCATATAGAAGCAATGAACAATCCAAAAATGAAATTAAGAAAATAGTTCAATTTACAATAGCACCAAAAGGAAGACAATACTTAGGAATAAATTTAAGTAAGTCAAACACTTATACTCTGAAAACTATAAAGCATCATTGAGGAAAGTTTATAAGGTCTAAATAAATTGAAAGATATTCTATGTTCATGGATTGGAAGACCTAGTATTTTTTAAATGGCAAATACTCCTCAAATCTATAGATTCCATGTGATGTCTGTTAAAATACCAACTTCCATGTTTGCAGAAATTGGCAAACTGATCACAAAATTTGTAAGGAAATTCAAGGAACCCAGAATAGCCAAAATGGAAAAAGGAGAACAAAGCTGGAGGATTCACACTTTCTGATTTCAAAACTTATACATAACTGCAGGACCCAGAACAATATGGTACTAGCATAAGGATTGATCTATAGATCAGTGGAGTAGAATTGAAGGTACAGAAATAAACCATTCTTTTATAATCTGTTGATTTTCAACAAAGGTACCAAGACAATCCAGTGGGGAAAGAATAGTCTTTTCAATAAATGGTGCTGAGACAATTAGATTTCCACATGCAAAAGAATGAGTTTGGACCCTTTTTAATATACACAAAAATTAATTCAGAATGGATCACAGACAAATTTGAGAGTTAAAACTATGAAATTCTTGGAGGAAAACCTAAAAATAAGTCTCTATGACCTTGAATTAGGTCTTAAATGATACCAAAACACAACAAAAGAAAAATTAGATAGACTGAACTTCATCAAAATTAAATACTTTTGTGCTGCAAATGATACCATCGAGAAACTGAAAAGACAATGCAGAGAATGGGAGAAAACATTTGCAACTTACATATCTGATACAAGGGCTAAGATCCAAATTATGTAAAGAACACTTAGAATTCAATAATACAGAGACAAGTAGCCCAGTTGAAAAATGGGCAATGGATTTGAAAAAGCGTGTCTCCAAAGAAGACATGCAAATGGCCAATAAGCAAATGAAAAACTGCCCATTGGCTATTAAAGAAAAGCCAATTAAAGCCACAGTTCGACCACCTCACACTCACTAGGATAACTATGATCACAAAGACAGATAATAATAAGTGTTGATAAGGTGTGGAGGAGTTTGAACCCTCATACGTTAAAGATGGGAATGTGAAGTGAGAGAAGCAGTTCCTCCAAATGTTAAACAGTTACCAAATAATCCAGCCATTCATCTCCCAAGAGAATTGAAAACACAGGCCCACACAAAACTTGAATGTTCATAGCAGCGTAATTCATAATAGCCAAAAAGTAGAAAAAGTCCTACTGCTCATCAACTGATGAACAGATAAATAAAAAGTGGCATATCCATACATTGGAATATTATTTGGCCATATAAAAGGAGTGAATTACTGATATATGTTACAACATGATGAGCCTTGAAAACATCATACAATTAAAGAAAAAAAAGCCTATGACCAAGGAGCACCTCTTATATGGTTCAATTGCTATGAAATGTCCAAAAATAGGCAAGTGTATTGTGACAGAAGATTAGTGGCTGCCTAGGGCTGGATTTTTGGGGAGTGACTGCTGATGGATCAAGGTTTCTTCTCAGGTGAAGACACTGTCCTAAACTTAGATCATGTTGATGTTTGCACAACTTTCTGAATATTCAAAGACCATTGGATTGTACATTTCACATGGATGAAATTTATGATATAATTCCCTTTTTAAAGAGAATGCAGGAAGAGGAAAAAATGCAATCATAGTTAAGGTGGAAGGAAGTGCATTTTGTATTAGAAACTGTTAACCTGACTTAATAGGGTCATATGGTTTCCAACTGTCAGGACAAAAGTGGGTTCTTTGTGCAGACCTAATCTCTGTGCTCAGCTCCAGGATTTCTGAAAGTCTTAAAGAACTATTAAATTTAAAAAAATAATAACTTTTCATAAATAAGCAGTTTGCTGCCCAAATCTGCCAAGGCCACCTCTCTCCAGATGGTAGGCAGGAGGCTGAGCTGGGCAGGTGCTGCAGCCTTTAGAAAAGCTCTTCTGTCTGCCTCTCATCACGTACAACATCTTCCAGGAGCTTCCTGCTGCTGCTGGCCCCACCACTCGGTCTCTGTTTACGTCAGTCAGGCCCCAACCAGCTTCTCAGGCTGGACAGACTGGGTTACACTTGGATCCTAATTGGAGAGACGTTGCAGGGAAACCAGGAAAAAGTCTTTGTCGTGGGCCTGGGTTTCCAGAAGATGCTGAGGTTGAAGGCAGCAGGATGAAAATATCAGTGTTTCCATGCTACCCTAAGTAGAAACCATTCTCCCCCTAGCCTCCTCCTCTTTCATTTTCCCCCCTTTTCTCTTTCACATTTTGGCCTGAGATATCTTGTTAATTTTTAAAGATTAACAGGCCATTTAGCACGAAAAGAGTGTGGTGCAGGTCACCAATGAATAAATTAATACCAAAACTTCACACTAAGACGAAAATCAAAGCTGTCTGTTTTATTGCTTAAAGTATCTGTGAGTGCTGGGCAGGAGGAAATTGGTATCTCATTAAAAGAAAATGAGAGAGTGAGGTAGAGAGGAAACTGAAAGCTCGTTAAAACTGGTGGAAAAGCCGTCTTAATTATGCTTTTCCATTTGCTAACAAGAGGACATTTGTTATGAGCTCAGGACACTTTATCCCAAGCAAAACAAACAGAGTTAACAACATTATTTTTGTCTTTTTAGCCAGTGGTGACTTTGGGGTCCTGTTTCAAAATAAAGGTTTCGCTGCGGGAAGTCAATTAGACCAGAGAACACTGGCAAAGGGTCAACTGCTTTCGCTTTCAAAGATTGATTTGAGAGCTGCTACCCAACCTTTCACCTTGCCCCCATGTAAGGGGGAAGGTGGGCAAAGGTTCCTTATTAGTGCAAGAATCTGTGTGTCTGGAGAGGCATTTAAAGGCCACGCTGAGAGTCATGGACTCAGAAACAGTTACTGAAAGTCTACTGCCCTGTAAAGTACCAGGTTCCTCTTCTGGAAAATGGAGATACTAATGACTTCATGGTTGTTTTGGTGATTAAATAAGTTGTTACGTGAGAAAACACCTCCAATGGACTTTAATGATACTACCACTTAACCAATGGTGACTGTGAGTCTAGTATATTATCTTACTTAATTTTCACAATAGCCATATGTAGTGCTATAGTCTGCACACTATGAGCGGAAAAAAATTAGGAAGGTTATATACAGTTTTGTACAAGGTCAGCGAGTAAGTGGGAGAGTGGGATTTGAATCCAAGGCTGTTTTATATGGAAGGTCATGAATAAGATATGGCCTCTGACTTTAAGGCCTAGAGCAGTACCGAAACACACTTCAATAATGGAACAGGGTATGATTAATGGCTAAAAGGATTTAGTGTGCTATGGGAATTTAAAGAAAAGAGTTCATTCTGGCCGAAGAGTTATGCCAAGAGACAGTAGCTAATGTCCTCAGTTTCTAAGCTGTGTAACAATGGACATGTTATTTTCTTCTCTCAGCTGCCTTCAGCTATAACATGAAGATCAAAGTGATACCTTTTTTTTGGTTGTGAGGGTTGCGAAAAATAATGTCTATTAAACGCTCGTCAGTGCCTGGTGAATAGCTTTTTAAAAATCGGTGTATTTCATGCAAGAGGTAGTAAATTTAAAGTTCAAAGGACAAAAATAGGGTTTAAATAGAGACATAAAAAGTGTGAAAAAATGTTTGAAGTATCTCCAATATTAAATAAACTGCAATAAAATTGTTATTTACTGAATTTATTTAAAAATCCACTGGGAGCATACCATTTTCTAAGCACATCAAGTGTAAGAACTGGTTTCAGGTTCATGTAATGATGGAATAGTTTGTGTCAGACAAACCTTCCTGCCAACACCAATTATAAACTCTGCACAAAATATAAAAATCAACTGTTATACAGGGCTAGAGAGTTACCAAAGGTAATCAGAACCTGAAAGGTTTTGATTTTGATAGAAGAAGACCACATGGGGTGAGATTAGCTTTTCTTCTGAGAGTAATTCCAAATCTATGTGGTGTTAAGGGGAAAGAGCTCAAACAAAGGGCTGCAGTCTTATTGGCTTGAGACAGAGAACAAAAGGGAAATCTAAAAAATGATTTGCCATAGTGGGAGGAGTCCTCAAATTTACAGATAAACTCTCCTCAAAGTTTGACTTAACTCTTGAGTGGTACATGCTTAGGGAAACCCTATAAAGAAGAAAACAAAAGCTGATAGAGCTGAGCCGAGATTTCAGTGGCTTTACACTGAAAAGGTTTAGAGTCCGAGTCCAGCTAGAGAGGCTTGGACTTTCCACTGAAATTACATGACCACACTTCAGGCATGGACATTATGTTCCTTGACTGAAATATTGATTCTAATACTAAGGGGAAAAACTGAAAGCAACCAATCCTTATAAAGGTTAAAATCAAGCCATCACAAAAGAAAGGTGACCCACCTGTCATTTAACTGACTTCAAGAACAAAATTAACTTAATCAGGAGAAAGAACTGAATCTAGTCTGGACAATGTGACACGTAGTTATGGGTATATAATTAAAATTTCTAGACATATAGAAAAATAGGAAGGTGTTATTCTGGGAGTAGAAACAGACCTACAGGCAATCCAGATGCTAGAAATAGCAGACAAGAATTTGAAATAACTATGGTAGACTTCTACTACCAGTCAAAAGAGAGCAAGATGGTCTGGAATTACTCTGACTATAAACCACTTAAAAACTGGATAAAATACAGGAAACTAATATTAGACATTTAACAGTATGACTGTAATAACTGAAAAAAGGTGGAGGTGGGGGGAAGGAGATGAGAATTATCTTCACATAGGTTTTTTTACCCACACATAATTCCTGGATTATAGTGCAGGGATGGGACACAAGTAGAATTCAACAAGTCTTGTTGAGTTGAAGAGATGGAGAACACAGTTCAGAGGTAAGTGTGAAGTTAGAATTTGAGCCAGAAGTCTCAAGAAGAGAGGTCTACTAAGAGAAAAAGTTCTAAAAGTCTTCATAGGGACCTCCTAGACTATTTGGTTAAATATCAGCCTTTGCTTACAGAGACTGAAATGCCACAAGACCAGGAAAGAACAACTTCCAAGGAAAGAAAAAGTGTCAGATAATTGTAAGACTAACAATTCTAGAACGTTCTCATGGCTGGTCATCATTCAAGTTTCCCCCAACCACTGCAGAAAAATCTCATTGAATATATGGGACATTCAATAGAAATTGCAGAAAACCGGTATCTTAGTGGGACTAAATTACTCCTTGAATAAAAGCCACTCTAGATATTTCATAAAAGATAATAAAATCAAACCTTAAAGGGATCAGATTAATTTCTCATTATCCATTTAATTTCTGCTGTATTTGTAATATATCCATTTTCATCTAAATATGATTTATTTGCATTTTCTCTAATTTTTGTTTATCAGTCTCATCAGAGATTTGTATTTTGTTCATCTGTTTAATGAATGAACTTGGTTTTATTTGACTCCTTTATGGTTTCTTTGTTTTCTATTCCAGTAATTTTTGTTCTTTATTAGCTTTTCTTCCATATTTGGTTTCATTCTGTCATTCCTTACTGACTTCTTAAGTTGTTAGTTAGCATATTTCTTTTCAATATGTTTATTTTCTAATATAAGGATTAACATTCCAGCTATAAATTTCCCTCTAAGTACTGCATTAGCTGTATTCTGAAACTTTTTATATGGGCTATCATCATTTCCCTTTAGTTCTACTTATTTTCTAGGCTCTCTCATGATATGTTTGCCAACCTATCTGTTATTTAGAAGGGGGATTTTATTTTTTTTCTTTATGTCTTTGATTTTTAACTTATTTGAATTAATTTATTTGAATCTTATTAGAGAATGAGGCATGTATTTTACTCATCCTTGGAAATTATTGAGACTTGCTTTATGGACTAGTGTATAGTCAATTTTTTAAAATATTCTATGTGTGCTTTTAAAAACTAGAAAGCCTACTTAGATTTGAATATAAAATCCAAAGGCATTTAACCTATTAATCTAGAGTGGGTGGATAATAAGCTGAGGGTCCATGATTTTAAAACTCAGCAGTTTATAGTGTTACAAACTTACCAAGTATTGAGTTTTAAATTATGGTTAATGTTACATGACACCAACAAATGTGCTCCTTAGTCAGCAAACCAGGCAGGCAGAAAGGAGGTAAAGAGGCAGGCACCCTGACCTGGTGCTCCCTTAAGACAAGGTAATGAAAGAACCAGAAGTTTGTAATATGAATAGCAATGATAAAGGTTCAACACACACTTGTCTGTAGCACTACCCTGAGGTGTGACCTTCATGCACCATTATAATCAGTGCTTACCTTTTCTTCTTAAGAGAAGATTTCTGATATAATTCTACATGCCAACAACTCTTAAGTGCATCTAAAATCCTGATGACAGCAATTAATGTATTCCATCACACCCATGCCTTATATACAGCTGTTTTTGTCTGAGATCTGCCAAGTTCAAGAGTCAGGAAACTACTCCCACCTCACCTCCATGCCCCCTGCCTCATCTTTTCTCTCAACCCCCTTCCTTTTTTGTCTGGAATAACTTTCACTTAATGATTAGTGACTTTATTCAATCCATCAACACTGGTCAGAATTATATCAATCTCTTGGGCATTCAACAAAATCTGACCTGATAGAAAACAGCCTACCAAAGGAAATTTACAATCTGAAGAACGAGGAAGGAGACAAAATGGATGGGACAAAGGACAAAGCAAAGGGTGAGGCTGAGGTGTAAGAAAACCTGTAGAAGAAGAAACCAGATCAGTTACAGTTTACTGTCATGGTATGAGTTGGAACTATTAACACCAAAGGATATGTGGTTGAGAACCACTTGTCAAAGCACAAATTGTGCTTATTTATTACACAGGGGTCATATTTTTTTATTTTCTTATTTATTCTTTCCCCTTAGTTGATAGTAAAAAGGTTCTTCTACATGCCAAGAACTCATTTATACACATTTATACATTTCTGTCTTTAGCATTTTTTTTTAAACGAGGGATTAAATGACACCTTTAGAAACATGGACTTGAAGGCTAATTGCATTATGGGAATAACTAGGGACCTTTTAGCATCCATGGAACTAAGGCCTGGAAAAACAGTATGTGATTCCTTCTCGGGTTAGCAACCTTGAGATTTCAGGCAGGTTGAGGAGAGTGAGAGGTCATTGTTACCAAACAGATTCCACTCAGTTTGCATTCATCTTTTCAAATAGCCTATAGTATAGGCAGCCATCAAGGATGTGGCAAGAAAGAACTTGGTTTCCATTTCCTTGGGGTCCAAGTTCAGTGAGTGTAATTAATCTATGTCTTTGATCACTATTTCTGATGGGTCTGCCAACCAAGAGGATTGAACTGTGTTCATGTTCATCTCTGTTCTTTGGACACGGGAGTGTCCACCATCATGGTTACTGACTTGACTGAAGACATTGTCTCCACTGCCTTCAGGATGCCAGTGTGTATTTTGGGAACAAGGTGGTAATAAAAAAGGCCCCAAACTACCAATTTATCAAATTATATCCATCACCTACAGAAAGAAAGAAAGAAAGAAAGAAAGAAAGAAAGAAAGAAAGAAAGAAAGAAAGAAAGAAAGAAAGAAAGAAAAGGAAAGAAAGAAAGGAAAGGAAAGGAAAGGAAGGGAGGGAGGGAGGGAGGGAGGAAGGAAGGAAGGAAGGAAGGAAGGAAGGAAGGAAGGAAGGAACCCCAAGGTAATGAGAAACTGGGCTAATTAGTACCAGAGAAAGTATGTGGTGTAGAGTGGAGTGCTAGAACGAAGAATAAGCATTGAGAAGTACTGCAGGAATAGGAGCTGGTGGCAGCCATGAGAGACTGTAGAAGAGCATTTGGGCCTAGACTTGGGAGGGATTTAATTCGGTTTAGGAGGACCTGCTTCACTTAAAATTTGGTCACTGGAAAGAGCTTTAGAGGATTTTGTTTTCAGTCAGTTTCTTCATTTAATGGCCTGGTGATATTAAGCAAGGATTTCTGTGGAACATCTGTAAAATAGGGTGAATAAAATCAACCCAGCCTACCTCACAGGGTTGTCTGGGGAGTTCACTAAGATTATAAAGGTAAAAGAGATTTGGAGATTGCAAATTCATGTACAGGGGGACCATATTTTTGTACGGTCTATTGCATTGGGCTTTGTTTCTTTATTTTGAGGTCTCTTTGATAGGGAAATGGTTGTATCTCTTGAGTATTATAGAGTGGGGAATAATTGAAGGAGTGAAGACTCAGAGAAAAGATGCAAGCAGGAAGTGAGGATCAGGCTCTCAATACAAGTGCTATGTGCTGTGCCAGTAACCAGAATAGTTATTTTCTGTGCCTTCCTTTTGGTAAGAAATTTGTCTAAATGAAGCATATCCAGTGGGGAGAAATAGATCCCGCAATTTATAAAACATGTACTCCTCATCACTGAAGAAAAGAAGGAGACCATTATTCCTCTTGGAAAATGTGTGAAGTTTGAAATAATTCTTTGTTAGAGTGACGCTCTTCCAAGTCATTTCCATTTTACATAAACTGTGTCACAGAGGTAAATACTTAAAAAGAGAATTAACGCATTAGGTTTCAGCTGTATGTATACTTTAAGAATTCAAAATAAAGAGGGGCGCCTGAGTGGCTCAGTCAGTTAAGCATCTGACTTCGGCTCAGGTCATGATCTTACAGCCTGTGGGTTCGGGCCCTGTGTCAGGCTCTGTGCTGACACCTCGGAGCCTTGAGCCTGCTTTGGAGTCTGTGTCTCCCTCTCTTTCCCCTCACCTGCTTGTACTCTGTCTTCTCTTTCAAAAATAAATAAATGTTAAAAAAATTGTTTTAAAGAATTCAAAATAAAGATTGAAATCAAATTTAGCCAAAACGTTAAGATTTTAGAAAGTCGATAGGTGTGTTCACATACCAACTATAAGCTTGAAATTATTCTTTATACAAAAATTATAATTAAAAATAAAGGAAATGGAACAATTATAATTTTATATAACAGTTTCACTGAGGGGAAAATTAAAAATAAAAATTAATCCAGAAAACAATAAAAAAGGAGAGAGAAAGGAACAGAGAGGTTAAATGAAATTAGTAAAAAAAGCAAATTGTAAGGTATAGATCAGACCCAAATATATCAGTAATCACATCAAGTGCAAATAAACCAAATATCCCTAATAAAATATTGTGATTATCAGACTGAAGTGAAAAAAGGAACTGTATGTTTTTTATAAAAATACCTTTAAAATGACAATACAGAAGGATTAAAAGTAAAAGAATGGAAATTACAAACATGTAAATACTAACCACAGGAAATATTGTAGATGATTGCAATAACACACAAGTATATTTTATTTGTAGAGGAAGAATATTAGAATTAAAGAGGCACATTTCATAATATTTAAAAGGATCAATTCAATGGAAACACACACACACACACACACACACAAACACACACACCTTTTATATCCATATATATAGTATATATTATAATATGTATATATAAACATATATATAGTCTAAATAGCATAGCTTCAAAAAATAGAAAGCAGATGTTGAAAAAATAAAAGAAGAAATAGTAAAACCCACAATCGAGAGATTTGTTTACATTGTTTTTATTAAGGTAAATTAGCATCCTGTGAAATGCACAGATCTTAAATCATAAGTTTAAGTATTTATCAATACATATACCCATGTAACCCACTACCCTATCAAAAGGTGGAATATTTCAGTCACCCTAGAAAGTTCTTTCCTGTCTCACCCTATCAATTCTGCCTTTTCAGAGGCCACCCCGTTGAGTTCTTTCAGCATGTATTAGTTTCATCTTCTAGTTTCGTACAAGTGGAACCGTACACCATGTACTCTTTAGCATCTTCAGCATAGCAGTTTTGAGATTCAGCCATTTTGTTTTATGTACCAGTCCTTTGTTTTTTATTGCTGAGTGTTCCATTGAATGAACATACCACAGTTTGCTTATACCTTCTCCCCTTGAGGGACGTTTGGGCTTGTTTTCAATTGTTTTCAAAGTCACAAATAAAGCTGCTTTGACTTTCTCATGCAGGACTTTTTATGGTCATGTGTTTTCATTTCATTTGGATAAATACCTAGAAGTGAAATTGCTGAGTCACAGGGGAAGTATGTGCTTAGCTGTATAAGAAACTGCCCGATCTTTTTCCAAATGTCTTTGGCAGCATATGAGAGCTCTTTATCTATACACTATCCAGTTTGGTATTGCCAGCCTTTTTTCATTTCAGCCATTTATGGCTAATACCCCTTTTTGGTTTTAATTTGCATTTCTCTGCTGACTAATGATGATGAGCACTTTTTTACATGTTAATTGGCCATTTTTTATATCTCCCTTTGTGACGTGACCATTCAAATTTTTTAAATCCATTTTAATAGGATTGTCTATTATAAAAAAATCTTTAAATATTTATACATTATAAACGTTTTCCCCTGGTTTGTGGCTTGCCTATTATTTTCCTTAATGGTGAATTTTGATGAGCAAAAGTTTTTAATTTTGAAAGGGTCCAATTTCTTTTAAAAAACTTTTCTTAATGTGTCTTTATTTTTGAGAGAGACAGAGTCAGAGCACAAGTGGGGAAGCGGCAGCAAGGGATGGAGACAGAATCCAAAGCCGACTCCAGGCTCCGAGCCGTCAGCACAGAGCCCAACGTGGGGCTCCAACTCATCAACCTGAGCCCATAACCTGAGCCAGAGTTGAATGCTTAAGTGACTAAGCCACCCAGGCGCCCCGAAGGAGTCCAATTGCTTAATTTTGTTTCTTTTATGGACAATGCTTTCTGAAGACCAACCTAAGGGGGCGCCTGGGTGGCTCAGTGGGTTAAGCATCTGACTTCTGCACAGGTCATGATCTCACAGTTCATGGGTTTGAGCTGCGTTGACAGCTCAGAGCCTGGAGCCTGCTTCAGATTCTTTGTCTCCTTCTCTCTCTGCCCCTCTCCTGCTATCACTCCGTGTGTGTGTGTGTGTGTGTGTGTGTGTGTGTGTGTGTGTGTCAAAAATATAAATAAATAAATAGATAAATAAATAAATAAATGAGACCAACCTAAGAATGTTTTGCCAATAGTCTCCAACATTTTCTTCTAGAAGCTTTATAAGTACAGTTTTTTATCTTTAGGGCTATAATATAGTTTGAATTAATTTTTGTGTGGCATAAAATAAGGTGTAAGTTTCTTTTTTATATGAACAGCCAGTTAAATGTTTTTTCTTTCTCCACTATGACAAAATCATAGGCCATATAATAGTAAATATCTACCTGGACTCTCCATTCTCTTTCACTGACCTATTTGTCTGTCTTCACATTATTAATAATTATTGTACTTTTACAAAAAGAATTAAAGACAGGCAATATAGGTCCTTCAGTTTCGTTCTTGTTTTGCATGTTATTTTGGCAAGTCTAGGTCATTTGTGTTACAAATAAATTTTGAATTAGCTTGGACATTTGTACAGAAAAGAAAAGCAAAGATTTTTACTGGAATTGCGTTGACTTTGTGGATCATTTGAGGAAGATAGAAATCTTAATAATATTTAATCTTGCAATACATGAACATGGTGTATTACTTGATTAATATAGATCCTCTGTAATTTCTCTCATCTTTCTCTTTCTGTGTGTGTGTGTGTAATTATATATATAATTTTTATGAATAGGTCCTTTATATCTTTTGTTAGTTTATGTGAAATATTTTACGACTTTTGACATACTACAAATGGTTTGTTTTCATTACAGATTCAATTTTTCATTAATAGTATAGAGAAAAATGTTAATTATTAACCTTGCATCTTGTGATCTTACTAAATCCACTTATTAGTTCCAGTAGCTTTTCTTCATAGATTCCATAGAATTTTCTATGTATCTACTTACCTCCTCTAGAAATACAGTTTTACTTCTTTCTTTCCATTATGTGTGCCTTTCCCCCCCTCATCTAATTCCACTGACTTCTTAGTGAAGTTTTGAATATGAAGTAGAGAGCACATCCTTGCCTTTTCCTCAGAATTAAGGGGAAGTCCTTCATCTTTCATCATTAATATGACATTGGCTATAGACTTTTCACAGATGCCATCTACCATTGTTGAGGGAGATTTCATCTATAACAAGTCTGGAAGTGGGATTCTGTCAAATGCTTTGCCCATGTCTAGTAGGAGGATCATATGTTTTTTTCCTTTATTGTCATATTATGGTAAATTATACTGAATAATTTTCAAATGTTAAACCAACCTTATATTCCTGGAACAAGCCTCACTTATTCATGATACGTAATCTTTTTTATATTTTTCTGATTTGATTTGCTGTAATATATATTTTAATGTTTATTTATTTATTTTGGGTGGGCAGGGGCAGAGAGAGAGGGAGAGAGAGAATCCCAAGGAGGCTCTGTGTTGTCAGTGCCAAGCCTGAGGCAGGACTCGATCCCATGAACTGTGAGATCATGGCCTGAGCCAAAGTCAAGAGTTGGACACTTAACTGATTGATCCACCGCAATTAGCTCTAATATTTTATTAAGGTTTTTGAATGTATGTTAATTAAACATATTAATCTTTAATAATTTTGTTTGGTTTTAGAAAGAGACTAACACTGAACTGAATGAATGAATAATGAATTGGGAAGTGCTCTCTCCTCTCCTACTTTATGAAAGTAATTGTAGGATTATATTGTTTCTTAAACAAATATTGACAGAATTCACCAGTTAAGTGTGTGTGAGTGCATGTATGTGTGTGAGAAGACGTTTAATTATGAATTTACATTTTAGTAGTTATAAAGGTGTCAAGATTTTCTTTATCTTTTTTAGTTTTGATCATTTATTTTTTAAAGATAAATTGATCATTTATCATTATCACTCCCTTTAACTTGTCAACTGTATTGGCATAAAATTTTTGATAATATTCCTTTATTATCTTTGTCAGCCCCCTTTTAATATTGGCAATTTGTGTCTGTTCTCTCTCTTTTTGTGACCAGCCAAGCTAATAATTTTATCAATTTTATTGGTCTTTACTAAGATATGGGTTCTTGGGACACCTGGGTGGCTCAGTTGGCTAAGCATCTGACTCGTGGGTTTGGCTCAGGACATGATCTCAGTTTCCTGAGTTCAAGCCCTGCATTGGGCTCTGTGCTGGCAGTGCAGAGACTGCTTGGGATTCTCTGACTCCATCTCTCTCTGCCCCTCTCCCGCTTGCACTGTTTCTGTCTCTTTCAGGGTAAATAAGCTTAATTTTGTAATAAAAAACAAGATTTACTATATATATCTGTATCTAATGGCATTCTATTTTGAGTTAATGTTTTATCACTTCACATATAATGTTAAACATTATATATATTTACAACAGTATATATATCCTCCTTTTCCATCTTGGTACAAGTGTTGTCATGCATTATATATATATAGACACAAATTGCCAATATATTATATATGTATATATAATTAAATCCCAGAATATATTGTTATTTTTGCTCCAATAAGTCAGTTATATTTTAAAGCAGTTCAAGAATGAGAAACAACATTTTAGACCTACCTGCATGTTTACCATTTGGGAAATCTTCATGTTGCCTTGTAGATTTGAGTTGTCATTTAATAGCATTTGCTTCTCCTCAAAGAACCTTCTGTGGTATTTATTATAGCATAGGCCTGTTGGCCTCAAATTTTCTTAGCATTTACTTGTCTGAATATCTCTTTGTTCCACCTTCATTTTTGAAGAATGTCTTCACATAGATTTGGATTTCTGGGTTTTTAACCACTTTAAAGCTATCTCCCCATTGTCTTTGGCTGTCAGTGTTGCTTTTAAGAATTTAGCAGTCATTCTTATTATTGTTTTCCTGTTTCTAAAGTGTCTTTTTTGGGGGGTAGTGATTTAGGGGTATGCTTTTATCATTTTCTTGTTGGTTTTTAGTATTTTGATTATGATACCATCATAATCAAACAGGTATATCATACCTGTTTCTGTATATTCTTGTATGTGTCTGTATATATGTTGGAGTGCACTTTTCTGTATGTATTTTTAGATCAGTGAAAAGGTTAAAAAAAGGATTAAAATTAAGAGGTTAAGAAGAAATGGTTCATTTCTACTGTACTTGGCTAGTAAACCAATATTGCTTCAGAAATAAGAATTATAAAAATCAAAATGGCATATTAAATGATTATAATGCATAGTTATGGGGGGGTTACCCACAGTTTCCCTTCATTGAGCTTTTTTTTTTTTTAGTAATGTGGGAAAAAAAATAAACAACATTTGGTTCATTTAGGCACCAAATTTGAGAGTGGTGAGACTCAGTAAAATTTGCTCAACTTTACACTTATTTCATCTCTGCTTATTCTTTAGTGGACTTTCTCCCACTCTCCAAGTTCAGAATATTTTCTTTCTTTTCTGAACACAGATGTGAGTGGAATTTTTTTTAATGCTGAAAAAAGATCTAGGCAGAAGCTATTCAGATGGATGGAATGCAGAAGCAAAGCTCCTTCCCTCCTTCCTTCACCCTCTTTTCCTCCCCGCCCTAAATATGTTTCAGAAGGGTCAATGCAGAATGTGGTGCTAACTCTAGAAACAGAATCTGAAGGAAATGGAAGGAAAAAATGTTTTGTGTTTGGTGAATCACGTAAAAGGATAGTGGAGATCTTTGAGGGAGAGTAAACTAATGAATGCTGTCTATTTGGACTTAAAGATATGTCTTCACAAGTGCCCATATGGTCATGAAACCACTTTAAAATCTGTGCTCAAAATGAATTTTTTAGTGTATTCAAATTATTTTATTCTGGAAGACATGACTACTTTAAAGAAAGCATAATCGACAAAGTTCTATCAATAGGAAAGGGACAGCAAGAGGGCAGAGCTTTGTTCAAGAGAAAATGAGTGAGAATGGGAATAAAAAACTAATAACCTTCTGAGCAGAGAAAGAAACTAAGAAAAGAACATGTTAGCACTGTCTCTGGGAGTTTCTTCTGGATAGCTGAGAAAGAGGAAAATGGGCAGAGAGAGAAAGCATGAATGCTCAGGGATCCCAAGACCAAGCATGAAATAGTACCAATGAGCCATCTCTTGCTAGTGAGCCAAAAGCTAACTTCTTGGGGGGTACTAAAAGGACTTTTGATCTAAATTCACCTCCAGCTAATCTAAAATCCCTAAGATATAACACACCACAGAAGAATTGGGGCAAATAAGTCTCTAGGAGTTTGGAATTCCAATTACGTTATTCCCTCAGCCCCTGAAGTCAATTGATAGTAAATATAGAACAAATGAGGATCAAAGTCTCAGCTCTGAAAATGGAACTACGTGTCCAAAAACCCCCCATAGGTTCCTAGGTAACCCTAACTTGGTAAACAAAGATGGGACCTTGGGACCAAGTAGCTTCCTGCTACTTCCCCAGTTGAGACATTGGGACTTAACCTTGGTGAGAGCTAAGTCTGCACAACGGACTCTGAGTTCATTTACCCAGGAAGATTGCAACCTGTCTTACAAACCCAGTCACAAGAAGCTTGCAGAATGTGAGAGAGATTCTGGCCTCCAGGCAAATATCTAGTGGGTGCTTAAGCAAGGTGGACAGGGTAGAAGAGAGCCCACTGCACTTCTTCTCTGTTGAGTTCCCTGGGAAACAGACACTGAGATGGCATTTGGGGTAAAGAAGGTTTTAGGGGAAGTAAAACTTCTGCATATAAAAAAGAGGAGGTATGACTGCATGAGGGAATGGCCTGACCGTAATGCAGACCCGACACAATTTTCTGCCAGTCCAATGGAGATGTAGAGGCAGGCTCAGCCATTAGAGAAGTGCTGTTTTGGGTAGAAATGGCTAGGCCCTTGTCCTGCCAACTTGTTCAGTCAGTGGCTGGGTGACGCCTCCTCAAACAGCATCAAAACTGAGGCAGATCCTAGAGAGGATAAGGCTGGAAGTAATGTTTCCCTACTCCTCGAAGCTGTGTGGGACCTTCTCAGGATAGGACCCTAGCAGCTCATCTCTACGCCTGCCTTAGGGTCCATGCCCTGTGCCATGCAGATCTACTTCTCTGTACATATGTGGGGAGCAACCCCTGCCCAGGGCTCTGAAGGGAAACTTAGAAGAGGGAGGAGGGCAGAACAAACAAAGCCCCCCTTGCTGCAGTTAGTCTTGGGGCCGCTACCGACACTCAGGGTCTCCCTATTCTATCCATTCAAATTCCCCTTGCTCTCAGCTGCCACCTCTGCTTCAGTGGTGGTGTGACCATATCCTTTATCGACGAGGAGTCGGAGCCCCTGTTAACCACACCTTTCTCAGAGCGTGTGATTGCACTCGTCTAATCACAGTTACAGCTGAGCATAGGGGTACCAGAGGGCACCCAACTGAGCTGCCACATGTATCATTCCTCCTTGTCCTCACTATATATCCAATCCTGACCTATTACTTGAAACCAAACTAATAATAATTTTGGTGCCAACTTTCCTCCAAGTGGTTGGTTGGTTTCTTTGAGGAATAATGACATTCTGAGGTCTCAATATTGCTTTCTATTGCTGGCAAGGTAGAGGTTTAGAGGCAGATGTAATTGGCCTTGGTAAGTGGTTATTCACGTTGGTTTGTACACTGTCTTCATCTTTGCCACCGTGGCCATGTGGTTTGCCCACTCCAGCACTGGGGTGACTTGTCGACAAAAACTAACACCAGCAGGTGGAATCTACTTGTCTGCTTAGTCATTTGGGGGCTCTTCTGCTGTGTATGCCTTCTGGTGGGTGTTAACACATGACCCAGTGATCTTTATGCCATGTCCACTCTTTCATGGCCATCCATATGCCTCTATCTCAAGCCTCCTTGTTTTAATTTTCTAGTCTTTCTCCTTCAGGCCTCTGGACAGCTGATCAGACCAGTCACCTGCTGGTGGTTCATATATACTCAAACGTAGGGACATTTTTCCTTCCACCCAAGCAGATAACCAGCTGCATCATGTAAAGCTCAGTCTGTTGAGCAGCTTTCCTTGCCAGTGTCTCTCAGTCTCTCTCCCCCAAGTGAAGCTGTGGTGCAGATCCAATTTGGTCTTTCACCCACATATCAAGCCATCCATTCATTAGTCAAGTTTGGGCTTTTTCCTCCTCCTCCTTCAGCCAATAGGGGGCAGCCCAAAGGGGCACTGATACACTCATAGGGGGTGAAGTGGGGGTTTGGGCCTCTTGGTCATGCAGATTGCTATGTCTGAGTCATGCATGTATTGTCTAGGTTGTATCCTCTCTGTCTAATGGTGGATTGCTGCTGAGCCTGCCTAATTTCTCTCTGTGGAATCTGACAATCTTGACTTGACTTCCAATTTGAAACAATCCATTATCTTGGTGTCTGTAACCCCACACTTTCCTGGATTTTCTTCGGCCTTTTGGCTTATTTTTCTCCAGCTCGTTTGTTGCTGCTTGTTTCTCTTCCTATACTTTAAATGCTGGTGCTTCATAGGTATCTACCCTTGGTCCGCTGGTCCCCTTATTTCTCATATCTGCTCTTTGGGTTTCTCAGGGCTGGGGATATTGTATAACACATAAATTTGTAATAAAAATGGAGTTTAAACTTTAGCTATACTATTTAGTAGCTGTTGAATTTATGTAGGAGGTTGAACCCCTGTACCTTGGTATAACTACTTTATTAGTAAGGATCAAATAGGTCAATATTTGCCAACTACTTAGCATGATATTTGCCCCAAAATAAGTATTCTTGGATGGTAATTTTCAATTAAAGCTATTTAACTGCTATCATGCCTAGAATCATAGCCTAGACCTCTGTTGATTTTTTTTAATATTTATTTTTGAGAGAGACAGAGACAGAGTACAAGCAGGGGTGGGGTGGGACACAGAGAGAGAGGGAGACACAAAATCTGAAACAGGCTCCAGACTCTCAGCTGTCAGCACAGAGCCTGATATGGGACTTGAACTCATGAACCATGAGATCATGACCTGAGTCAAAGTCAGATGTTTAACCGACTGAGCCACCCAGGCACCCCTAGACCTCTGTTTTAAGCCTTGATTGTTTATGGTTGATTGCCTAATGTCCCACAAGCAGTCAATCTAAATGTATATATGTTTGAACTCCTCATCTTTCTACCTGAATATGCTTTTTTGGTGGCTCCATCATTCAATGAATGATGAAGCTAGTTGGAAATATCACCTCCATTTTCTCCATCATCCCAACCTAATGAATTACTTTTACCTTCTAAATATTTATCAAATCTATCTCTCTTTCTTCAGGGGAGAGAGGTAGTGGCACAGGTAGAGTTCTAATCTTGCCAACTAAAGGAAGTTAGAAAATTTAGACTCTTCTTTAAGAACAGAACATTTTTCTGGGTAACTCAGGTTGTTTAGGGAGCAAATAGTGTTTTCTCTCCATTCACCTACCCACCTGGTCACCGCACATGTGCACACACACATGCGAGTGCATACACACACACACACACACACACACACACACACAGTTTTCATGGAGATGGGATGGTCTTATATCTTTATATAAGCTCTTCTATGTGTTCTTCATAGTCTCTGATGTTAGTTGGTTGATATTGTCTTTACCTTGAGCCTCTTATGCTGATGTTTTCTGAGGTGCAACTGGCTGAATCTAACTTTTGTAGAGCATAATGCTTAGCTCCACAGCTCCTACCACAGCCTTGAGTTATAAGGTTCCTGCCATGGTGTCCCACTGACCCATTCCAACCTCAGCCTCTTCTAATTTGGGGGCAACCAGAGAGGCCTAAAAATTACATCTGACATTTCTAGGCCATGCTTAATTATGCAAGTCCCCTTGAGGCTGTCCTCTGGATCACCCACCTGGACACCTTTCTTTGTCTCACATTCCAGAGTCACTATCTAAGTATCACCATTTTCCTCTGTATTATAATGCTAAATACAGCTCTTTGCCACAGAGCTTCAAAATATGCTGTTCCCTGAGAAGTATAAAACTAAAAGTTGCCTCCCTCATGGCAACCTCTGAGATTTTTCACAAATTTATTTGTATGTTTTCTCCACAGTCTTCTCCCTTAAGGTTTAGCTAAGCAAGAGCAGATAAATAAGTGGGAACTCTCTGGCTCTCCCTTCTTCCTCTATCTTCTGCTGCCAGGCTTTTTTGGGAAAAAAATTTCCTTTCCTCTCTATATTATTTTTAATGGCAAAAGTCAACATTTCAACCTCTAGGATTTGTTTTAGACCCACACAGGTAACTTTTGGAATTAAGAACCTCTTTGTCCCCAAAACCTGACACAAGATTACTCTTCCCCATAGACGAGGCAAGTGTCAGCTTTGAGATTGAGAATAGAAAGATGACCTGTTTCTGTTTGTTTCTCTGCTTTAACAATCTGCTTCTGGCTGGAAAAGGAATTAATCATGTGCGATAAGACAGAAATGCTAAAATTCACATTAATAATTATATTATGATTTATAAGAAATACATATTTGGTCACTCAGATGACCAAATATATTTCTCATTTATATTTGGTCTTAGTCCATGGTTCCTGGCATACAGCTCTCAAAACCCTTGGGATTTCCTAAATTTAGAGAGTAACAATGGTGTCTTTTGTTATGTTAATTAGGTGATGTGGGAACCTCCAATCTGTAGCAGGTCAGTGGGAAGCACTTGTAACCTGGGCTTGTGATTGGCATCCAGAGTTGGAGGACACCCTGCTGGTGTGTGAGAATTGCTTGTTGGTGTGGGGGCAGTCCCCCCAAAACTGGCAGTTGAGAACACCAAAAGAATAATGTCCAGCACTTTGCCAGATATTTAAAATTTTTCTCTTCATCCTTCTCTGCCCTGTGCTATGCCCCAGAAGAGTAACTTTATGGATGGCCTTGATCCCCTCCCTTGTGTCTTGAGATTGTGGGTTAGTCAGTGGGATGCACAGGTAAGAAATTAGAGATTGGAGGTGAATAAGTCATGGAGTTTATTCTCCCAGCTTCCCAACTACCTCCACCAGAGGCCATAGCTCCCATCCAGCAGACTGCTCATACACTCACAGCTCCCTCTTACCATTCTAGTAACTTCTCTCCCACTTCATCTCTCTAGATCTAGGGATGGTGACATCTCTGATCTCCTGCTAACTCTCTGATGATATACCAACCCTTGTTTGTGTCCATTAACTTTTTATAAACAACCCCTTAATTCGTCTCTCCTCAGTTGTCCCATTAAGTATGATTTACTTCACTCCAGACCATTGATAAATCGATGATATCTGTATGATTTTTATCTTCATGACTTTTTTCAATTAGATTAGAATGTTAAGGCAGGGATTCTAATTCTTAAAATTCTCTTTTATCCCTTCTCTCTACTACCAAGCACAATACTCTGCTTACAACGATGAGCACTAAATGCTTTCAGAAAATCTTCATTTAATCACTTAGCTGCTATGTACTGGACACTATTTCAGTCACTGTGGATACCATGATGAACAAGATGGACCAGTCCTTGTCCTGATGGAGTTCATACTTTCCGGACTGTGTTTCCCCATTGCAGGTTGCAATTTTTGATGAACATAGTGTGCACTAGTTATTGATCGTCCTGGTCACATCCCTTTTAAATAAATCTGTCCTACATCCCAGTTGGCTAGGACAAGGTGGAGCTATGTGTAAGCCAAAATTTCAAGACCCAGAAGCAATGAATAAGTCATTGAAGCTTGTCAGTATAATGAGAGATTATGCAACAGTAAGTAATGGGCTTGGAAAGAAATATAGATGCCATAGGTTGATAGACCAGTTTGCCTTAGTTCTGATTAGATTTTCCATGAAGCCTTACTCCATCCTAGTTCTTAGCTTCTTGGAAGTTCCATATTAAAGTTTCACCAGAAAACCTCCTTTGCTTGGAACAGTTCGAACAGCTCCTAGTTCCTCCTGGCCAGACGTGTCTGAGGAAGCATGCTTCCCTGGAGAGGAGGGAGATGGAAGTAAAAGTTCTCAGTGGACTGTGAGTGTGGTAGTGCTGCTGCCAATGGCATCACTAAGTGTATGGGGGTGCAGGCTGAACCAATGCAGAAGCTGTTTTACTTTCCTTACTAGTGTCCAGTAAGACTGTATTGTCTCCCAAGCTGGGCTTTTAGGCAATCGTCCTTCATGAATCATGGTGCTACAGCTTGTTTATCTTTCCCTGACCCTCATATTTTACCCTCCCCATCCATAATTTTTTTTCTCTGCATGATATAAAATTGCCAGATGGATCCCTTGCTTTACTTGATCTCTGGATCATTTGTACACCTGCTATTCCTGCTGGTACTTGCCACTGGGATTCCACTGTCTAAGAGGACTGCCAAGGTACATTTGTCATAGCATGGCTCATTATCACACAGACTAAAGGCAGGTCCATGTCTTAAAATACAGCTATTGAAATTGATTGTAAGAGTCCCGCAAAACTAAAAGAACAAAACAAAACAAACCATTTATGGAATCTGTCCCCAACATTTCATTATTAAAAAAAAAAAAATCTGTAGTGATCTACTGGTTGCCTTTTTCCTACAATTGTCTGGTCTCATTGCTGACAACTCATTTTTGCAATCTCAGTCTGGCCCCATCTTTTGAGACCAACCTTGCTGAAGGCAGGGAGAAAGTAAGTGAGCTCAGGAAATTCAGTAGCATGTAAACCTTGCATTTTTAATTTTGATCTTACACTTTTGTTTTAGCAACTAGATTCTTCCTTTGCTTTGAGATCTACCTGATCCAGGGGCAGGTAGGTGGACACAAGAGTCACTTCTGGCTTTGCTACCAGGTGCCTCTGGGGGTGTTTGAGAGGCCACCTCACTTGACTCAGAAGAGTCTCATCAGAATCAACCTATTTTACATTTGAAATCCATTTTTAATGGAGCCAGGACTGGAATAAGGCTGTTGGTACTTCAGTCTCATGCTTTTTATTTTCAGGCAATGTTTATTTTCTTCCTTAACATACACCTGTTCTGGAATATATGGAAATAGTTTTAATATAAAGAAGTTTTAAATCACTTGTAATCTCACTATCCCAGTGATAACCATTGCTAATATTTATGAATTTTTAATTTATGTATATCCTTTTTTACATTGTTTAGTCACTCTATATATAAAATTTGGCAACCTAAAATTTTGCATCCAGTGAATTTGGAAGGTTTTTTGTTTCTATTTTTTTATGCTGTCACATGTTGATTTGGATCATATTTAATTGGTCCCAAGGCTAACCTATATATCTCAAATCACTTCAAGGCAAAAAAAAGAAAAAGAAAAAGAAAAAGAAAGAAAGAAAAAAGAAAAGAAATAAAGGTAAGAAAAGAAAAGAGGGGCACCTGATCGGCTTAGTCAGTTGAGCATCCAACGTGGGCTCAAGTCATGATCTCATGGCTTATGAGTTTAGCCCTGTGTTGGGTTCTGTGCTGACAGCTCAGAACCTGAAACCTGCTTCATATTCTGTGTCTCCCTCTCTCTGACCCTCCCCTACTTGCGTGTTCTCTTTCTCTCTCAAAATAAAGAAACATTAAAGAAATTTAAAGAGGAGAGAAGAAAGGAAAATAAATGAAAAAAGAGAAGATAAAAGGAAAGGGAAGGAAAGGGAAGGGAAGAAAAGAAAAGCAATAGAATCTCCCAGATGTAACAGAGACTGTCCTATATCCCTACAACTCTATCAGGGAACATTAAGGCAAGACCAACCTGAGTTAAGGTTTGTCGGGCTGGGCATTTTATATAGACCAAAGGGAAGTTTGTAGATAGGCACACAGTAAACACAATACAGGAATTGTCTTGATTCCCTCCTTAAACTATGTAAAATTTGAATACCTCTTTCACGGTAGTCAGTGCAGGGAAAGATCTGTAGTACCACCCAAAAGATTCTAGTATGGGACATAAAGCAAAGCACACCTTTTCAGCAAGCATGCTCGTGATGGGGGAAAACTATGTCTGCGAATAACAGCAGAGTTCTGTTTAATCAGCTTCACTTATGTGCAATGCCAACCTAAAAGTTAGACGAGAAAAGCCACCACCTTTGTGGTTTCATAGGCAAAGTCCTTGAACTTTCCCCACAATCCCAAGCCTGGACACCTCTGCATCCTTAGTTGCTGAATTCCCACTGATCAGTGTTTTTTGGATGAAGATATTAAAGAATTTTGTTATAGTGCAAATGCATCATGTCAGTAAATCATGACTTTGAGCTACCAGCTTGGATGAATGGCTGATGCATAATGAAGATCTGCCTCAACACAACAGGGGCAGGTCACATAGCTGTGAGACCAGGACCTGGGCGCCTAGAAGGAATGATGGAAGGCACCAGTGCCAGCCCTGCGGGGAGGCTCTGACGGGAGCCATGACAGCACGTACACGCTGGGTACCCAGTGCTAGAGGAGCAACGAGGAGCAATGTGAGAGAGGAATGACACTGAGAACAGCCTTCGTCATTATGGATCTTGGAGAATAGATTCAGTTCACAGACCTGTAAAGAGCCCGGCTGTCTCATGTTTAGAAAAACAAATTAAGTAAATATGTATTCTCGACATCATAACCGTTCCATCTGTGGATGAAACAGGAAGCTTTCCTTGGGAGCAGGAGTAAGGTTCAGCCATGGCACGGGGCCCAGACCACTGGGCAGAGGCCCTTCCTGTTGGGAGAAAGAGTCACATTCCCCTGTTATTTGTGACAGCCTCAGGACCCACAGGCTGCCTGCAATGTGCAGACTGCATAATTCAGCATGAAGGTTGCCAACGATTTTTGGCCTCGGCTCTTTAACTGGTTTTCATTTAGCAACAGTTTCACATTTTTCCAGGACGCTTCATGTTTTAATGAAGAAAAACTGGGCGACCTTTAGTCAACTTGGCAAAAGACATGGTGAGTGACAGTGGTCCAGAATAGTAATTACAGAGCTTACTATCATCATTAAAAATCCTGAGCAGCCATCGTAGTTCATTCTCATGTGGATTGAAAGAGAAAAATGTCTGTCCTTAAGACAGGACAGTTGTTCATACTCACCAAGTCATGAAGCTGTGCAACCATTTGTGGTTCTAGAAGCAAGGCTTTGATGGTGACAGAGGGGACGTTACCCATGGAGTAAATTGGGGCCAAAACCCGGGGTGTCATCTCCAGCCCTGTGCCGCACGGCTCCCATCATGGTCTCTCATCTCCCAGGGTATGTAAATATCGGGTAAAACTGGCCATACAATCAAGGACATGAATAATCTGCAAATTGACTCAACATATCTCATTACATCCTTGACAAAACCAGAACATTCTTACCACAGACCATGCTACCCAAACCTCCTGCCCACCACACTTCTAACAGAAAATGTATACCAGCCTTTTGGAAAGTGACCTCCCAGCCACACACAGGGATTTATTCATTATCCTAGCAGAAGCTTCCTCTGGATGGCAGAATTTTTAGAGCCTGAAAATATAGCTGCTCCAGTCTCATTATGGGTCTTTCAGCTGGAGGCAGTGACCAAAACAGGGTGCACCCAGGTCTGTGATATGGGCCTGATCTGGAACCAGAAGAAAATGTCCAACCATCTTTCAGCTTTTGTGCCTCAAATCTATGGCAAGGACATGATTCCTCACCCTCCCCATTTGATTCACCAGATGTACAGCAGATTTACAGACTGGTTCCCAAATCAAGTGAAAATGTGGGGGGCACCACAAAGGACACCACAGCCATTGCTCCGTTCTATGCGTCTGCCAGAAAAGGACCTTCCAGGACTTGGCATTTTTCACTCTCTATATTCAATATTTGTAATTCCAACCCGCACCTCTTTGCTTTACAGTTCGGTCCATTCACTTTGCCAGTTTTACTTTAAAGGGAAACACAAAGCAGACGTTGTTAAGGTTCTTTTACAGCTCTATGTTGTCAACTGCTTTGCAAAGGTGTATACAATTTTTTGCTGCAGCCAAGTGGCTCAGTCTGCTAAGCTCTGTCTCTTGAAATTGGTTCAGGTCATGATCTCATGGGATCTCGGGATCGAGCTCCACATTAGGCTCTGTATTGACAGCACAGAGCCTGCTTAGGATTCTCTCTCTCTCTCTCTCTCTCTCTGCCCCACCCACTCACGTGAGCATGCTCTCTCTGCCTCTCAAAAAATAAACTTAAAAAAAAGTTTTAAAAATGGTGTATGCAACTTTTTGTTCACGTGTGATAAAGCAGGTATTTTTAAAGACTATGCAGCTATCAAGCCCCATATTCTTAGTAGATGGCGTAGCCTTGAGCCAGATAGTAGACATTTGGAAAATTATTTTAATTTTATTAAAGTTTTCCTATTATTGACAGACAGAGGGAGACAGAGCATGAGCAGGAAAGGGGCAAAGCGAGAAGGAGAAATAGAGTCTGAAGCAGACTCTAGGGTCTGAGCTGTCAGAACAGAGACCAATGTGGGGCTCGAACTCACAAACCACGAGATCATGACCTGAGCTGAATTAGGATGCTCAACCAACTAAGCCACCCAGGTGCCCTGAAAATTGTGTTTTTTTTTAATGTTTTATTTCTTTTTTAAAATAATTTATTGTCAAGTTGGTTTCCATATAACACCCAGCACTCATCCACACAAGTGCCCTCCTCCATGCGCATCACCACACTTCACATCCCCCCCACCCCCATCAGCCTTCGGTTTGTTCTCGACATTCAAGAGTCTCTCATGGTTTGCCTCACTCCCTTTCCCCCACAATTTTACCCCTTCTTTTCCCCCATGGTCCTCCATTAAGTTCATCCTAATCCTCCTATACGTCCAAACATATGGTATCTGTCCCTCTATGCCTGACTTATTTTGCTCAGCATAACACCCTCAAGGTCCATCCATGATGCTACACATGGCCAGATTTCATTCTTTCTCATTGCCATGTAGTATTCCATTGTATAGATAAACCACATCTTCATGATCCATTCATCAGTTGATGGACACTTAGGTTCTTTCCATGATTTGGCTATTGTTGAGAGTGCTACCATGAACATTGGGGTACATGTGCCCCGATGCATCAGCACTCCTGCATCCCTTGGGTAAATTCCTAGGAGTGCTATTGCTGGGTTATAAGGGAGTTCTATGGTTAATTTTTTTGAGGAACCTCCACACTGTTTTCCAGAGGGGCAGCACCAGTTTACATTTCCACCAACAGTGTAGGAGGGTGCCCGTTTCTCCACATCCTTGCCAGCATCAAGAGTCCTCCGATTTGCTTATTTTAGCCACTCTGTCCTGTGTGAGGTGATATCTCAGTGTGGTTTTGATTTGTATTTCCCTGATAATGAGGGACGCTGAGTATCATTTCGTGTGTCTGTTGGCCATCTGGATGTCCTCTTTGGAGAAGTATCTGTTTATATCTTCTGCCCATTACTTCACTGGATTGTTTATTTTGTGGGTGTGGAGTTTGGTGAGTTCCTTATAGATTCTGGATACTAGCCCTCTATCTGATATCACATTTGCAACTATCTTTTCCCATTCTGTTGGCTGCCTATTAGTTTTATGGATTGTTTCCTTTGCTGCGCAGGAGCTTTTCATCTTGATGAGGTCCCAATAGCTCATTTTTGCTCTTGATTCCCTTGCCTTTGGGAATGTGTCAAGTAAGAAATTGCTGCGGTTGAGGTCAAGGAGGTTGTTTCCTGCTTTCTCCTCTAGGGTTTTGATAGTTTCCTGTCTCACGTTCAGGTCCTTTATCCATTTTGAGTTTATTTTTGTGTATGGTGTGAGAAAATGATCTAGTTTCATTCCTCTGCATGTTGCTGTCCAGTTCTCCCAGCGCCATCTGTTAAAGAGGCTGTTTTTTTTCCATTGAATACTCTTTCCTTTGAATTCCTTTGAATACTTTTCCATTGAATACTGCTTTGTCAAATATTAGTTGGCTGTACACTTTTGGATCCAATTCTGAGTTCTCAATTCTATTCCATTGGTCTGTGTGTCTGTTTTTGTGCCAATCCCATACTGTCTTGATGATGAGAGCTTTGTAGTAGAGGCTAAAGGCTGGGATGGTGATGCCTCCCGTTTTGGTTTTCTTCTTCAATATTACCTTGGCTATTTGGGGTCTTTTGTGATTCCATACAAATTTGAGAATAGTTTGTTCTAGTTTTGACAAGAATGCTGGTGCAATTTTTATTGGGATTGCGTTGAATATGTAGATTGCTTTGGGTAGTAATGACATTTTAACTGTATTTATTCTTCCAATCCATGAGCATGGAATGTTTTTGCATTTCTTTGTTTCTTCTTCAATTTTCTTCATAAGTTTTCTATAGTTTTCATCATACAGATCTCTTATATCTTTGGTTAGGTTTATTCCTAGGGATTTTATGTTTTTTGTGCAATTGTGAATGGGATCAGTTTCTTGATTTCTCTTTCTGTTGCTTCATTGTTGGTGTATAAAAATGCAACCGATTTCTGTATGTTGATTTTGTATCCTGCAACTTTGCTGAATCATGGATCAGTTCTATAGGCTTCAGGTGGAGTCTGTCGGGTTTTCTATTTAGAGAATCATGTCGTCTGCAAAAAGTGAACGTTTGACTTCTTCTTTGCCTATTCTGATGACTTTTATTTCCTTTTGTTGTCTGATGGCTGATGCTAGGACTTCCAGCATTATGTTAAACAGCAGTGGTGAGAGTGGACATCCCTGTCGTGTTCCTGATCTCAGGGGGAAAGATCTCAGATTTTCCCCGTTGAGGATGATGTTAGCTGAAGGCTTCTCATAGATGCCTTTTATGATGTTTAAGTAAGTTCCTACTATCCCGACTTTCTCGAGGGTCTTTATTAAGAAGGGATGTTGTATTTTGTCAAATGCTTTTTCTGCATCTATCAACAGGATCATATGGTTTTTCTCTTTTCTTTTGTTGATGTGATGGATCACATTGATTGATTTGAGAAATGTTGAACCAGCCCTGAAACCCAGGAATGAATCCCACTTGATCTTGGTGGATAATTCTTTCTATGTGCTGTTGAATTCGATTTGCAAGTATCTTGTTGAGGATTTTTGCATCCGTATTCATCAAGGATATTGGCCTGTAGTTCTTCTTTTTTGCTGGGTCTCTGTCTGGCTTGGGAATCAAAGTGATGCTGGCTTCATAAAATGAGTCTGGAAGTTTTCCTTCGATTTCTATTTTTTGGAATAGCTTGAGAAGAATGGGTATGAATTCTATTTTAACTGTCTGGTAGAATTCCCCAGGGAAGCCATCTGGCTCAGGGCTCTTATTTGTTGGGAGATTTTTGATAACTGATTCAATTTCCTCACTAGTTATGCGGCTATTCAGATTTTCAGTCTTTTCCCATGTGAATTTTGGTAGTGAGTGTGTTTTTAGGAATTTGTCCATTTCTTCTAAGTTGTCCAATCTGTTGGCATATAATTTTTTCATAGTATTCCCTGATAATTGGTTGTATTTCTGAGGGGTTGGTTGTAATCAGTCCATTTTCATTCATGATTTTATCTATTTCGGTGTTGTCTCTTTTCTTTTTGAGAAGCCTGACTAGAGGTTTGTCAATTTTGTTTATTTTTTTAAAAAAACCGACTCTTGGTTTCGTTGATCTGTTCAACCATTGTTCTGGATTCTATATTGTTTATTTCTGCCTTGATTTTTATTATTTCTCTTCTCCTACTGGATTTGGGGTGCTCTTGTTGTTCTCCATCTAGTTTCTTTAGGTGTGCTGTTAGATTTTGCACTTACGCTTTTTCTAATTTCTTGAAATAGGCCTGGAGTGCAATGTACTTTCCTCTTAGGAGTGCCTTTCTGCATCCCATAGAGTTTGGATTGTTGTATTTTCATTTTCAGTTGTTTCCATATATATTTTAATTTCTTCTCTGATTGCCTGATTGGCCCATTCATTCTTTACTAGGGTGTTCTTTAACCTCCATGTTTTTGGAGGTTTTCCAGACTTCCTGTGATTGATTTCAAGTTTTATAGCATTGTGATCTGAAAGCAACTCCACATTGCTGTAAGTGGAGTATTAAAGTCCCCTGCTTTAGTATTATTCTTATCCATAAGATTGTTTTTGTTTGTGATTGTTTTATATATTTAGGTGCTCCCATATTTGATGCGTAGACATTTATAATTGTTAACTCTTCCTAATGGATAGACCGTGTGATTATTATATAATGCCCTTTTTCATCCTTTGTTACTGTCTTTACTTTAAAGTCCAGTTTGTCTGATATAAGTATAGCTACTCCAGCTTTCTTTTGACTTCCAGTAGCATGATAGATTTTCTCTATCCCCTTATTTTCAATCTGAAGGTGTCCTCCAGTCTAAAATGAGTTTCTTGTAGACAGCAAATAGATGGATTTTGTTTTTTTTTTTAATCCATTCTGCTACCCTTTGTCTTTTCATTGGGGCAGTTAGTCCATTTACATTCAGTGTTATTATTGAAAAATATGGGTTTAGAGTCATCATGTCCTCTGTGGGATTTATACTTGTGGTGGTGTCTCTGGTATCTTGTGTTCCTTGCAACATTTCCCTAAGAGAATCCCCCTCAGGATTTCTTGTAGGGCTGGTTTAGTGGTGACAAATTCTTTCAATTTTTGTTTACTTGGAAAGACTTTTATCTCTCCTTCTATTCTGAACAACAGGCTTGCTGGATAGAGGATTCTTGGCTGCATATTTCTTCTGTTCATCATATTGAAGATCTCCTGCCGTTCCTTTCTGGCCTGCCAAGTTTCAGTAGATAGGTCTGTCACCACTCTGATAGGTTTTCCTTTGTATGTTAGGGCCCTTTTCTCCCTAGCTGCTTTCAAAATTCTCTCTTTGTCCTTATATTTTGCCAGTTTCACTATGATATGTTGTGCAGAAGATCGATTCAAGTTACGTCTGAGAGGAGTTTTCTGTGCCTCTGCAATTTCAATGTCTGTTTCCTTCCCCAGATTGGAGAAGTTCTCTGCTATAATTTGTTCCAGGACTCATTCATCGCCTTTCCCTCTCTCTTCCTCTTCTAGGATTCCTATGATACGGATATTGTTCCTTTTGATTGTATCGCTGAGCCCTTGAACTCTCCTTTCATGTTCCTGGATCAGTTTATCTCTCTTTTTCTCAGCTTCCTCTTTATCTATAATTGTGTCTTCTAAATCACTTATTCTCCTTTCTGCCTCTTCAATCCGTGCATTGAACGCCTCCATTTTATTATGAATCTCATTTATAGCATTTTTTAATTCATCACAACTATTTTTAAGCTCCATAGTCTTTGTAGCAATAGTTTCTCTGATGTCTTCCATGCCTTTTTCAAGCCCAGTGATTAATTTTATGACTATTGTTCTAAATTCTTGTTCAGTTATTTTGCTTATATCTGTTTTGAGCAGTTCTTTAGCTGTCAATTCTTCCTGAAATTTCTTTGGAGGAGAGTTCTTCCGTTTTGTCATTTTGGTTAGCTTTCTATCTCTTGTTAGTTTTAAAAGCTTGTTATGCACTCTGCACCTGTGAGTGCTGCTGTACCAAAGAAGGCTCTTTGATTGTCCAGGGCCTGTCCATTCAGAAAGTGTTCTTTGAATGGTGTCTCTTGGTCTCTCTTGTTGAGACCTTGGTTATTTTATTTTCCTACTCATAGTGGTATTTGGGACTCTCCAACCTGTGTACGTTGGCTTGTTTCCTCAGGTAGCCATGGGGGGGGGGGAACCAAACACACAGGGGACAAAGACACACAAACTCACAGACAAATCCAACAAACACACAGACTGAAAGGGAAAAAGAAAGGAAAAAAAGAAAGGGACATGTACAAAAAAAAAAGGAAGGAGGGAGGACAAATAATAAAAAAAAAATATGTAAGAAAGAAAAAAGAAGAAAAGAAAAAAAAAATAGACAAAGGACAGTCTAAAGCATAGAACCAGAATTCCCAGCTACAAATAAAGAGCCGGTTGTATGCAGTGCTGGTGGAAGAGCATAGAGAAAGAGAGAAATGACAAGGTGGGGAGGAAGCGAAATTGGAAATGAAATGAGCAAGCAAAAAGACTAAGAGGCTTAATTCAGAGAGCGAAAGAGGGGAATATGGTTGGAGAGGAGGTGAAAGAAATGACGATAATGCTACTCAGAAAACTATATAGTCTGATTGCTCCAGAGAGAAAGAGATAAAACGTAACGGTGGAGGTGTAGAATTTACATCTAGAGAATGGATTAAATGTGACTGTTTAAGCAAGCCAGTGATGAGAATTAATCAGGTCAGTGCATCCATGTTGGTCTTTCCCAGGTTCTGGTAAAAAAAAAAAAAGGGGGGGGGCGGGGAGAGTAGCTCTCTAGTGGGGATGGGAATGGTTTGGTCCAGTGCATTGCTTGGGAGTCCTGCCTTGGCAGTTGTGGGGAGAAAAGTGGCGGTGCCCCAGTCCCTTATCAAACCAAGCATTGCAACTCACTCTTTTGGGTGTGAGCTCCCTGTGCCACAGGTGTAGCCAAGGTGGGCGGGGCTCTATATCCCAAGCCAGATCTCATTTCCACATCTCAGTCTGCGCGCCCCATTGATACTGCTCGAAATAAAAACTCGCAGGTGAGCTCCTCAGAGCAGTTTCTAGCCTCTCGCCTCCCCCTCCCCCCTCCGCCCCGGGGATCGAGCCGGAAGCCGCTGCTCGTGTCCCCTCTAGGTCGAGTTGGCAAGCGAGGAGCAGTTTCACCTGGGGTCACCTGGGATGAGTGTGTCTGCCCAGGGTCAGGTGGACAGCAGGAAACCGGGTCCCTCTGTGTCCCGAGTGGAGGGTTTTCTCTTCTCCAGCGACAGGGACAGTGTCTTGAGCAGTTTCGGCCACTCTTTCTTTTTTCCCCCTAGACTCACCACGGCTCTCTGCAAATGGGGATCCCCCCCCCCCCCTCTGTGTCTCTGGTCCCAGCCCAATTTTATCTTCCCCAGTTCGCACTTATGCTATAAGGTTTTCTCAGTGGACTCTGTCTCCTTTTCCTTCCAAACTCCTGGATTCTGTAAGGGTTCCTATGGCTTCAGGTCTTCTCCATTTGAGATATGGGGGCAAGTGAAATGTATGGAGTTCCTTACTTCTCCGCCATCTTGCCTCGTCCCCATCGCCCCAAAAATTATTTTAATGAATATGTGGTTAACATGACCTAGAAACGAAGTTGTTGAATTAAAATGAGCTTGAGTGTATAAAAGGCTACACTACCATGATAAGTTATTGTAAGGAAATAAATATTTCTGTCTCTCCTTTTGAGCACATAGAATATTTTGAGTAGTTAAATTTGAGTAGAATAATGTTACTTCTGGAGAAGATTTCTTTCTTTTTTTTTTTTTTTTGGTGAGAGTGAGCCAAAGAGTGTGAGCAGGGGAGGGGCAGAGAGAGAGGAAGAGAGAGAATCTTCAGCAGGCTCCACAGTCAGTGCAGGGCCTGACATGGGAGACTCTATCTCACAACCATGAGATCATGACCTGAAGTGAAATCAAGAGTAAAATGCTCAACTAACTGAGCCGCCCAGGTGCCCCACTTCTGGAGAGGATTTTTAAGAACTGGGTGCACTGTTACTGCTATCTGTCCCTTCTTCATAGGTTAAGAGCAACTCCAGACAGCTGTTGCTCCATCATTCTTGTCCTGAAGTAAGGATGATGCAAAGAGGGCATTGTTGTTTTAAGTTATTTGGATTTTGGAGTTGTTACTGCACCCTGCTCTAGCTTGTCCTGACTGACAAAGCTACTCAAATGCTATTTTGCAGACATGAGTGTAGAACAGATAAGGGAAAGGCAGACCTTCTTAGTTTGGGTTGTTGTTGGAATCTTAAGATAGTTTACTTTCTAGAAGGAACACATGGTGGTCTGCTCACCCCCTCATTGGCTTAGCAGTCAGCCCAGAAAATCACTGAAGCTCAGCTGATTGTGATAATGACAGAGGAAGATACATGACTTAGCAGGACTTACTGTTTCCTGGAGTCATTGTTTTGGTCTGATATTAAGTAGCTAGCTACCTGTAGTGGTAGAGGAAAAATAAGGATATGCTGGATTCTACTAACTGTTGGATCACACAAAAATATTTTATTATGTGAAAAGCACCATCATCAATAGCACCAAAAATACTGACAAAGCATTATGTTAAAGACAATAAAGTGATCTTACTTATTTTGTGGAAAATAGCTAATACTAATTTTAAAGGCTAATGTTGCACAGGAGAGTACAAAAGAGAAAACAGCAATTACTCAAAACCTACCACCCAGAAATAACCTTGCTTACATTTCAGTGAATATCCCTTCAGGCATCTCTCTGTGCATATATACACCTGTGCCCACACATTTTACATAAATGGGAATATGCTATTAAAGTCGCATTTATTTAAAAAACTAAAAATAAAAAAATAAAAAATGGAGGCACTTGGATGGCTCAGTTGGTTAAGCATCCAACTCTTGATTTCAGTGCAGGCCATGATCTCAGGGTTTGTGGGACTGAGCCCTGTGTCAGGCTCAGCATTGACAGCACAGAGTCTACTTAAGATTCTCTCCTTCTCTCTCTGTCCCTCCCTTGCTCACACATATGTGTTTATGCTCTCATTGTCTCTAAATAAGTAAGTAAATAAATAGTCAAATCACTTAACTGAATCTAATATTCATAGTTCTGAGAACTGGGATGAAGGTATAAGCAATCCCTTCCTGAACCTTACTGTCTAGGGGTAAAGATAGACATTCAACAAGAATTTCAAGAGAAGTTAGTGTTGTAATATGGAAAGTCCAAGAAGGTATGCATATTGCAAGGAATTTTACTTAACCTAAGGAGTAACAGATGACTTCCTGAGGAAGTGGGGTTTTTTTAATGTTTATTTATTTATTTTTGAGAAAGAGAGAGCAAGCAGGGGAGAGACAGAGAGAGAGAATCCCAAGCAGACTCCCCACTGTCAGCTCAAAGCCCAATGTGGGGCTTGAGCTCACAAACTGCAATATGACCTGAGCTGAAATCAAGAGTTGGAAGCTCAACCCACTGAGCTACACAGGTGCCCCAGAAATGTTTTTTTTAATAAAATTTTTATTTTGCTCTACAGCATGTCAAAATAACTACTTTATAATTTTCAGTGGTAGTATATTTCATTGTATAAAATTATGTATGTATTATAATTTGTCTGCAAGTCCTAGTTAATGGGCATTCAGTTTGTCCATCTTTTTAAATTTATCATATACAGTGCTACAATGGAAGCTTTTTGGTATGCATTTCTTTGCCCTTTTATTATACTTCTCTGGGATAAAGACAGAGAAATGAGGTCATTGGATCAAAAGTTATGCAAATGTTATATTTATGTTTTATGTAAGTGTATATATGTATACACACATTCTGTATATTTCTAAATTCTATATGTACATGTATGCATGGAAGTATGTATGTACATTATAGACCTTAAATAAAGCTATTGCTATACTGCCTACAGAAATGTACCAAGTTATATACTCATTATCAATGCTTAGGAATGACAATTCCCGAAATTCTGGAAAACTCAAGAAACGTAAATCATTAAATCATTTTGTAAATGTTGTCAACATTATAGGTGGGGGAACCTTTATTTTGTTTGCTTTTCACTAATCACCATGAGGCTGTACATTGGGTGTGGTGAGCAAGATGTAGATGATTTCATTAGACACATGGAAGCCAGAGGGTGGGAGACCACCTCGTGAAAATTCAAGAACAGTCTGTGTTAGTGAAGTTTTAGGAGAGTAGATATTCATTCCCTCCTTTACCCCCTTCCTCTCTAAAGCTTCAAGACTTAATTGTTAACAACCAAGAGACTAGCGGTATGGGGCATGCTGAGATGTCTACTTGATGGCAAAGTACAAGTTACTGCATCTTGAACCTTCCACCACTAAGAAAGAGGCACAGTGTTTGGTAGTCCTCTTTCAAATTGAAAAGTAGCCCATATCATACATGGGAATTATGTGTTAACCCATTTATCATGTAACTCAGAGGATGTTAGTTCTGAGTATGGCCCAGGGCAAGAAAAGGCTTGGTTCTCTTGCAGCATGGACCTTGTGACCCAGCAGAGGTAATGCCGACAGAGGCAGTTAGGGACTGAATAAAGATGCTATATGGAGCTCCAGCAGTTAGCACTTGGGAGATATTCAGGCCAGGCTCCCAGACTTCTAAAATAAATCATGTGTCTACAACAGATATTATCCACCATTTGATAAACACTTATAGCGCCTAGTAGAGCCTGAGAGCCTGACCATGGGAAAGCAAGTAAGTATGTGACCATAACTGTTTGCAATGACCTAGGTATCTTCAGATCCATCAAGTAAAGCAGCAAGAGAGAGAGCATCAGCAGTCCACTGAATGATGGAAATAGGAAACCCAGCATTGGGCCTGAAAGTGTCAAAACGGTGCAAGTAAATTGCATGAACAGATGATTCAACACCCTCAAGAACCCAGGACTCCTCTCCCTCAACTGTGGCCTCCTGGACAGTAGTGACACAGATCTCAACAAACCATTGAAAAACACGGGAAAATCTCAGCCCATAGGTGAGTTGGCCTAATAGCAACTAATGAATTACCATCACACTCCAGCTGCAGTCGGGGGGAGCCGCTTAAAAAGAGTGGCAAAGAGAAGTTCCCTAGCATGCAAAACAGCATGCTCTACACTTGCTGGTTTCATTTGTAGGAAGGACACAGAGCCTGAGGTATGGCTTTTGTGGACTCTTGAGCCATAACAAAGGCCTTCAGTGGTTGGCCCGGAGTCCAGAATGAGCAAAACTGAAAAATAGGAGACTAGCAACTCTGGGAAAGAGGCATGTGACTGAGCTGTGGGAGACAATGGAAGAAGCAGTACTGGGGGGACACTAGTCTCTTGGCTGTTAACCATTAAGTCCTGAAGGTTTAGAAAGGAAGAGGGTAAGGGAGTGAATATCTACTCTCATCAGCCTCTCTCACCAAGAGGGCTTTGGGCACTCCCCTCAGTGTCCTTGTTGACTCAGGTTGACTGATAGAGAAGGGATGGGACAGGCATTCATGCCAAACAACACAGGAGAGAAGAAAGAATAGATTTAACCTGTTCCCCAATGCTCTGTTGGGGCCCCTCTTCCCAAGCTTCTGCCCCCAGGTGTTTCCCTTAGGGTTTTCTAACAGTTTTTAAGTCAGTTCCTAAAAACTCATCTTCCTTGAGGTTTTTGTGATGTCTGTAGAGTTGATTTAGGAGCAAAGAGCAGAACCTTTTCTAGTTCATTGTCTACCTGAATTACTATTCTCAGTTTCCTCAGCAATGGGATTGGGGTGAAAAGGAGTGCATAGAGAAAAGAAATGTTAGAGCAAACAATGAAAACAAAGGAAGCTGGGAGATCTGCGGGGAAAAGAAAAGGATGCTGAAAGAGGAGAGAAAAACATACATAGTTCCCAGACTTTACATGTATTTGTGTTTTAAGTTCAAGTCATTGCCTGACTTCATTGGAACAAATCAGGTCCTGTTTCCCAAACCCAGTCTCCGTGGTCATATGAATGATAAGTAATCACTGGATCATTTCTTCCATAGCCACTGGGGCATTAATCTTGAAATCCTAGGCAAGGCTCAGAAATGTGTGAAACAGTGGGAGAAGGCAGGGTCTCTGCACAATTTCAAGTTCAGAGATTTCCCAGAAGGTACAGAATAAGCTCTTTCTATTAGTCCCATGACTTGAACCCGACTTTTCAGGTATATTTTTGATAAGTTGACATAAAATTAGATATTTCAAATATTTTGCTTTTCTTTTACCCTTCCTTATATGTAGTCATGGGAGGCTCACACCAGGCAAGTGTTTTGATTTCACTGTC
This sequence comes from Hyaena hyaena, assembly GCF_003009895.1. Lineage (NCBI taxonomy): Eukaryota > Metazoa > Chordata > Mammalia > Carnivora > Hyaenidae > Hyaena > Hyaena hyaena. Next base: position 243,634 of record NW_024081833.1, read on the forward strand.
GGTGTGTAGGATTTCATTGTTGTCATTACTGTGTTTATCACATTCCTCCTGGTTATGGGCCATTAGCATTCCACCAAAAAAATATAAATTCTGAAATGCAAGGTAATTCAATGGGCTAGATATCCTAGAAGCCTCTATCCCCACCCCAGCACACATGGGAGGCCTCTCCCATCTGGCCAGACCTGGCAGCTGAAATTCACCCCTGGGGCTTCTCACTCCTGTCAATCACCCCATCCTGCTGTGAACGCCACGTAGTTGTTCCTCTCACACCAGCTCTCAGGCTGGCAGAACAAGGAACCGCATGGGCTCTGGTCCACACCACTAAGGCCCATGACATTCCTGGAGACAGCAATGAATCAGTGCACGTCACCGCTACAGCATCTCTGCCATGCCCAGAGTCCTTCATCCCAGAGGGTCCCCAGATATTTTGCAAGCCGATACCTTGGCCAAGCTGTGCATAAGCCTCTTGCTTCATCCACCACTGTAACCCATGCACAGCACTTCGGTGGTGGAATGCAGCAGCTGTTCGGCAGCCACACCACAATCCCATGGACCTCAGTTCAGGACAGGAAACCAAGAAGAATACCATATCCAATTGAAAGGACAGGAGGGAATTTCAGGAGGTAAAACTCCCTGAACCAAACTTGGAGGCTGGCCAGGACACCTGGTTAACACTCTTGCTCTCCCCAGAAAGCATAGTGACTCATGACCACCAATAGGCTCCCTCTGAGCTCCACTGGCCCCCAGACACCAAGCCACGTCCTTCTAAGACTTGCTGTAAACTCTAAGCCACCTGAGGGAATAAGAGTAAAATATGGTAAAAACTAAGGTCACCTCATCTCACACCTGCTGGGGTTAGCTAAGATCACCCTAGAAGGCATAGGAACATCGCTGAGGTACAGTGAAGGTATGACCCGAGTATCTAGTCTTGCTTCCCTCAAGACATTAGAGGGACATCAAAATCTAAGGAAGTATCCAGTGTTTGGAGTTGAGGGTATGAATCATAGGCAGAAAGGTGGTCAGAGGGGCCATGTGATGTCAGCGTTGAAGACTCTGTGTGAGAGGTAAGTCTTTTACCAAACCAATGATTTTACCCAAAAGGAATGGGGTAAGTCTTTACAGGCGAACTCTTTGAAGAAGTGTTCAGTTAAATAACAATAAAAGTACAGTAACAATAACAACTAGCACTATTGCTACTACAGGAATAAACAATATTATTATGTGTGAGGTACTCTTTCAAGCACTTCCGGTGCATTCTCATTCAGTCCTCCTAGTAACTCTCTATGATAAATATTATCATTATCCCCACTTTACACGGGAGTAAACTGAAGAACAAAAAGTTAAATGATTTGGCCAAGATCACACAGACCATAAGCGGTGGCGTGGGGATGTGACTTCAGAAAGTCAGTGCAGCCACTGTGCATGCTGTCACCATACCCTTTATTGTCCTTCCCTTGCCACCCTGTACCGGCTTAAAGAAAAGATCCAGGTAACATCACAAGAGTCATGCACTTTGTGATCATACAGAGACACTGTATACAGAACACAAAAGATAAAACCAGCTTTAATTGGGAACATATAGGCCACTTACTCCCTCCACAAACATTTATCGAACATCCACAAAGTACCTGAAGCCGTGCTAGAGATAATGGTGAATACGATAGACATGGGTCTTGGTTTGCTGGCACTTAAAGGTTAGTGGCCATCCATATCATCCCCACATCCTTCAGCAACTACCTTCTGAGGACCTTTTGAAGTAGGCTTCCCATAATACCCAAAAGGCAATTTTTAGAATGGAAGTTTCAATTTAGTTTTGAATTGTCAACTCACTTATTCATCTGAGAACCACTAATTACTTTCGTCTTATCAAAACTCTTTATAATGTATCTATTGGTAATATGTTAAGGAGCACCTTTGAGGGAAATTAAAAGTAACATATGAGAAAGTATGAGAAGAGTGTCTACTGGCTGGGATGGGAACAATATAATTTATATAGAAACACACATATCTGGTTGATGAGTTTCTTACCTCTTCCAAACGACACTTGCCTTCTGTGATGGTTAATTTTATATGTCCATTTGGCTTGTCCACAGTACCTAGATATTTGGTCACACATTGTTCTAGATGTCTGTGAAGGTACTTTTTAGGTGAGTTTAACATTTAAATCAGTAGATTTTGCATAAGGCAGATTGTCCTTTATAATATGGAGAGACCTCATCCAATTGGTTTAAGGCCTTAATAGAAACAGGCTGACACCGGGGCGCCTGGGTGGCTTAGTCGGTTAAGCGTCTGACTTTCGCTTAGGTCATGATCTCGCGGTTCGTGGGTTCGAGACCCACGTCGGGCTCTGTGCTGACTGCCAGCTCAGAGCCTGGAGCCTGTTTCAGTCTGTGACTCCCTCTCTCTCTGACCCTCCCCTGCTCACGCTGTCTCTCTCTCTCTCTCCTAGAAATAAATAAAACATTTAAAAAAAAAAGAAAAGAAAAGAAACAGGCTGACACCCCCCAGGGAAGGTGGAAGTTCTCCAGCAGACTTCCTATGGACTTTTATGTCAGCTCCTCCTTGGTCTCCAGCCTACCTTGGACTTGCCAGCTTCTACAGTGATGTGAGCCAATTCCTTAAATCTCTCTGTCTCTCTATCTCTGACCCTCTTTTTCTCTCTGTCTATGCACACACATCCCCTACTGGTTCTGTTTTTCTGGAGAAGCCTGTCTGATACACCTCTTAACAGCCACTAACTATCCTCCTCCATTCCACCTCTCCCTAAAAGACATCGTGTAAGAATTTCAGGCAGAAGAGCAAGTTGACCAAAGACATACCTTCAATTAGGCCTTAGAGAATGATTCTTAAATTATTTACTTTAGGCTCCCACACACTTTTGCCATGTTGGCCTTGAAGTACTCTGAGACTGGGTGGAAGGCAGAAGGAAGTAATAGAAACAACTGAGGGACTAGTTTAAGCAAGTCCCAAGGGGAATAGGAAAGTCTTCAGGGCTGCAAGAGTATCAGGAGACAGGTCCAAATACGAGTGAGCAGATGGAAGTTTCGAACTGGGAGATGGGGAATGGGCTGGGTATCGGGTTCTGATGCTGACTTTGAAGGTGCCATGAGATGAGGCAGGCTGAAAGAAGTGTCAAGTCTAGGCCAAGGGCTGGCTTTGCCAGGTGGACTGGGATAGTCCCAATCCATGGGTGCATGAAGATGGCCTTCTTCTGTGGCACCTTGCATCTCTTATTTCTAGCTAGTGGTTCTCAAACTGAGCCATAACTAGAATCGCCCCACAATAGTAGCCATGAGGGAAACTACCTTAAGGGAATAAGAGTGAAGGCAAGAAGATCATTTAGGAACTACTGTAGTCACCTAGACAAAGACTGATGGTGGCTTGGACTGATGGTGGCTATCATGGTTGAGATGGTGAGAGTGGATGCATTAAGGAAATACTTGGAAGGTAAAGCAATCAGACTTGCTGATGGATTACAAATGGAATGTGAGGGGAATAGGGGGATTAAGCATGACTCCTGGGTTCAGGGTCTGAGTGGGCAAATGATGCTATTTGTTGAGATGGGGAGCAGTGGGAGAGCAACAGATCTGAGGGAAACCCATGAATGCTGTTTTGAACATGTCATTTTGAAATTTCTATTAGAAGTGAAAATAATATCAAGCAGCAAATGTATATACATATTGCATATACAGCAAATGAGTATGTTTGAGCTCAGAGAAGAGGTCAGGATGGAAGTATAAGTTAGAAATCCTTAGTTTATAGTTGTCCATCAAAATCCTGACATTGGATATAATAAGCCTCTCAACACCAGCTGCACATTAAAGTGCTCTGAAGAGGTTTGAAGAAGTGTGTTGTTCTGGGGCCTGTCCAGAGTCAAGAAATCAGAATCTTTTATGTAAGGCACTGTTTCCCTTGTTTATTATTTGTTTTTTTTTTTTAATTTATTTATTTGATAGAGGACATGCACACATGAGCAGGGGAAGGGGCAGAGAAAGAGAGGGAGAGAATCCCAAGCAGGCTCCACGCTGTCAGCGCGGAGCCTGATGTGGGGCTTGATCCCATGAACCATGAGATCATGACCTGAGCCAAAATCAAGAGTCAGATGCCTAACCAACTGAGCCATGCAGATGACCCTATTTATTATTTGTTTACATTCTCCCTGTGATTCTAATGAGACTTTGGAAAGTGTTTTATTCCCCGACTTGTGCAGCCTCCTTTGCCTCCCCATCCTCCAATACAATGTTTCTCCCAAGGCTCTTCCCTCCACCCTCTTCTGTTCTCACTCCACAGGAGTCCGCCTGGCATGGGCATCCATGCTCTTTCAAATTCCAAAGGCAGGCTGATACTACCAAATCTAAACCTCCAGGCCAATCTTTCCCTCTATCTCTGGAATCACATATCCAAGTAGAGTTCTTTCTCTGGGTGTCCTCCAGGTCCTCATACTTAGCAGTCACGACTGATCATATCTTCTTTCCCCCCAAATCTCCCTTCTTCTGCAGTGGCTCTGGCTGCCATTCATCCATCCAGGACAGAAATATGAGAATCAGCCTAGATTCTGTTCCTCTCCATTACCTACTTGCTTAGCTTATCAACCCTCAAATTATATCTATCCCCCTCTCAATGCTCTTTTCTTTTCTTGTTTGTACCTCCATTCAAAAGTATTGTGAACTTGCATGGTAACTTATAAGAAAACCACATTTTATATTTATGTTACTTTTAAATGCTTATTTATATAGCTTCCCATGTATGATTTAATGTATGATCATTTATTTCATTGTTTAGGGTGGGCACGTAGAGTATTATTGATTGTCTCCTCTTTTCCATTGTTTTTATATAAAATATTTTCTCTCTTTTCCATCGTTGAGTTCAAGCCCTCATCATTTCTCTCTTACTTATCACTCTTGCTCCAGCCCATCCTGCTCTTTTCCATCCTTGACAAGACTAACAGAAGTCCTTAAAATAAAAACCCAATGTGCTGATCAAAAGCATTTAGTCACACCCATATGCCCGAAAGAAAACATCTAAGCCCCCACTGCCTACAAAACCATATCTAACCTTCTATCTACAGCATCATCTTCTCCTTGTCCAGCCTCTGTGGTGTCCTTGCTTGGCCTGTTTTTTTATTATTCTACCACCTTTTTCAGACATACATCTTCAGCCTCAAACACAGCAAATTACTTATAGTCCTTCAGCGATGCCCTCTGCCTGTCCTGTCTCTCAAAGCATGGTATATTGCTTCTTCTGCCAGAATGGCCTCCTACCTTTCCAGATCCAGCCAAGCTATATTCAGTCTTCATGGTCAGCTCTTATATGAAACCCTCTGGACTTCTCCAAGGGTCTCTTTCTCCTAACTTGCTGTCATACATTTTATATATCTCCATCATAATAGTTACCCTTTATGATGTATACCGTTTCTTTATCTATTGTTTTCCTCTTAAAGAGCCCCTCCAATTATACAAGCTTCAGATCCCACAAAACCTGACAGGGTCTGTGTCTTTTCCCATGTTTGTACCCAAATTAGCTAGTATGGTGTCTTCTTTTTTTTTTTTTTAATGTTTTTATTATTGAGAGACAGACCATGAGCATGGGAGGGGAAAAAAGAGGGAGAGACACAGAACCTGAAGGAGGCTCCAGACTCTGATCTGTCAGCACAGAGCCCAACTCAGGGCTTGAAGTCACAAACTGTGAGATCATGACCTGAGCTGAAGTCAGATGCTTAACTGACTGAGCCACCCAGGCGCCCCTAGTATGGTGTCTTCTACATATTAATTGCTTAGTACCACCAATTCTGTTGCGTGTCAAGGAAATTAATCAAATTAAAACTTTCATTTTATTGGAAGAGAAAATTTACTGTGGCCTAGAAAAATATGCAGTTTGTAACTAGAGAAATATGAATATGAGTCAGGGCTCTGCCACTTCCTAGCTATGTGATTTTGAGAGATTTTGTTAGCCTTAGTTGCAAAATGAGGGTAACAATAATATGTAACTCATAGAAACACTCCTTTTTTTTTTTAAATGCTTCTTTATTTATTTTTGAGAGAGAGAAAGAGAGAGTGAGCATGAGCGAGGAAAAGGCACAGAGAGAGCTAGAGCCACAGAATCTGAATCAGGCCCCAAGCTGTTAGTCCAGAGCCCAATGGGGCTCAAACTCAGGAACTGTTAGATCATGACCTGACCTGAATGAAGTTGGACGCTTAACTGATTGAGCTGCCTAGGTGCCCCATAGAAATACTCTTAACAATACTAGTAGCATTCTGATTTACATATTTAAAGGACTGAATAAATGTTAGAATATGTTGATATTGGTATAAGATTAACCAAATAAGTGAATATTTTATATCAAATGTTGAGACTTGTAAGGTGGCTTCAATTATCATAGTATAATATGTCTAATTAAAAAGGAGTTATTGGGGCACCTGGATGGCTCAGTCGGTTAAGCGTCCGACTTTGGCTCAGGTCATGATCTCGTGGTTCGTGGGTTCGAGCCCCGCGTCAGGCTCTGTCCTGACAGCTCAGAGTCTGGAGTCTGCTTCAGATTCTGTATCTCCCTCTCTCTCTGACCCTCCTGCCCACGCTGTGTCCCTCTCTCTCTCTCTCTCAGAAATAAATAAAAACATTAAAATTTAAAAAAAATAAAAAGGAGGTTTTTTTTCCTACTTGACTGTGTATGCATCATTTAGAAAGTACTCACATAGTGGGGCTGTGGCTTTCTCAGTGTGTTCTCAGTTAATTTCAAGGGTAGGACTTGCATACCGTGAAAGTCTAATAAATACAAACTGGTGATTGTGAGAAGCTTAGAGAGTAATAGAAAATCATGGGTAAAAGCTCAACCCATGAAGCCTTATTCCATTACCAACCAAGCCACACTCCATGTTTAAATGGATGGTTGCATTTGATAGTGATCAGAATTTGTTCTATTATCATTAATTGCGTTTATACAGTTTCCTCCTCAAATAATATTTCAGGGAAATATGTGCTCAAATTATTTTCCTTAAACCTAGCAGCTTATCTTGGGTAATCCATACACGATTCCAAATGCTCAAACTGCATGGAGCAGGTGAGTAGAACAGGGTTTCCAACCGTTTCTAGTTATGGGTTACAGATGTGCTGATACTTTTATTATAATTTTCTATGTGTGTCTTGATATGAAGAGCACTGAGAGGCACTTGTGTAGATAGAGGCCCAATTTGCTGTAAGTTAATGGTCGGTTTTCATTTTTCTGTCTGGTTTAGCATGGCCCCCGAGAGTACTGTCCCCAGGCTACATGTGAATGGTTGAGCTCAGTGGGAGTCTGACTGTTTTAAACTCCTGAACAAGTCTTGTTTATCTGTCCCTTGTTTACCTGTCCCGGCTCTGTCCCTCGCATTCTTGCTTTGATCCTCTGGATCTATTCATTGCTGTCAAACCAGTTTCTCTTGAATGATGCATCTTGAAGTCTTGAGCTTGTGGTACCCTCATTTTAGCTACGTGTACTCATTTAGACATTCTTTACCTCTGTTTGACCAACAGGAAATAACTTGGGTCATGGTAAGTTCTCAAGGAAGAATCCACGAAACTCTTCTTCTCATTCCTTCATCATACCAGAAATCAGAACACAGAAGATATTTTCTTAGAATGTGCCCTATGGATCTGATTTTCATACATTTACACAGTCTGATAATTTTTTCCATGAGCATGTTTTGAATGTCCCCATATGTCAGGCACTGAGCAAGACACTACAGAAGTGAATAACATCCTGTTCCTTCCCTGAGAAACATTTACATAGTAGAAGACAGAGACGTGTGTAAAAAAATGACTATATTGCAGTGGAAAAAAAGACACATGCATGACTGATGCTAATTATTTCCTTCAAGGATTTCATAAGCTAAGCGTGTATTTTTATTTTATTTTTAATTTTTTTAATGTTTATTTTTTGAGAGACAGAGAGATACAGAGCTTGAGTAGGGAAGATGCAGAAAAGGAGGGAGACACAGAATCTGAAGCAGGCTCCAGGCTCTGAGCTGTCAGCACAGAGCCTGACGTGGAGCTCAAACCCACAAACCATGAGATCATGAGCCAAAGTCGGAAGCTTAACTGACTGAGCCACCCAGGCGCTCCTACTAATTGAGTATTTTTAGAAGTGGGGTCACTGCTGCCAATATTCATTTCCATTTTCTAGTTGGGATATTTCCAGGCAGGCAGGGCAAACAAAGGAAGAAGACAGACTGGGCATACCCCTAGTAAAATCACCTCATTAACCCTGATGCCCCAACTGAAAGATGACCTCATTTCCCAAGTTATTTTATAATATCTTCTTATCCTAGATCTTAATTTTTGTATGCACCTTGTATCTTCTGTCCCCAACTCCACCTCACCTAGCTGCTCTCACTTGTGCTTCATTACGCCTTCCCTTGTAGCACTTACTATGTAGTATTATAAACCTATGGTCATGTTTTACAATAGAGCAAAGTGAAAACGGCTTTTAAACTTAGTTCCAAAGGAAGGATTTTCCCCTCTGTGCCCCAAACTTCCATGCACTCATTTATTAAAAGGCTTAGGTAAGTTAGTCTTTGTGAGTCAATCAAGTTTTGATTCATGTTTAAATGACAACTCCCACTTCAAAATAAATGAAGAGATTACAGAAAACCTTGCTGCCAGCTTTCGGAGTTGCACCCAAACTAGGCACAGTAAGCTAGAACAAAATTATGAAAACATACTCCCTACTCCTTCGAGACAAATGACAATCCCTCTTTTGAAAGGGAAATGCCAGCTGTCCAATGCCATAGCAGCATGAACTTTCTTACTTCAGATGACTCTGGCAAAATGATACAAGCCAAAAAGGTGGAACTGATTTGAGCATATCAGAGAAATTTTCTGCTCTTTGGAAAACATCATACCAAAAATATTTTAGATTCATCAGCCAAGGACTTAGGATACCCTCGTGTGTGGTGGCCATGATTCCATGGCCAGGTGTATCTTGAAACTATATGGGTCAGACAAAAAATTGGAAAAGGTTCAAAAGAGAAAACTCTAATCTTAGATGATGGACATAAAGTAATTTTCAAATTGAATCTCCATTAACATTATGCGGACTAAGTTGTGCAGAAGATCTGGTAAAATCAATCAGCCCACCAGCCCATGCAGTCAGACGAAACAGAAAGGGTGCCGTTGTTCACACAGGAGTCTTCACAGGACCCCACTTGGAACCCACACAAAATCGTTCAGTCAGGCAAATCCTATCTCAGTGGATATATGAAGTGTTAATAATGTATTTAACATCGACAGAGAGCCCACAAAGCTCTGTTCAGTGTGCTCAAGAAGAATGTGCATGGAGGAAACAGAATAAACAGGCAGGGAAGCAGACAGTTCGATGTGACAGCAAAAGTTCTAGAACAACCATGAGGGAGTGACGCAGAAGGAGCACTGAGGGAAGAGACAGCTGACTCCAGAGGCCCATGGAATGCTTCAAAGGTGATATTTCTTGAAAGAAAAATAGAAGTTTTATAGGCCTATTAAGGAGCATGAAAAAGACTGTCCTAAATTTTTAGTTGCCTGTGGCATAGAAGGGATGGTAGGGACAGCAGGAGAGATTTCAGGTTAAACCTTAAGAAATAGTTTTTGTTTAACCATTTTTGACCTATAATAACTTGGATTCTGAAAATGAAGTTGTCTGGTAGGACCATCCGATAGAGAAGCTGGACTATATTCTACAGGGAATGGGGAACACACTGAGGTTTTAAAGTCAAAATAGCATGCATGGAATTGTCTGGTAGTAAGATAACTCTGGAGGCGATACGGAACAGGGACTAGAATAGGAAGAAGCTGGTGTCAGGAAGACCAGTGAGGAGTCTCTACAAACAGTCTGGGCATGAGATAAAAACAGCCTGAGCAACGGCAGGAGAGGGACAGAGACAGAGTCAGCTAATGGGGCTCAAGTAATAGTTCTTCCTCTGCTCTGCTTTATATCGCAAGGAACTAACTTCCCTTCCTGGTCTCAGGTGCTGAGTAGCTGCTATATGTTTGGCCAAGAAGAAGCACTGAAGAAAAACTATAGATTGAGAGGAGGAAAGAAGCCAAGGTTGTCCCATTGTCCTTCTACCCCTAAGACTGATAGTGGCCTCCTACTTTGGCTAAATGTCCCCTCTCAGCTCTTCCATTACCTACTTAAACCAATTTCCTGAATTATAGTCTCTCTGTTAGATACACCTGAAGAGGTGTCTATTCCCTTGACTGGACAATAGGAGAATTAATACAAAAGAGGTAATTGATACAGAGGACAATACACAAGGATTAATGACCATAGATATGGAGGTAAAGGAGAAGGTGGCAGCAAGGATAACTCTGGTCCATCAAAGTAGTGATACTGAGGGAGAAAAATAATTCTAGCAAATTCTGCCTGAAAGAATGTTCTACATGCTTTCCATACAGTAATGAATTTGATCCTCACAACAAATTCTATGAGGTAGAAACTTAGTCTTATACAGTTTTACAGGTCAGAAAAACAAGGTCAGGAGAGTTTAAATAATTTATTCACAGTCACAAATTAGTAAGTGATAGAAAGCCTAATAGCCAATAACTAGAGAGGGGATAGAGGAGAAGGATCAGAAGGCCAGCTTATATCGCTTATATCTGGCCACATGGTATACCAGTACTTGCCAAATATCTACTTCTAAATGCTCTGTGGTTGGAAATATAGTCTGTAGTTTAAGAGACAGATTAAAGATGGAGGTGTGAGTCCTTGTTGTATAACTAAATGCCAAAGCCATAGTGGCATGTAGAAAAATACCAAAATGGGGGGAGGGGGAGGTGAGGGGCGGGTTAAAACTTCAGTAGTGAATGCTTTTGCATAAATGAGGCAAGAAAATTGGCTCATTCCCTCAAATGCAGAGGTCACGGACGAGATGACTTACCACCAATAAGATGCTTTCTAAGTTACCATGCTACACTGCTATGATATAATCCCCAAATTTCCCTGTTGCATCACTAACTTGTCACCACTTAATAAATTAGATTGGGAGTTTCTTGGCAGCACTGACTGTATATATTTCAACCAGTCAATCAAACAACAAGTATTTACTGAGCTTTTGGTAAATGCCTGGCTATATATTAGGTCCTGTAGGGGATTTAAGAGAAACCCAAGACACTTGCTCTTCCCCGAGGTACTTCATATAGGAGATTTGTTCAATATTCTTACGTCTTTCCTGTGACTTCACTTGAAGCACCACCACACACACTGAGACGCTCAGTCAGTATTCATAGAATAGGTTTTTAATGACAGGAGGTGATTGACATTCTTTCACAATTTTCTTCCAAAAAAATCTCAGTTTTATAATTTAGGGCACGTTAAAGATGTTTAAAATGTCCCAACTAGTCTTAAGGAACTTCTTTGTGGCTAAAAGATGTAAGTTGTAACATGAGGTGATTAATTTAACATTTATTGAGAGTATTCCCTACATTAGTGCAAAGGGATAAATCCTAAGAATACAAAAAGGGGTAAAACTTAGTTTCCTGAGAATGACATGGAATAAAAGCAATGATTGTAAAGCGGTATATAAAGTGTTACAATGGGGCTGTTCAGACAAGCTCAAAAAATTCTAATTCAGCCTGGGAAGGTTATCAGACATGCCTACAAGAGAAGGCAGAGCTGGAGCTAAGTCTTGGGAGACAGATCCAATTAACTGGAGAAGAGGATAAGGTATCCTCGATGGAAGTAAGGATGCTCGATGGTATAGAGGTGTCAGAGCACACCAGACATCCAAGGGCCATGTGTAAGTCCGAAGAGCTAAAAAGAAAGGAATATGTTCATGTGCCACATACAGTAAGTCTGGAAAGTTACGGAGATCAGAGCTGAAGGGCTGGGTAAGTTACACAGAGGGGTTTGATTATATCCCCACAGCAGCAAGAGGAGCCACCGAAGGATTTTAATTAGGGGAATGAACCGATCATATTTACTTCCGAATAAAATCACACTAATAGTACACGGAACATGTATCTGCTGTTGGCTGTGAGGGGTAGGAAGGAGTAGAAAGTGAGACAGAAACACCACATAGGAGGCAGTTGTAGAAATCCAGGCGAGAAACTGTGAGGGTAACGTCTTACTCAAGTCAGCCAAGAATCCTGCTCACAATGACCTTTGGTTTGGATGTGTAAACAGAAGGAATTTATTTTCTCTATCTTTCTTTTTTAATGATTATTATTTAATGTAGGTTATAACCCTTCCTGGAACAGTTCACTAAGACCCCCGGAAAGAGGTGGCCATTAAAATTAAGCTGAGTGAGATGGAAAGTGGGGCTGTAAAAACTCCACCGCAGCCACCTGGAAACAGAAAATGCTGGGTTTGTGAGTCCTGGCAGGCTTCATGGGAAGGAACTCTGTGCTTTCAGTAAAAAGAAGGGACAGGAGCTGGATTCTTTTGATTAGAGTTTTCAATTTTAACTTTAAAGTAAGAAGAGTTTAGGAGAGTAGGGCAAGGGTCACCCTCTGTCTTTCCTAATTCTAAGAATATAAGCTTCAAAACCCTCTTGTACTCAGTAAACAGTAAAGGAGTTGGAAGAAATTTTCAAAGCCAATAATATTAAGAGATAATTTTTGAAGATGTAAAATCATGACTCTCGGGCAAATATAAAATGAATACAGGTCAAGGATTTTCTTTAACTCATTAATTAATGAGAGAACCAGTAAGATCTTCAAACTCATCTTAAAGTTATTTAAGAATCTGAGTGTATGTAGGCAATGTAATAAATTGATGGGTTAGATACAAAATCGGTTAACGTCCAACAGATCCATCAACCTTTTAGTTACATGTTCTACCAGACAGTAATTATTTGCACCTCTGCTGGGCAAAAATTTCCATGGTAACCTTTGTTCCTAAAGAGTTATAAAACAGACAATCAATAGAAAGTCACAGTCAGCACTGCTCTGAAAGAGCATCCTGTAATCAGAGACCTTTTTCTAATCGTTGGATAACTTTTCTGACAGAGCTTTTGGTGAGAATGGAACTTTACAACTAAAGTGCAGGGAAACAGCAAGGATAACAAAGTCCGACTTGGACATAAAAATAGCATTGACACACCAGTATGAAAACGGGTTAAGCATATGAATTAATAAGAATTAACAAGTCAAAAAAGAAGAAACAAAAATGACAAATAGACATACGAAAAACATCTACTCTCACAAGGAGTGAGAAATGCTACTTAAAACAATAAGGTATCAAATTCACCCAACAAGTTAATAAACACAGGCTCAGTTGATGATACCTAGTGTTAGCAGTCAGCGTAGGGGAGTATAAACTGAGAACGAACGGCGCTCTGGCTCATTCTCCAGTCCTTCGGGCTCTTGTCCGCTGTATAGTGTGGTGCACATTCCTGCTCCAGAGTAGGAGAACTGGCAAGAATAGAAACCAGGGAAGCCCCCTTCTGCTCTAGAACCTGCAGCGTGTGCTAGGGTTCCCTTTGTAGCACTCTCCAGCCTAGTAAGGACAGGCTGCCCCAGAGAATTCCTAGTCAGCTTCCAATAAAGAAAAGTCTCCCATCTTTCCCACTCTGGGGAGCCACTGTTGAAAATGATCAGTGAAGGGGGAAGATTTGCCAGGCCTTGGAATTAAGAGACTGGTGCTGGTGTTTTGGTGCCCTTCATTCTTTGTTCTGTGCCCTTTTGCTTTATTTCAACCCTTGTCCCCCTTCTCTCCTCACCCTACTCCTCTCCCATAACATCTCCCTCTCTCTGTTGCTCTCTTTCTTTCTCTCTCTCTCTCTCACACACACATGCACACACACGATAGTCACATTTTCAAACAGCTCTCTTTTAGCTGGAAAATAGATGTGGTAAACTCATCCACATGGTGTTTCCTGATTTATTGTGTTTGCATTTCAAAAGAAACTATCTGTTTAACCCATATTTGGGCAACATATAACCCAAGTCTCTGCTGACAGAAGTCCAAGCTTCCTTTGAATGGCGAAGACAAAAAAAAATCAGACTGACAGACAAAGTAAGTGCTTTGAAGGGGCCAACCGTATAAGTGGTATATTTTCAGAAAATATGGGGTATCATTGAGGAATGCCCAAAAAATTAAATTTTTGTCCTTGGGGTGCCTCACTCCTTAGTTCAGGCAAATAATAATGCTTCTCTGACCAAACTGTGAAAAAAGTTGTTACCTTGGGTGAACACCATTCAGTAAGCATAGCACTACTGAGGAATTTACTATTTCTCATTATCACATGGAGTACTAAGGATACATAGTGGGTAAAACATGGCTCTTTGAACTCAGAATGCTATGAGAACTTGGACTATCAGTGAATTTAAATTAAGAAGAAGAACATAACTAAGATGACATTTATTAAGTGCTTACTATGTTCCGGATACTGTTCTAAATAATTTATACATATCAACTCATTCCTAGCTTGGATCAAAGAGAAACAACACTGTAAAGCATATACTATTATGATTCCCATTTACAGAAAACTAAAACAAAGAAGTAGCTTAATTTAAGTGACTTGCCCAAGGTCATCACACAGTTGCTAAATGGCAACACGTTCTAAATTAATAGAAATCTATCTATATATTTACCTATCTATTCTTAGTCCAACAGGTAGAGGGGGGTGACCCAGACTGGGTAGTACAAGGAAATCTGCAGACTCCCTACCCTAACAGATAGATTAACAATTCAAACAGAAGTGTTTCTGTTTCCGTGTGTCTTCTTCTCACCCGGAAGCTTGGCAGAAATGTGTTGCCATTGCTGTGTCTACTTTTCACTGTTGCCCCTTGCCAACAACTGCAGTTTGGGAAGGAGTACTTCTGGCCGGAGTGACAGTGCCCAGAGCTACCCTCTGTAAGAGCACTCCTAGCAGCACCTCCGAGCCACCTCTGTACCTGCAGAGCTCCAGGTGCAGCTGAAGACTACAGGCACCACCTGGCCTCGCCACCAGGCTCTCCAGAGACGGCAACTGAAAGGTGTGGTCTAGTGGTTGGAAAACCTCCCAAGAGCATCCCTGCAGACTTCCAGCAGTAAACCATGGTCCTCTAACAAGTCAGATGACTGCCTGACTGGCCGAGAGTGGGGAGAGACACATATTTTACTCCTTCGGACTGAAAAAGAGGAAATTCTGATTCACTGGCAGGCAGGCTTTGGAAAGAGAGGACCAGTTGTGGTTATTGATGCTTCCTGGTATTATGTATAAATTCCTATAATTAGAAATCTCTTTAAACAACATACATATGTAGTCAAATATACCCACAACCTAGTCATGTGGATTTCCACTAACTCCAAAGTCCAGAACCCTGGGAGAATAATTTTCACAAGGTGAGCATTGAGCATTGAACCTCCTCTTCCAGGAAAAAGAAAAGTTTTCCAGAGGCATCTTGCTGCAATTGCTTCAAGAGAATAGCTCACTTAGCCCATGAATTCTATGAATTCTAAAGGGTTTGACAATAGAGGGAATAAGTGTGTTTTCATGGTGATCAAGATAAAAAGAGATCGTATTGCTTTCATAGTATTTAACAAGTGCAAGTTTAATTTCTATGATATTTTTCCTTTTGTTTACTTTATCCGTCAAACTCTATGGGAGGTGAGAGATAATCAGGATACCAGAGATTCTCCTGCAATGGGAAGAAAGATTCTGATACGGAAACTGGAGGGGACTAAAGAAAGAGATTTTAAATTCTTTATAATGAAAAGGGAAGATCATCTCTCCTGAATGATTTAGACGTTCATTTGAATCCATTTTTTTCACCACCTACACTCCAAGGTTTTCCTTCTGTGATTCCAAGTCCCCTGTTGCCTGTTTCATTGTTTCTTCCTGTATAGCAAAGCTTTATACCATCTAGTCTTGCATTATCATTTCCACTTCAAAACTATTACTCTCCAAAGCTGAATAACCTCACACTTCACATCTATCAAGGTATTCCTCCCTTTACTTATACTGCATCATTATCTCCCTGAAGTTTCTCTTTTCTGCATTTTCTGTGAACTTATTGGGAGGAAGAAAAAAAGAAGCATTGGCTTTCTCCAGGCTTAGTATCCCTAAGAATTCACCTCAGTTTTAGAAAGTGACCATAACTCATTTATTTCTCATTCCTTGCATTCACACCGCCCTTGAAAGAAAAGACATTGTGTTAACACAATAAACCTTAGGCTATCTAAATACTCAAGAAGTGTAGCAGATGATGACCGTGAAATTTCTTAAATAGCTTATCAAAATCAATGAAACCCAAGACATCTCCTATCTACTAACATTAGCATTTAATGTCACTTTCCCATATCAATAGTTTTACATTTTAAGCGCTCTGTTTTCTGGAGTTAGAGAACAAAGTGTCAATTAATTAGATGTGCTGGTTATAAGAAGTTGCCTCATACACCATATGGGCCACTGATTTTCAGGAAATTGCGATATAACAAAATACTCTCAATGCCAGACTATCTATACTGAAAAATCTAATTTTTATTATTGGTTATGGCAAAGGTAATTTGGGAACGTGGGTCATCTCAAAGTCATTGTAATGAATTTTAGTTACCATGTTTCTGGCTAGTAGATGGAGCACCATCTTGTCAGTCAGAGGAGACCAACTAGCAATATGACCAATAAGCCAATCCCCTCTGGGCCTTCCCTTCCTGACATGATGAGACTAAATGATTCTGTAGGTCCATGTTAGCTCTTACAATCTATGCCTACATGATCACACCCTGGGGGAGTGATCGTTTAACCTATTTCCAGCTAATGGAATGCCATGTTACTTAAGCTTTACTTTAATCCCAATGATTACAATATATGTGATTTCTTAAAAAATAAATAATTAACAATGCTAGAAAAACATCCAAGTACTTGAAGACCAAAGGTTTTGAAAATGGCTTCAACTCAGTTAATCCACTCTATTCTAACTTTGAAGAATGTGATTTCCAGAGAAATGTGATTTGTCCAGACTTCTCATTGGTCAGTGATGATATGAAATATCTACACCAAACCCTTCAAACTCTCTACCCCAAAACACAGCAAGGACAAATATAGAGCCAAAATTACAATTGAAAATCTCCAGGGGACCAGACAGGATGATAGAACTTCTTGATTTTCTTAAATCTGGGAAATGCTGAAGGGCTCAGAGGGAAATGCACAGGGAAACACCCACAGCAGAGGAGAGTTCATGAGTCTGGTCCAGGGAGGAGTGAGCAGCAAGGAAGCCCAGAATCCACTTGGAACCGTAAGTAGAAAGTACATGAGAACTGGAAAACCAGCCTTGTATAGTACGTGGCTTTGAGGTCCACAGATTCATAGGGCTAGTTACCCAAAAATGAGAGATTAACTTGATAACTGGAGTGACTCCAGGGAAATCACAGGGCTCTATGGAATAATATATAGGAGTATTCCGATATTCCTACATACCCAGAACTCCATCAGAAAGCATTTTGTGTTGAAGATGATATTAAAGTATAATTACATGTAAAAAAAAAAAAAGTATAATTACAAATCTCATAATTGATAAACTAACATTCAGGAGAGAGAGAAGATACTTACTACAATAGGGGAAATCTGCATAACAAGAACTAGAATTAATGTAACAGTCTGAATGAAACCTAAGTGTGTCTAAAATGTTCTCACTTATTAAGGAATGAATGTAACATAAAGTAGAAACAGGATATTTAAAAAGAAAAGGTAGATTTGAGAAATAAATAAGTAGAATTTCAGAAATAGGAAATATACTCACTGATATGAAAAGCCAAGTGAAAACTAGATACAGCTGAAGACAGAATTTGAGAATTAGAAATCAAATCTAATGGAATCACATAGAAAATCAGCCAGGAAAGACTGATGGGATGGAATATGTAAAAGAGAAGTTAAGAGACAAAGAAGAAAGAATTGAATTTTTATTTTGTTTATTTGAGGAACAGAAGGAAAGAAAAAGGGAATAAAGAGAGATCTTTGGAAAAAATCATGTATATGATTTTCCAGAATTGAAGAAATGTGTGATTCTGTAGAAGCAGACTGAGTTTTGAGCAGGATAAATAAAGATAAATCCAACCTAGACAGGTTGTATTGGCATTTCATGTCATTAAAGCCCTTAAAAACTATGAGAAGGAAACAACAGGTGACTTATTAAGTGAATGCTCACCCATAATAGCAGATCAAGTTTAAAGCTGAAGGAAGATTTCTGAAGAGTAAGGGAAAGCAAGTCTACTGAGAATTCTATAGGCAACTAAAACATCCTCAAAGAATGACATCAAAAGACTGCATTTACTACCTCTGGATCCCTGCTAAAAGAATTATAGAAGGATGTACTTTAGCAAAATGAAAATTTAATATGGAAGGAAAGAAAGATGAGGAAAACTAGATGTGCAAGTAGGCAAAGAAATTGGTAAAAGTGCTTGTTAAGTCTAAATGTTTGTTGTTGTTGTTTTAAAGAAAAGGTAATAACTAACAAGGATTGGGTTTAAATCAATTTGGAACTAAAATTCTAGCCAATCATAATATGAAAGAGTTAAGCTGTCCTAAAGTCCTTCTGTTGTTTAAGAATACATGAAGATATTGGTTATTTTTTATTATGCATGTTAAAAATGTAAAGGCATGAATTGCCAAAATATATTCTACTGCCATTCTAGTGTTGCTGGACACTTAGGTTGTGTCCAGTTTGGAGCTATTATGAATAATATTGCTGTGAACATTCTTGAACATCTCTGTGTGCACATACGATCCTATCTGGTGGTGGAGAAGAATGTAGTACAGCAGTTCACAGCATAGATTATTATCACAAGCAAGTCTATCAACATACTCTATGATTCGATTTTTCAAGAAAAGTGCTACACACTGTTCACCTCAGTGGTTACCTTTGAGGAGGAAGGGAAGGTTAGTGATTGGGAAGGACATCAGCGGCCTTAGGAGTATGAGTAATATATTCTTTCTTTTTTTTATTTAAAAAAATATTTAATCTTTTATTTATTTCTGAGAGAGAGAGGCAGCATGAGCAGGGGAGGGTCAGAGAGAGGGAGATACAGACTCTGAAACAGGCTCCAGGCTCTGAGCTAGCTGTCAGCACGGAGCCTGATGCGGGGCTCGAACCCACGAACAGTGAAATCATGACCTGAGCCGAAGTTGGACACTCAACCAACTGAGCCACCCAGACACCCCTGTAATATTCTATTTCTTGGTCTGATTGGCGGTTACCTATCATATGGCTATATTTCTTATGATAATTCATACAGCTATAAAATTATTACCTGTGCATTTTTCCATATACTCATTACACCTCAATAAAAATAGTTTATTTTTTAATGTAAGGTTATCACCAAAGTGATCTAAATTGTATAACTTCAAAAAGTAATTTTTAAAATGTGATTAAACAACAGAAGGCAGAGAAGGAGAAATAAAAATCATAGAAAAAATAAAATAATATGGCAGAAATAATCCAAGTAGATCAAGAATCATAAGAAATGTGAATGGATTACACAACACCGGAAGACAATTATGAAACTGATTTTAAGAAATTAGCTAAATGCTGTTTACAAGAGGCATAGGTAAGATGCACAGAAGGGTTCAGAATAAGGGAGGTTGTGAGATGTATATTTGTTTTCTATTGCTTCTGTAACAAATTGCCACCAACTAACTTGCCTGAAGGAAAACAAATATATCATCTGACAGTTCTGTGAGTTAGAAGTCCAACACGGGGGGCACCTGGGTGGCTTAGTCGGTTAAGCGTCCGACTTTCACTTAGGTCATGATCTCGAGGTTCGTGGGTTCGAGCCCCGCATCGGGCTCTGTGCTGACTGCCAGCTCAGAGCCTGGAGCCTATTTCAGAGTCTGTGTCTCCCTCTCTCTCTGGCCCTCCCCTGCTCACGCTGTCTCTCTCTCTCCTAGAAAAAAAAAAAAAATTTAAAAAAGAAGTCCAACACAGGTTTTACAGAGCTAAAATCAAGGTGTAGGCCAGACTGGGTTCCTTTGTGGAGGCCTCTTGCCTTTTCTGGCTTCTAGGGTCTGCCCACATTTCTTGGGTCATGACTCTTCTTCCCCATCTTCGGAGCCAGCCACAAGGGGTCGAGTCTTTCTCATATCATATCATTCTGACCTTCCCACTGTCATTAAATCTCTTTCTCTGACTTTCTCAACCTCCCTTTCCTACTCTCCAGCATCGTTATGATTACATTACCCAAGCTAATCTCCTTTTCTAAGGTCATCTAATTAGCAGCCTCAGCTCCATCTGCTACTTTAATTTCCTTTGCCTAATATAACATATGCACAAGTTCCAGGGATTAGGATGTGGACTTTTTTGGGAGATCGTTATTCTGCCTACCACAGATATATTTGGCAAGCAGTCACCAAAGAAAGCTGATGCAGTGATAGTAACATCTTGCATAATAGTATTTAAATAAAAATATATTAGTAAGGAAAAGGGAGAAAGGCCTACTGATGAGATCTGTAAGAAGATATACAGTGGGGTTGGCCGGATAAGAATTAAAGCCAGGATTTGGACCCAAGTTTTGTGTCTGCTGGTTTAGTGTTCCTACTAACAAAAACCTCTGAAGAATACAGACCAATAGAATCTTCCACTTGAAGCTCACTGTATGAGTGCTGGTAAATTTCTTGTCCCGAATGAAAATAATAATTACGACCTAGACCACAGAGCTGTTGTAAGAAATACCTCAGGATTGAGGCACACTCAGCTATCCTATAAATGTTAAATAAAAATAATATTTCCTGTATCCTTACTAGGGTTGGGCGAATCCAGATGTATATTGTACTTTTCACATATTTCAAAATATTTTCAAATGTTTTGGTTTGGGTTCAATAAAAACCTCAAGTACGTTTTGCCAAGTGCTTTTTCCATTAATTATTCAATCCATTTGTATTTCAAGGGAAATTCAGTCCACATGTTTCTAATTCATTTAGCACTAACTCATCAAAATATTGTTTCTCTCAGTGCTATTTTCTATCCAAAAGGCTTTTCAAGCCCTCTCCTCCTTTTTTTATTTCTTAGAAACAAAAAGATACAATTTGCCAAGGGCAAACCCTAGTCAAGTACCAGAAGGTTTACTGCAGCTAGAGCTTTGAAAGTCTTCTGTCAAGGTATCCTGGTCCCCATGTTACCTACTCTCTGGCTTCCTTGACTTCTTTTTTCCTTTGACCCATAGGAATTTCAGGCTTAGCATCCCCAGAGTCTACAGGCCTGCAGACACTTTAATTTTCTTGCTGAATCCTTCCTCCTTAATAAATACCTTCGGAGGCTGGGGCCAGTAAAATAATGGATTCCTACCACCTTCCAAAATACCCTCATGGGAACTGTGGCCAGCCTTAAAACTAGATACATTTAAAAAATCTGATCTCTTAAGTGGGTAGTTTGTATGTGTGTGATATCTTACGTGTGTTTAATGTTGTCTTAACTCAACAGTGCCTAAAGGGTAAGGAACTTGATAGTATGTTCATTGTGAGTGCTCCAAGAACAGCAAGAGCTGTGCTTGAGAGTGAGCTCCCACATCACGTATGGAGCCTTCTTGCCAAAAAGGTTTAACCTGAATCTGATCATAAGGAGATTGTGGAACATTCTACAAGACAGTTTCTCTGACTCTTCAAAACTCTCCAGTAAAAGCTATCAGGAAACTTTTCTAGATTAAGGTGAATTAAAGAGATGAGACAACTAAATGCAACATGTTAACTGGATTCTGAGTTTAGAAAAATATCTATAAGGACATTCTGAGACAGCTGGAGAAATTTGAATATGTTACATTTCTTGGGTATGATAATGATTTGATTGTAGAGAAGTGTGTATATTCATATGTATATATACACACATTCGTGTGTGTGTGTGAAAAGAAAGTAAATATAGCAAAGTGTTAACACTTGAGAAATCTGCATATACCCACTCCCACAACTGTACATATACCCACCCAGACACACATACTCATACACACCCACACACAGGAAATATGTAGGAGACTCCTCTCAGCAAATTTGTACACATCCACTTCCACTCAGAAGTCAGTCTGCCCTCTTATTTCAAGGGGCACACTTTAGAATCTTGAGGTTGACAGTTTTGCCACAATGCCAAGTTCAATATGCGTAAATGTTAGCTATTGATAATAATGTTGCAAAAGGGTATTGTTGCTGTATGTACAAGTAGACATTGTAAGACAGGAATTCCCAGTGGTTAACAGACTGATGGGCTTTCAAAAGTCCAAGGACCACCTAAAGATGCATGTCCATACATTTCTTCCTGGTGAAGTGTACATAATTTTCATCAGATGCATAAAGGAAACTTGAAGAGATTTTTTTTCAGCTGCTTTAAGAAGTTTCTAATTGAGTATTTCCTTTATTAAGAGAAACCTCAGACAAATCTCTAATTTGTCATTGCTAATAATGCCGGTGTCACTTTATACCAAGAAATTCACAGCAGCTAGTAGAAGTCCTTCAGCAAAATTGAAGTCTTTTCACCAGCTACACACATTAATTGTCCACATGTGCAGAGACTACTCCCTGAGAAGCTCAACACATTGGTAAGACATTTAAATAATCACTTTGCATGCCAGAGAAAGGAAAGATAGTGGAAAGCTGGTTGCCAAGCAGTGGTGGGCTCCTTCATTTTAAAGATTGCACCATGCAGCCCCCCAGAGTATGAAAGGAGAACTGACTGTGCTTTCTTTCTAATTAGAGCAGAATTAACCTCAGCAGCGTGACTTGTGTGCTGGAAGGGAATTTGGAACATCATTGGTTTATGGGACACAATTGTACACCAGGTGGTCCTAGTTAGGTGAGAGACTTTTTGTTAAAATAATCCTTCTTTGGCTTTATTCAGCACAATAAAACCACTAAGATGTTTTCCCATATGAAGTATTTCTACAGGCACATTCAAAATGTTAAACCTTATTTTTTATATGCATTTTTCATGACTCCTAAGAAGTTTACCAGGTTGGGAGATTTGCAAAAACTGGTCCCTTGACAAAGTCATGGGATGCTTTTTACCACAACAGGTTTGTTTTGTTTTCACGTGAGGCCAAAGTATTTTCATAACATCCCTCACTATGGACGTCACGAATAGGATCAAATATTGTTATCCTAACCTTACAAATGAAGGCAAGGGTCTCCCAGTGACTTTTAAAGGCTATCAAATTCTGAGTTAGTATTGCACCTTCATTCTGGGGTGAATAGTCCAGAATTTTACCCATGCTGAACATTCTGTGTAATACAAAGTTCTACTAATGAAACCAGCAATGGGCACTTTTATTCTACAAATTCAAAATAATATAGTACATATTATACATATAGATGTGTATGTGAATCCATCTATAAAACAATCCCTGATATTTGGAGCAACCACCTGAGGCCCTGAATATTTCTAGAGTCTGTAGAATCTTCACTGAAAGATAAAAGTCCATGCCCAGGAGAGCTTTACTCATACTCAGCTTGGTGTGTTGGAAAGAATTCAGACCTGGATTTGAATTGTGAAGTCATCGATATTATTTATGTAACCTTGAGAAAAGTTATTTAGTCTCTCAGAGCTTTATCTGTTTTCTTCATCGTGTTTTTATGAGGACTGAGACATCTTTTGATTGCCCTTGTTTGATTAGATTACTCAATTAAGCCTATTTTTTTTAACATGCTTCATAGTAGAGTTCACCTCCATATCTTGGCCATTTAAAATATAAATATATACAGTCTTCTCTATTTCAAGTGCCAATCATTCCATAGGAGTATATATGGGTATTTTAGACACAGCAAAAAGAATGAAACTATAGATTTTGTCCATGTCTTATACCACATTAGTAAAAGTGTCAGGAAACAGTACATATGATTAATGCTGCTGAAATAGGCAGGAAATTATTCAGGTGGATTCAATCAACCCAGCCAAACATATAGGTAGCTTATTAAACTTTAGACAAAAGTCTACAGGCACTTAATACATAATGATGACTCTAGGCCTAAATTAAGAGTGCTCCCCACCCCCATGCACAGCCGCGCCTACAACACACTGCCTAGAAGTAGCCACTCTTCTTACAGCTAGAGTTCTTGACCTGCTTTTCAGCTTTTTTTTTCCTCTCTGAAAGTAAGACACGTGACCTTTCTAAGCCCCCTAACCCAGAACCCTTGCGGAAACACTGTGCCATTGAGTTTGCCCTTGAGGTTATCTCTTACCAAAGCAAAGGCAGTGTGAAATTGACATGCTGCTTATTCTCAACTACACCCTCAGACCTGTGAGCTCTTCCGCGTTGACTGGGATTTTGAAGGAAAGGAGGCACAATATGGATATAATGCAGCTGGAAGACGACAGTTTTGTACAGAAAGGATCCTGCACCTGGCTCATGGGGGTCAAACTACACCTTAGGTATTTAAAGCAGTCGTAGAGAAGACAAGGTAAAGTGCTTTTCAGAATTCACATATCTTAATTACTATCACTGCAGCAGGAAGTGTGGCCTTGTCCCTGCTCACTTTTTAGGATCCCGTCACCTAGGTTTAGTTAGGAGAGACATGTCTCCTCTACTGGCCAAGCCCAACCTGAAATTCCCTTAATTACCACAAAGGGGTTCACTGCTTTTAAAATCAGCTCAGAAAGAGCTTAATGTGGCAGTAAAAGCTCAGTCTCCAGTCCCAGTCCTACTATTTATCAGCCATTGGACCTTAATGATAATAAAATAACTTATTTATCTAAAGCACCTCGTGTTCAAAGACTAACAGATATATTTGTGGCATGGAAGTCTTTTGAGAAATCTAGACTACTGATTTTTACTAGAAAACCAAACATAAGAATAATAGTAACGATATTAATGGGTGCATGTGCTGTCGATTCTGTGTAACCATGAGGGACAGACACAATTTGGGACCATGGGAAACGCAATAGAATTCTAGCCGCAGTTCTTGCATTCAAGAGCCAGGTGCTTTGGGGCAAGTTATTAGAATGCCCGAGGTCTCCATATTTCTCATCTGTGAAATGAGGGTGTCAGACTACATCAGCATTTCCCAGAGTGCGTTCCCTGGAGCATTCTATAGAGTTTGCTCCCCTACCCTCACTCACTTCCACCTCCACGAGAATGAACAGTCTGGTGAAATCCATTTGCAGGCAGTCTCTGTGGCACAAATTTATCTTGTGCATATCCAAAAGGAGTATTTATTGTTTACTATTTTCGAAAGAAGGGAAAAAGTATTTCAACCAGCAGCATACCTACATACGCCTGACACTTTTTAAACTGGGTTTGTTGTAGCATCATTTGGTTGCCAGATATATGGAAAGCAGGAAATGGCAGTTTGGGCCGACAGCATTAGTTATTTTCTCCTCAGTTAACAGCAAGTCCTATCCTCCAAGCTGCCACTTGGCTTCAGAGGTCTTCCTGAGTCATCCACCAATTGTCTCAGTTAAAAATAGGACCGTGTCATGTGGGAGAGATCGCCACCACCAGCAAGCATGACCTTATTTAACATTACACGCTTGCCCATAGCTTCTTTTTCCTAAGTGTCTTTGAAAAGCCCACCAAAATCTAGGTATTAATCTGGACACTGCAGACATGAGTCATTTTCAAGGAAGGCAAGGAAAGGCTTTTCAAAAGTAAACAACAATAAATGTCTCCCAATACAAGGCCTTTAGGAGATGGTGGGGAAGAGAAACAAGGCTGTCCAGGGAATTTTTTGTTATTGTTAATATGTTTTCTGTTTTGCGTCATTTTTTTTAAAAACTCTAAAGGAGTTTGTATAACCCAAAGGAAATGGCATTCTTTTTTAAAATAGGGTGGTGGTCTCTGAGGTGTTGAGGCAGGGGGTGGGGGGGGGGGGGAGCTGGGTCACCCTCTGCCAGCACATCTGGATTCTTGCCTTAAGTTTACTGCTGGCCCATTGGTGGCTCTGATCCAATCACCTACTTCAGTGCGTCTTTGTGAATATGTGCATATGTTAATTTTAAAGTGGAAAAATACCACAAACTCAACCTGTAAATTTTAGGAAAAAGAGGAAAGAACCGCTCATAATACCACCATCTGAACACAGGATTATTTTTACACACATCTCTCTAGTCTGTTATAAATATGTTTATTAGTTATGTAGTTGTAATTCTAATGTATAAATTTTTTTTCATTTAACTTATTTCATTTACACTATATTATAAGCTTTTTCCCATAAGGGTACCAAACCTCATGTTATTCTTTAAGGGCTATCTAAAATTTCATCAGTTTATTTACTTACTTATTCCTTTATTGTAGGACTGTTCATTGCTTCAAATTACAGATGACCCTTCAATACACATCTTTGTGTAGTTGTCTTTTTATTATGTTTTGAATAGTTTACAAAAGATTATTCATGGACCTGAAATCAGTGAGTCAGATGAAGTAAACTATTAAGAGATCTCAGTATAAAATGCTAAATTTCTCTCTAAAATGCCTGGGTCTCTCTCTGCCATCCCACCACAGTGTGAATAACCTTAGTTCTTAACCCGTAGGAAATGTTTCTACTACCTCCAAAGGATCTTTGTTCTCATTTGCAGTTTTTTGATTACTAGTAAAATCAGGTCCTAACCTTCTGGCTGAAGACAATGTGGCGCTCTGATAATGCCTGCTTTCCCCTTAACAGTATTTTAATAATTTGCAAGTTGGTAGACCCAATGCTCTGACCCTCAGGTCAAAGGCAGGCCTCAAGTTACAGGGCAATCAATCAAGAAAAGCTCTCTGCTAGCTTTCCAGCCCAGCCCCCTGCCCACACTGAAGCAGAAAATTGTGCTTTTCAAGGATTGCCCTGGGTTCCTGGCTAGGCATTCGCAGCCCTTAGTTTCCTGAAGTTTGGCGTCTCTCTCTGCACTTGTTACAACACATAGTTCTGTGTGCTCAATATTCGTGAGACACCTATTTGGGGCTAGATAATGTGGCAGGCTCTTGTGACTCAAAATAAATTGAGATACAGGCTCAAGGAGTTTAAATGAAGCACAGTGGTTCTGGAACCTGTTGGTCATAGACATACCTGAGGATCTTCCAGAAAAGAAGTTGCCTGGATTCACCTCAGACCTATGTATTTCTCACAAGTTACTTGAGGTCAGCCAGGCTCAGGAGCCTGTGACCTAGAGCTTGCTTCTTGGTATTATTCTCTCAGGATAACAAAGGAATAAAGCAGGAATATGTTCAGGCCATTATCTGTGGGAGGATAAGCGAAGGGGATGAACGGGAAATCACCTTACCCCAGAGGAATGGGGGAATGGTTGGTCCCATCAGAATAAGGAGCAAATTGCACAAAGCCTACTGTCACCTTTGAGAAAGACTCTTTCAAACCAAAGGGATACATCTTATTGTGCTGTGGTAGAAGGTGCCCTGAGCATACCTTCTGCCTGGGTCATCAAAATTGCCTGCCTTTAATTTCTTCCCTTCCCCTACACTCCAGTCTCCATCTCCAGGTCATCAGAGTACTCCCTAAGACACAGATGGTCTCCCTGCTGCCAACCAAATAAACCCCCACCTTCTTTTTTTAAAGTTTGTTTGTTTAATTAATTAATTGATTGATTGATTGATTGAGAGAGCACGTGTGCGAGCAGGGGAGGGGAAGAGAGAGAGGGAAAGAGAGAGAATCCCACTTTTAAATTCTGTGTAGTGTCTTTCTGAACCTTAAATATGAATTTGCTTTTGTAAGAAAATTATTAAAAATTTATAAATTTGTTTAAAAAAAACAAAACCCAGCTCTCTAAGGCAAAGAAAATGACATCAATATAAGGGTTTCTTTCAAAGGGAATACTGTTGGGGACAAGAATGGATACTGACAGTGTGGAACCCAATGAGAGGCTTGAACCCACAAACCATGAGATCATGACCTGAGTCGAAGTTGGACGCTTAACCAACTGAGCCACCCAGGTGCCCCAACTGTCACCTTAAAAATGACAACTGAGGTCCTTCATCAGACTGACTACCTTTCTATCTCATAATGACAAAATCTATAAGATGAGTTTTTCTTTTCACACTGGATAGCCTCCCCTCCACTCCAGCCCCTGAGTCTGAGACTCAGTTTCTAAAGGTTCTGGGCACACTCATTCCATTCCACGCCATGATAAAGCCGCCCTTGCCACCTGCAGTTCCCTCCCCCCACATCTAAGCCAGCTCTACCCACACTTCCCTCTAAAGCCAAATGCCTCTACACCATCCCCCTCTCATTTTACCTCCTACTATTAGCTATCATTTATTAAGTATTCTCTGTGATATGCTCTCTGCCAAATGTTTTACCCATGCAGTTTCACACATGAGCCATGAGCTAGGTATGCCCATTCTTCAGATAAAGCAAATAAAGCTCAGAGAGGTTAAATACACCATGTAAGTTTACCTAGCTAATAAGGAGAGAACATGGAGCCAAACCCTAACCTACTAACAAAGCCTGCACTATAATAATATGTCCTCTTTACTGCCTAAGTAAATCCCCTAAGACCTCCCGTTGCTTATAATTTATTTGAGAGTCATCACATTCTGCCTTGTGTTACACCTAATTCTAACTGAATTGGGTCCCATCTCCTGGGAGTAGTTGCTCAAGGGCAGAGATCCTAACAGGTGCCTAGTGCTTGGCATTCCCTACAATGCGTAAGTGTTGCATTATAGTGAATGTATAGAAAAACAAAATGAATATGGTTGTGATCTCACTGATGAATTTTTGCTATGAAATACAATCATTATTATACACTGTGGTTATTACACTAACTCAGATATTGTAGATCTATCTGCCCTTAAAATATAACGGAGCCAAGAGACAAAGTCCAACACCAGAGTCAGTTTGCAAGTGATTGTTAGTCTTGTCCCTCAACACCAGCATTATGAAAGGTCCCACTGGATTAGTGCTCAAAATGTCATGCATTTAAAACACTTTCCTAATTTTTTAAAAGAGACTTTGGCTGTGATACCACATACATAATGATTAATAAATAGTTAAAAAATTAATAAATAATTACTAAAAATAACTATATAAACCATATGTGAATATTATGTACTCTGAAAACTGGAAGGAAGTGTAACACAATAAATTACATTCTCCTTTCCAAATTAAGGTCCCGCATCTCATCTTCTGCAGATCCAATGTGTCTTTGAAGGTGCAAGATGCTAGAATCCCAGGGCTTGGAGGGCCACCTCCTTCTCAAAGTCTTCCCTTACTCTGTTATCCTCCCAAGTACAATGCTTCAAAATGCTTTTAAATTTTGTGTAGTGCCTTTCTGAACCTTAAATGTGAATTTGCTTTTGTAAGAAAATTATTAAGAAGGTCTGTTAAAAACAAACAAACAAACGAGCTGTAACAAAACCCAGCTCTCTAAGGCAAAGAAAATGACATCAATACAAGGTTTTCTTTCAAAAGGGATACTGTTGGGGACAAGAGTGGGTTAAACCCCCGAGTCATTCTCCGCCCACCTCTCCCAGTCTCCCAGATACCATACAGCTGTTGAAAAGTATCTGTCAACAAAACTATTACTGTCTTTCCTGGGATCAACACTATGTCCTGGACCCTCAAGGTCAGCAGTGCCTCCTTCAGAGCAAGCAGAGGCAATGAGCAGAAAGCTTACAAGACCAGCGGAACCCCAAGGGACGCTGACAGGTGGAGAGCCTTCCCCAATTCGAGAGGGAAAGAGAAGACTAAAGGTAGAGGCTGCCCAACAAGATAAAGACATATTTCCTCACCCTCAAATCTCTTTTCTGGAACAGTCGAAGTCCTTCATCTCGCTTTCTCCCTTCTTGCCTCACCTCAGGCTTCCATTCAGAGTTAGGAAAAATAGTTATGAGGAGTAAATGACTAGACGTAGCTATTGGTTAAAAAAAAACAATAACAGTTACTGTATGTCTTATACTATGGTAAAGCCATTCTGTAAGTCACCTTCATGAACAAAACAAAAACCAAAAACACCTATGAGGTAGATTCTGTGATTTTATAGATGAGGAAGCCAGTTAGAAGAGGTTGAGTAACTTGCTCAAAGTTGTTGAACTACCAGATGGTGGAGTCGGAAATTGAACCGAATCCTAACTCCTAAGTCCTAAGTCCATGCATTTATTCTGTATGCCATTTGCCCTTCTAGAATTCTCTTCCACTGTAGAAAAGTATCCTGGAGAGGCTCTGACATAGGCAGCCTCATTCTCCTGGTAGCTTTCTATTAGTATAAAGTTGTGGTCAAGAAAGAGCTTTAAAGTCATTGCGTGACTGCTGCTTGCATAGAACTTACATAGTCTTTCTAGAAGGCAATCTCTCAATATTCATCAAAATCCTGAAAAATATGACACTGTTTGACTTCATAATTTATCTATATAAGACAAATAAGGATATTCACAGAAACTTAACATTCATTAATGCTATTTAATAATGCCAAAAATTAGGAGAAACCCCTTTCTGTGAAAAATCAGGGTTTTGGTCAGATTATGAAATACAGTGGAATCCTACAGATTCTCTAACAACAAAGTTATGGAAAAGAATGATGTGGAAATTCATTCATGATATGATGTGCTTAAAATAGTTTTAATATTATTAGTATTGCACTGTACGTTAAGTAACTGGAATTTAAATAGAAACTTGGAAAAAGTAGTTTTTAAAATAATGTATATATGCATAAATGTATGTAGGCATATTATACATTATATAGTAAGCTAACAACAAAAATAGGGAGTGTAGAAGTTATAACTCATAAAATCTCATGGTTGGAAGGATTTTAGTTCACAAGCGCCAGTCCAGGCATCCCTGAGAGATAATACTTAGCGTCTGATCTAGGGCCTCTACTGTCTGGGAGCTCATTAACACCTCCTCTGCCCACTTTCAATGAATTTTTGTACAGCACATGTAGCTCATAAAATCTTCTGTCTATGTCACAGACCTATGTCAACTTGCTGTAGTAGAAAAAGGAGGAGGCAAATTTGATCCTTCAAAATGGTTCAGTGCTAAGAAGCCATTTTCTTCCATAACTTTCTCTTCAGGGGAAAACTGTTACATAAATCCAACTAAGTAAAACTTACAAACTTCTAGTTCAAGCTGCCCCCAGTCACCAGCACTAACAGCCCAACATCTATAACCAGCATTGGAATCTCTAACCAGTGCTGACAACCACCTCCAGCATTTTTTTTATGTTTGTGTTTATATTAGTGGTACTTCTGGAAAATTCTACCAGTGAAAGGCAGGCTACACAGGAGAAAGGGAAGGCAAAATTGAGAAATTTTCTATGGTGTGTGGAAAACTAGGAGCTGAACTAGTTCCTCGGGGTATGTTTGAATGTCCTGGAACTTTCTAATTTGTGGTCTTGCTTTCCAATCTGTGTATTACTGAGCTGTGTAGCAGAATGCTAGCCAAAGTCCTTGACTTTTCTGAAATTGGACATCCATGAGATGAGATAGTTATTTAATTTGGAATAGTGAGTCTGCCAGAGAGAGAGAGAGGGGGCGGGAGAGAGAATGTGTGTGTGTAAAGACCTGAGGAATGGAATGATATGTCCAGGAGAAAAGAGAAGGATGTATTTCAGAAAGAGTTGAAAGAGTAGATGTAAAAGCCGAATAGCCAGAAGTTCAATCTTATTGCAGAGAGAAGCTAGCCAGCTAAACAAAGATCAGATCATGAAAATTCTTTTAGGCCAGGCTCCATGCCTGGATTTCATGTTCAAGCAAGGAGAATCCCTTTGCCAAACAGTATAGCATAGTGGTTAAGAGCCTTGAGTTTAAAATCAGCTCCTGGATTAGAAAACTCTGTCGTTACTATGCTCTGGAGCCACGTGAAATTACCAATATTCAAGTGCTGTTGACCTTCAAAAATGGCAATTTCATATGGTTCAGCCTACTACAAAATAGAAGCGTCCCTTCTGATCTCTGACATATTCTCCTGAAGCCTGCCGAGGTCCCCATTCATTAGAGCGGGCGGTAAGAGAGCCCATCCGGAGTCAAGCCAAGGACTGGGCAGGTTTGCTGACTCCTGTCAGACGATGTCACCTGCCTTAGCTGGCGGCAAAGGACAGGCCGTGCCCAGGGAAGGCACCGATCTTCAACTTCCATTCAGCGCCCTCAAGCCCACCACTCCACCAACCCCCTCCACCCCCATAATGCCTGGTCCGCTTCTCCTTTCCCTGGTTTTGGTCCGAAAACCTACAACGGGCAAGGCATGGTGCCTCTGTCGTCAGCCCTCAGCCATCTGACCCTGCCGAAGGAATTCCTGGCAGACAGGACCCAGAGCACACACAGCCCTCTCTTTTTCTTTCTCTTGCTCATTCGCTCCCTTTCTTTGGCTCAGGAATCTGCCTCCTCTGTAAGGCAGGGATGAGTTTCTGAATTGTGTTTATTTGTTGGCGCTTTGGTGTGAAAGCACTCTCCGTCAGCTGCATATTAATCTTGTCAGCAGTCTGTATCTATTTTCCTCTGCCTCCCTCCCCAGGCCTAATTTATGGCTTTCCTTCCCCTTGCTTCCTATTGTCACAGTGACAGAGCGGGCTCTGTGGTGGGTACTGGGGCCTCGGACTAGAGCGAGAGCTGTTCCTTGGAAGCTGAGCTACAATGTGACATGACATCCTGCAGTGTGTGTGGCGAGGGCGAACTCAGACCGGCCTTCCCTCACCTATTGATGTCCTAAAGTGCGCTCGGTGCTGTGGCCAATAGAAGAACCAGGAAGCTGGTCCCTGGCTTGTAGTGGAGAAGGCACACGGGACAGCGGGCAAACCGTGGGCCAGCACATGGGCTTTCGTTGCTGAGCCGCCGATATTCACAGCACAGACTCAAACTTCGGACAGACAGGGTTTACATCCTGGTTCGGACCCTTCCCAGTTTTGTGACTGCTGTATGTCCATGTGTAACGGCCCTCTTCATTATCTTCTCCGCCTCTTTCTCTTATCTCTAAAATCAGTGAATATGGGGCAAATCCTAAGCCTGCAATTTATCAGCACACCTTTATGTATTATCCTTAGAAAGGAGAAGGTGGGGAGAGAAGGAGGAAGGAAAAGAAACTCCTGAAATGGTGCACTTGCATATCAGGAAAGAGTTCTTAATGACGTTGTTTTTGAAGTTCTGCCAATTAATCTTGAGCCTTATGCTAATATTGGGTTTCATATATAATTAGACCCATAGCAACAGGCTGTGTGTTTGAACTCTCGATACAACCTGATGTTGGGCCACCTCGTCCTGACAGGAATTAGACTAAGTAGGCTCAAGCGTTTAGCATCTAAATCCTCAGGTGCTGTATTTGAAGACTGTTTATCCTGAACTGGAATTTCTTTATAATGTGAAGGAGCTAAAATGAGCTGTCATGAGCTAAATCCGATTCCCTGCCTGAATCTCTTCTGCTCCTATCGTCAAGGTCAACCCCGGGCTATTTTTCTAGTCCTCTCCCATGACAGAGGTCAGAGTCACAGCCCTGAATTAGATTCAGCCTAACATGCTCTAAGTGCTTGGGTTTTATTGCAGGAAAGAAAAAAAAAAAAAAAAGTAGCTCAGTGTGTTACAGAATAAAACCTCACCACAGAGTCTCTCAGTGGGCCCTAAGCCCCTTCCAGAAAACTGGTGTTCCATCCCCGCCCCAAGTAGCAATCTGAGCAGAGATTTATGACTCCTCCGTGGATTCTCTCTTTATCTCAGTGTTTATGTGAAATTCTTAGAGGCCATAGGAACTCTGGTATTCCTTGAATTCTGTTACTTCTTCATTTTAAAAAAGTTAAAAACAAACCCAGGAGCCCCACTGGCTGCCCTCGTGTACAAGCTGGACGGAGGGAAGGAACGAGACAGACAGGCAGCGGAGCTTTGCGGAGCCTGCCTCCCCCTCCGGCCTTTCACAGACTGTCTCTCTTGCTTTTCACACTCTCTACCCCCACCTAGTGAATGTTACCTCATCCTTCAAGTCTCAGCTTTGATGTGTCATGGTAAGGGGAGCCTTTGCCGAGCAAATCTGTGCCATTGAGCGCCTCTGCTTTCCAGCATCCGGCACACAGCACAGTGCGTCTTAGTTCCTCTGTCTCCATCCACGAGGGAGTGCAGGAACACGTTACCGTGTTCATTATTTACCGAATATGTAAACTATTCAGGAGGGGGCCTGGCTTTCGATGTG
Organism: Hyaena hyaena; assembly: GCF_003009895.1. NCBI lineage: Eukaryota > Metazoa > Chordata > Mammalia > Carnivora > Hyaenidae > Hyaena > Hyaena hyaena. The sequence goes on from NW_024081833.1 coordinate 277,569, forward strand.
TGTTTATTAGAGAAAGGCAGAGAGAGGAAGAAGTGACCTGGCTTCGATCAAAACAAAGTCAACGTCATCTTCAGACACTGGGCCTGGGACGCTGACACCAAGTGCTGGTGCCCTGCGTGTCAGAGAGGCACGTGAATCCAAAGGTCTGTGCATGGCCTGCATCGTCAGCGATGTGAGGAATTTGGGAAGTTTGTTTATTGTATCAGCAGCATTTACCGTGGGTGGCTCCTAATTAACATAGGAGCTTTCCTGTCATCCTGAGATCAGAAGTCTCTTGTTAAATTCTAGCCAAAATTTTAGTCTCAAAAAATTATCGTTATATTTTTTCAATTCGGTTTCCACTCATGGCGAAGACTTGCTTTTGACTAAGACAAATAAGAGTTGAGAGATCGAATTTTTGGATGTTGTTGGAGAGAAACATTTGAGAAATAAACCGGTGCCAGGAAATAGGGGCAGTTAAGAAACATTCAAACTCAAAAAGTAAATCTCTGTCTCTGTCTCTGTCTGGCTCTCTCTTCGCATACACACACACACACACACACGCGCGCGCGCGCACACACACACACATACACACACAGTAGCCAATTAGAAACTGAAAGTTATCACAGGAAGGATAGAGTCAGACATCTAGTTTCAAACTTACTAATTTTATGCCTCTGGGCAAGTTATTTGATCACACTGTGTCTCATTTCTATCAACTGTAAAATTGGGGTAATAATGCCTATCTCATAGGATTGTTGCGAAGATTAAAGATAATATCTGTAAAGCACCTCACACGTAGTAGGCACTCAATAAAAAAAGACGGTGATGATATCTCTGACACTCACAGGGGAGGAGCAGAGAGAACACCAAGTCCCTGGCAAACCAAACCCCTTACAGCCTCGAGGGAAATCCTGGGCTGGATGGGAGGTCAGTGAGAGCTCTGGATTCCTGGGACGGCATCGTGCAAACACCATGGAGACATCTGATTACTTGGCTTAGCATTGATTTATGGAACTTGCAGGCCATCCAGACCCGAGGGCTATCAGTAGGCCAGGCATACCTGGCTGAGAGCGTTGCCGAAATTTCTCCGCACAGTGACATTTCAGAGAGCAAAGGAGCTTTGGAGATGCTCCGTCTAGTAAGTAGGGATTCAAACATTCCCAGCCCCAACCAAACACTTTGTTCTGCTCCATTTTGTCAACCTGTAAGTTTAAAAGGGTGGCTTCTCCCATCACACCTGGTCTAGGACACGGCCACAGTCCCCCCACTCCAGGGTCGTTCTTGCGCCCAAGTCCCTGAGCCACGAAGACAGTCTCTGCCTGTTTCCTCCGGTCAGCCGGGGTCGCCAGTCCTTGGAGAGGTGCCCCCTGTTTCTGACATCTCCCCTCCCCATTTCTGATGTCTTCCAGAAGGAAGGGGCCAGGTTCAGTGGCTTTCCATCCATCCTGCTACACACCTATCTATATAAATTTTCACAAAGCTGAAATCACAGTGCATGTACACACTTGAGTCCTACGTTTGTTTATTGTATGAAGCATCCCACATCTTTAACATTTTTTGATAATTTTTAAAATTTTTATGGCTGTATAATATTTATCCCAAGAAGGATCAAAATCGACCCCGTGTTTCTCACTGATGAATATCTAGATTGCCCTCTTTCATGTTCTCTAACATATTTAATAAGACACTACCTTTAACCCAGGGAGAGCTAAAAGAGGAAAGCATGAGCTGTAGTCTCTGAGGGGCTTGTCTCTGGCTCGGGCTTTGGGTTTCACTTGCTCCCAGCTTTCACAGAAAATTCCCTAAAGCACTGTGTTCTCTGGATGTCTGATCACAGAAAACAAATATAAGGACTGGGAAGAAGACTGTGTGATTTCAGCATTTCTTTCTGCTTGGAGAGTCAGATGTACGAGGCAAAGGAAGTGTCTCTCATTTCAGTTTACAAGCAAGAGCACTAAGACCTTTCACCAATGACTGCAATACTCACCCCAAATTCTAAGCAGGTCAGGCTCTCTGTACACGTTGAACATGCCATTCCTATTCCTGTACCTGGGTTTATGCTCTTCTTCTCCGTCTGGAACACCTTTCCCCCTACTGTCTACCTATCCGTTCTTTAGGTTCCAACGTGCCTTCTATACACTGCCTTGAACATGTTTCTACTATTAATCTTCACCAACATCTTGATTCTTTGAACTCTTATTAAAAGCAGAAAACCCACATTTTATATTCAGTTGTTTGATGCAGTCTTCATATAGGATTATCTTATCTCTTTAGCTAGGTCAAAGCACCTTAAGATAAAGAAGCTTACCTTTTTTATAAAACCCCACAGCTACTGTGGTATGATATAACTGGGAATGTGATGCGTTGTGATGATCAAGTGTAATGGTGGGTCTGAAGATGGGTGAGACCAAGGACCTAGTAATCCAGGGACATACAAATGGGAAACCAGAAGAGATAGGAGCTCTGCAAGGTTCTTCAAGCAGGTGAGCAGACAGGTGCTATTAGAGCGACTTGATAGCAGGTATCAGGAAACTGAGGAAATACACCAGGTATTTCCATGGCCATGGCTAATAAGAAGGATCAGGATGTCAGACCCTGGACACCTGGTAGATAAGGGCAGCATGTGCTAGGCTGAGACTGAATCAAGATGTGCCCTGGCTTACTTGGAGGTAGTCACTCAGAGGAAGTTTTTACACTAGAGGTTAAAGATTTCTTTTCCTTATTTAATTTTAGAAAAGAAAACTCCTAAAGCAAGTTCTAGTAACTACTTAATTCCTAGCCAGAATTTATCCCAAGTATGGAATGAGGTCTCATCTACAGGTAAATCTGAGTAGGAAAACTTAACATTTGGAGAATTTTTGTGGAGGGGAGGCAGGCAATCCCATCGCTTTTTGTGAGCTAGGTACTCAATAAATGTTGCCTGATTAGCAAAATGGAAATTTTGGTGTGTTTTTTTTCTCCCCTATCTTACCCTCTTCCCTTCCCTTCCCTTCCCTTCCCTTCCCTTCCCTTCCCTTCCCTTGCCTTCCATCTTTCTTTCTTTGTTTCTTTGTTTCTTCCTTCCTTCCTTCCTTCCTTCCTTTTCTTTCTTTCTTTCCTTTGTAATTTTGTTGTAGTTGGTGTTTACATTACGATGAGGACTATTTTCCTAGAGCCTTGAAATCATGACAGAGAGGACAGTTAAGAAATGAGGCAAGGGGTACCTGGGTACTCAGTTCATTAAGTGTCCAACTTGATTTCAGCTCAGGTCATGATCCCAGAGTCAGGGGATGGAGCCCTGTTCAGGACTCTGGGCTGACAACATGGAGCCTGCTTGGGATTCTCTCTCTTCGTCTCTCCCTTTCCCTCCCCACTGGTGCTCATGCTCTCTCTCTCACTCTCTCTGCCTCAAAATAAATAAAGAAACTTAAAAAGGAGGCAAGAATGGAGACGTGGAAAGGATGATAAAAGAGAAATTTTTAAGTAGACCTAAAACCACTGGTTCCGGTTATCTTCCTGCTGGGACCCTCAACAACCACAGCAAATAAGAAGTTGCATAGACAGGAATATAGCAGGCCAGTTTTTGAGGTCTCCAAAGAGATTCTCACCTTCTGAATAAGGACTCTAAAATAACATTGGCATTAACTTGAGACCATAATGTCAAGCTCCTGTCCCCCCAGACCAGTGTTTCTGAGCTGACCACAGAGTCTCTGTGGACAACAAGAATACTGTGAAATAAGCACAGATGGGTAAGCACCAAGCAGGAAAGGATTTCTCAAGGAAGACAACTGATCTGACAAAAACTCAGATAAAGTCTTGAATGCCCTTAAGTGTACCTCCCTGTTACCAGAACCACGGGTCATCTGATGAAGTGAAGAGATCCAAACAATTAAAATAATTAAATAAATAAGTGAAGCAAGCTCAAGTCAGCTGGTGTGATTTGCTGCCACCGGGGAAGTCCAAGTCAAACACTGTACTAGGGTTTGAAAACAACGGGGTCATTTAGAAACAATTCCTTGCATTCTTCTTAGGTCAGAAGAGGATAAAGATCAGAGTATTCAGGGCTGAAGTTTCAGAACATGATGTGATTACGATGGTGTTCACTCTGTCGTGTACCGCCTTCCCAGCTGGCATTGGGCATTATGAAATTCCCTGCCCCAGGCATTTGGAGCCTTTGCAACAAGGGAGATTGGTGGGGACATCCCCACAGTGTGACCTGTTACTCATAAAATCTCATAAAATCAGGATGAAGTTCAATAGGCCCCTTCCCATCAGCAGAAGGAAAGCCTCACCCAGCTGCCAAGGGGGTGGCAAGGTACTGAATGGGGCAAAACACCAGGTCTGATGTATGGTTTAAAATAGCCTGCTAGCAAATTCCTTAAAAAATTAGGAGTGGTTCTGGCCTGCATCTCTCTGTTTCAGGAACAGTAGAGGGAGATGATAATAATAATAATAATAATAATAATAATAATAATAATAATATTGCTAATCTTACCCAGAACTACCCAAGCCTACTTTGGTCTGGGGACACACATGCTCAGCCTTCAGAGATGCATAGGGCTGCATTTTGTTAATCCCCAGCACTGCGTGTCAGGGATAACTGATCTATGACTAAAAATAGTGCGAGGACAGCAATACCAGCTATGTGGGGCCCAACTGAGGACACAGTGGAAAACTTGACAGCAGCACAGTAGAACCTTCCTGGCCCAAGGCCACCGGCTCAAGGGCAAGGGCCCTGGGTTCATCTGCTGGGCCAGTTTGATTGACAGCCTCCCCTCCCAAGAGGGAGTTTCAGTGGTTATAATCCTCTCACATTATTGAGCGCCCTCTGAGCTTAAGGCAAAGTGTTCCGGAGCAGGGGATATAATGGTAGAAGACATGGTTCTTCTCTGGAAAAAAAAAACTTTCTAACTGCGTGATATTTAAGAATATATAAAGTACAACAAAAACAATCCTGCCTCACTCTGCTTCGCTGACTTCAGTCTGAAACTGTCTCCAGCACCCACACTAACAGAGAAAGGAAGTGAGATTGCAAGAGCCCAGAGGTTCAAGCCCTGTAGGAGCCTCCGGGTGGGACGGGGAAGGAGAGAGGCAGAAAGAGGCCTGAAGGTCACGTTTTCTGGGCTATTCACATTGGTTACATGTAGACAGGGTCAAGTATTATTAGTAATGCTCTCTGTAGCCTAAGGAAATGTCTGCCACTGAACATTAACTTTGAAAATTATAGAATCATTGAATCTCAGGCTTTTTTCCGTATGTGATACCACAGGCCTACTAAAAGCCAGATACGGTACAAAGCATCTTTTTTTTTTAATTAAAATGTTTTTTAATGTTTATTCATTTTCGAGAGAGAGAGAGACAGAACACAAGACAGGAGAGGGGCAGAGACAGAGAGGGAGACACAGAATCTGAAGCAGGTTCCAGGCTCTGAGCTGTTAGCACAGAGCCTGAGGCGGGGCTCGAACTTGGAAACGGTGAGATCAGGATCTGAGCCAAAGTCAGATGCTTAACCGACTGAGCCACCCAGGCGTCCCCAAAGTATCTTTTTAAAGATTGCCATAAAGATTTGTTATAGTGATCTTGCCCAAAGTGCTTTTAATGGAAGAATTGTGCTGAGGAAAATTGCGGGGTGTTCTTAAGAAAGCTGCATGCTATGTGCCCCGAGAGCAGCACTTGCCAACCATAACACTGGGTCCCATGGAGAAGCTCCTTGTGCCCTTCAGAGACGTGACCAGGCACGACCAGGGGCTCATTTCATTTCTCAGCATATATAGTGCTGGGTTCTCGAACAAGGCATTACATAGAACTTTCACCTCGTTTGTTGGCTTCAGGCCACAGGCCTCATAGAGTGCAATAATAACTTACTTAAACAAGTTCACGTTCAATTAAATGAAACATGGCATGTTTCAGTCATGAGTCAAACATCAGGGGTGAGTCGTAATAAAGAGTGTGCCTCTGTTTTGTGAGATTTGACTGCTGACAGCTTTTAAGTCTCAGCCCTAACCTCTCCTCCTGTGTTTCACATCTGGGCAAGTGGAGAACGAAGTGCAGTTCCTCCTTTGGCACCAGCAGGAGGTTCTAGACCCTTCCTGAATGAAGAAACCCTCATCTGGGCCCCATCCCATAACCATTTATTTCACCTAGGAGAGCTTACTTATAAAAAGCACTTACAACAGCTCCTGTCACATTTAGTAAGTGCTACGAGGTGTCAGTCGTCACTATTAGTGTGATTGTTGTTGTTGTTGTTGATGGCACTGTCCCTAGAGGAAAGGACTAAGATATCTCACCCCCACACACAGCTGTGGCTTTCACTTCAACCCTGTGCCATTCCTGAAAGGACTCAAGAGTGAACTGACTTGCCCAAGCTCCCAATGTTCCCTAAAGCTGAACCTCTTATATTAGAAATGTCTGATTCCTCATTCTTCTTGCGGACAACAGATTCCCAAACCTCTTGGAAACAAGGTCCTAACTCCATGGCAACCTCTCTATGAAGCTTTTCCTAATTGGCTCACGTAAAGGTCATCACAAGTACTTCTTTCAGTGTGCGTGGCCCTACCCCATCAGAGCATTTGACACACTGTACCGGGGTCTTTGTGTTCTTGTCCCCACCAACAGGTAAGATACTTGCAGGCAAGCATTGTGCTGGCTCATCTCTGTATGCCCCTCCTTTTTTCTACTGTGAAGAAAGCAAAGAAAACAAATAGAAAATTTTATTTTTATGCATGTTGAAATTGAAAGCTTCAGCACAGGTGAGATATATAGGTATACATACTGATGAGCTTGTATCTTGATATCTGCATCCATACTATCTATATCCTTGTGTCTGTCTATTATCTATCTATTCTGATGAGACAATTCAGGCAATTGTTAAACCAGCTGGAATTTGGAGAAGGTCAGGGCTAGAGACGTACATTTGAGTGTCATTTTTCTGTGCTGAAATTTCGAATGATGTGAATGGATAAGGTAAGTGAAGATGAGATTTTAGAGAGAGAAGAGAAGGGCAAGGAAAAAAACCAGGGGAATCTGGACTTTCCTCATTCTTGTCTCTTCATCTCCACACATGGAGCTGGTTGTTCCTTTCTTCTGTTTCCTGTAGGTTCAATCCTTCTCTAAGCTCTGAGACCCATTTTGACCTTCAGGAACTTTAAGTAGTTCTGGATCCTTTCTTAGTTTTCATTTATCTCTGAAGTTAATCCAAGATATAAACCACGACTGGGAAGTGGGGCTCTGCTTTGTTCCTCAAAGTTCATCCTATTTGATCATCTTCCCATAATCTCAGCTCTAACCTGTCTTGGCCATGAGATACATATTAGTCATATTCCTGTGCAGATTTTAATGAGATCACCCGGATTAGACTAGTGATCCAAAATAAAAGTAAAATCTGAATTTGATGCCAAACCTAATACATGAATCAAAAAAAAAAAAAAAAAGTCTTGGGTATGGAAAGAAATGGTTAATGTCAGTCCCTGACCTATCACAACAGAAGGAATAAAGCACAAGTGTAAGAGTTTTCATGGGAGCTCCCAAAGTCAAGAGTCAAGAGTCAGCAGAATTTACCAGTATTAATAAAAACCTGAGGAACCAGGAGCTCTCATTCACTACTAGAGGAATATATACATACATACATACATATATATATATATTACTCTACTAGAGGAAGTATATCTTGGTATCAACCATCTTGGAAGATAATTGGGCAATATATTTCAAAAGCATTAAAGATGTATATACTCCTTGATCCTGTTATTCCACATCCAACAATTGAATCCAAGGAAATAAAAGATCTTCAGCATGGACATTGAATTTACAGGAATGATGACAAGATAAGGTGAAGAAGAAAATGCAGGCTCCCCATTAATAAGCTTCCAGAACTATATGCACATGTGAATTATGACTCTGAGGCTGAAGTTTTGTTAAAATCTTGGTAAACAATTGTGGGAGTTCAGTAGAAGAAACTCCATCAATCTGTGTAGAGAAGTCATCCTTAATGTAGGGAAAGCATAGACTGACCACTATTCCGTCTTTTATTTCATGCATCCTATTTGGTGTGGAGGCCTAAAGAGCTTTGGGTGAGTATTGACGTCTTTGATAGAAGCAGAAGTCCATAAAGTTCAGTTGCTTTTCAACACCTGGCAAATTAATGGATTGGCCTTTCAAAAGACCAAACCAAGCCCTCGCTGACCCATGCAATTTGAGCATCAGGTGAGAGAGATAACCAGACCTTAAACTGTGTGTTAGGCATCTTACCAGTAAACTTGGATCAGCATCCAACCATTTAAAAAAAATTTTTTTTTAATGTTTTATTTATTTCTAGGAGAGAGAGAGAGACAGCGTGAGCAGGGGAGGGTCAGAGAGAGAGGGAGTCACAGACTGAAACAGGCTCCAGGCTCTGAGCTGGCAGTCAGCACAGAGCCCGACGCGGGGCTCGAACCCACGAACCGCGAGATCATGACCTAAGCGTAAGTCGGACGCTTAACCGACTAAGCCACCCAGGCGCCCCCAGCATCCAACCATTTATTGCTCCGTGATTGGCCATCACAGAGGTGTTGTAAAATGAGGTTGTTTACTCACCTCTGTTCAATTAAATCATGGCACACCATGACTGTGGTAGAGACAGGTTATTTTTCCAGTTAAGGGACATCCATGATATATACTAAAAATTCAGTTTACCTGATTTACTTCTAAAATTTTTAGTTCTTTTTTTAATGTTTATTTATTTTTTGAGAGAGCACACATGTGTGAGAGGTGCGGAGAGAGGAAGACAGAGATTTCATAGCAGGCTCCACACTGACAGCAGGGAACCTGACGCGGAACTTGAACTCACCAATGCTAGATCATGACCTGAGACGAAGTCAGAGGCTTATCTGACTGAGCCACCCAGGTGTCCCTGTACTTCTAAATTTTTAAAAGGCACCAAGATGACCACTTTGATGTGTATATTGCCTGACAAAAGGGGAGTTTTATAGCTCTGAATAATATCAAATTGTATTTTCCTGTCATCAAAATTGGTCCCAGAGAAAGGCACACCAGAATGTGTCAGCACTCCATGCAAGAGGACTGCCAGCTGCCCAGGATGAAGAGAAAGGATGAAAATTTCTCTAAGAACAGTGCTTTACACCTTATTTGGCATTTCCATCTGGAAAATCTCAAAACATTTGCCTAATTTAATTATATATCCGTAATTATGTTTTGTACTAGGTTTCATAGAGAGAAGGAAATGAACATTTATTGAGTGCTTACCTCCTGCCAAACATTGTGGTAGCTGTTTGACAAATGGAACGGGATGCTAAAATAGAACTTGACGCTGAGATACCAAGAAACAGCCAATTGCAGTTTGTGTGACTGGCAAAGGAGGTGTTCAGAAACTCTCACAGGACTTCCTCCCTCATCCACGTCAAGGATACAAAAGGTCGATGGGTGCATATTTGAAGAGATTTTCTCTGGTGTGTCTCCCACCCTGACCCTCCAAGGGAGAGAGGGGTAAGAGTACCACCTCCTGAACGTGAATCCACAGTGAAGGATTTTGAAAAGACCAACATGAGATCTTACTATCAGTCCCATGAACTTCGGGGGACATGATGGTTTGGTGTTTGAGCCACAGCTGAGGAATGTAAATAGACAGACGATGGGTGGAGCAGAGTAGAGGGCTGACGTAGCTTTGGGCATTTACTGTGGACCAGATGGTTGGAGAGAACTTGCTGTGGGGGGCAAGGGGATGTCAGTGCCTTGAAGCCGGAGGTGAGCCTCTGGTGGGTGCTATGAAACTATTCAAGTCAAATATTAATTAATGCCTGGGACATGGGCTTTAGGTGAGAGCACCCTAGTGATAGCTGAGTGGGGGGGTCACCAAAGAATTCCCAGAAGAACCCTGGTATTTATTGCCAGCCCAGCCTGTGCTGTCCCTCTTCCCAGTCTTTTTCATAGAAAGGATCCCTTAATGTACCCTAGTTCCCTCCAGCTACAGCACAGGGCCAGGGTTGAATTGAACACTCCTCAGCTCACTGCTTTAAATGCAAAATAAAACTCAATCAGAACATCTTCACAGAAGTTTTGAAAAGCTGTTAGGATACTAGACACATTACAGTTTTTTTTAAGACAAGTAAATCTAGTTAGTAACTCTGTGAATTAGCCATTTGGGAAATTGGTTCTCAGGGAACTGTCTTTTGGTAAATTGACAGACTGCCTGCCTGACATCAATGTTCTTCCTTTATTAAGTGAAACAGATTACTTAAAAAGAGTATAGTTTGGGGCATCTGGGTGGCTCAGTCACTTAAGGATCCAGCTTCATCTCAGGTTACAATCTTGTGGTTCATAAGTTCAAGCCTTGTGTTGGGCTCTGTGCTGACAGCTCAGAGCCTGGAGCCTGCTTCGGATTCTATGTGTGTGTGTGTGTGTGTGTGTGTCTGTGCATGTGTGCACGTGCGCGTGTCTGCCCCTCCCTCCACCTCAAAATAAACAAAAACAAATATTTTAAGTAATAAAAACAAGTATAGTTTTTATATAATGTACACCAAAAATCTGTATGCCCCTTCTAGAAGACACACTATGAATTTGCAAAAGGAGGAGAGAATATATAATTTGTTTTTGCAACATTCTCTTCCTTAGAAGTTATGCTTTCTTGATTTTTAAGGTTTATGTCTTTAAAGTTGTGACTGGAGAGCCAGACAAAGTATAAGAACTCATGATTCAGTGGAATGACAGTAGAGTTCAGGCCAGAACTAAATGTAAAGACATTAAAATATCTTAGGAATTATGACCAGAACAGGTTAAAAAGAGTGCAGACTTCAAGTACACTATAAAGAAGTAAATATTGGGAATAGTCTGGGTGGGTGGTTGGAATTCTACTCACCTAAATCAGGTAATAAACTGAATATGATTGTGCAGGAATTGCAGAGAAGACTAAATTGAACCTTGGGATACAAGATGTCAAATCTATCCCATCTAAGGATACGGACTTGGGGTCTCTGTTGACTTGGGAGCCATAACGAAGACCCAAGAGCCCATCAGAGCCTGTGGTAATATCATCTTGCATGAAGTAGTATAGAGGTCCTGTGTCCTGGTCTCATTTCTGCCTAAAATGCAACCACCATGTGGTCTCCTATATTTGCATCCAGTCACTTCCAGTCTCACAAGATGATAAAACTGTGTCTTGTAGCTTGTTCTTGATCATGTGCGGCACTAGTAAAATCATAGATATTTACTGCCCTGGGTCCTATTTCTTATCTCGGACCTTTCCCAGATATGAAGCCTGAGCTTGCTCAAGATAGAAAAACGGTTCCTCATCACAGTGCATGTACTTTCTCAATCCTGGGAATGATTACAATTTAATGTAGAAATGGTGAAGTAAATCAACACATAGTATAATATTTTAAATTATGTTTAGAGATAATATGATATATGTTTGTTATTTAATATGTCGCTAACGTTCAGGAAAATCTGACATACTTGTCAAACAAAAAATCTAGTTTACATGATAAAGTAGTAGCACTTTTAATAAGAACTGTCCACACCACTATAGACAGTTTGCAAAAGCAAACACAGGTCTTGTTTAACTTTTGACAGAATGGTAGATTAAAGATGAACTAAGCCTACGCCATTGCTTTATTCCTCTGCCAAGAAATTTCTGGGTCTCATACGGCTAACAACATAGTGAGTCTAATTGAAGAAATAGTTATAGATTGGTTAAATACCATACAATCATCATTGACAATGGAACAGTTGAGTGAAGCAATTTAGCAGTCATGAGCATAAGATGTTTTATTCATGCCCTTCTACAAGGTGTTCAGAAAGAAATTGCAACACAGTGTAGCCTAGCAGAATCACAGACTGGCCCAGAAAGACAGTGGTCCACTGTTACCAGCCAATTGATTTGATAAGTACCTTGTAATATATACTTAAAAAATGTTGAAATAAAATGAAATCACAGCTAGTGTAAATTAAAAGGTTTCTTCCAGGAAAGCCTGGGTGGCTCAGTCCATTAAGCATCTGACTTCAGCTCAGGTCAGTCAGGCTCTGTGCTGACAGCTCAGAGCCTGGAGCCTGCTTCAGATTCTGCCCCTCCCCTGCTCATTCTCCTCTCTCTCTCCCTCTCTCTCTCTCTCAAAAATAAATAAAACATTAGAAACATTTTTTAAAAGTTTCTTCCAACAACAAAAGCCTGAGCTTTGTAATTTGTAAGCGATAGTATTTACACAGCAGAATTTAGCAAACACAACAGTTGCTTACACAGAGTTTGCTGGAGCCCCATGCAAAGTAGTCAGCTGAAATGCCTTCAAGGTTCAGCTTTTCACAATCATGTGGTAAAGAGCCTCTTATCACTCAACTATAGCTGTGATTTTAACATTTGTGTGCATACAGAGAAAACAGGTATAGATGAAAAGACAGAGGCAATTTAATTATCTTGAATCCAAATATACAGCTCCAATGCTATATTAATAGATCAAAAGGAAAAAAAAAACTCAAGCAGTTGGGAAGAGCAGTGTTTGAAGAAGTATTAGAGAAAATAAATGAAAAGAACAAATTAAGTCTATTTCTGAAAATATTCAGAAAGTATCCTCAAGCAGTACCCAAATCTTCAGGTGGGGATTGCTTCGAAAGGCCATCTAAAAAGCTTGTGCACAGTGAAGGAAATCATCAACAAAACAAAAAGAATCCTACTGAAAGGAAGGAAATATTTTCAAATGATATATCAAATAAGGGGTTAGTATCCAAAATATGTAAAGAACTCATACAACTCAATAGCAAATAATAATGATGATGATAATCCTATTAAAATGGATAGAGGAGCTGACTAGATATTTTTCCAAGGAAGACCTGCAGATGACCAACAGGCACATGAAAAGATGCTCAACATCACTCGTCATCAGGAAAATACAAATCAAGATCTCAATGAGATATCACCTCACCTCAGTCAGAATAGTTAGTATCAACAAGACAAGAAATAATAAGTGTTGGCAAAACTATGGAAGAAAGGGAACCCTCATGCGCTGTCAATAAGAATGTAAATTGGGGCAGCCACTGTGGAAAACAGTATGGAGAGATCTCAAAAACTGAAAAATACAAATACCATATGACCCAATAATTCCATTGTGGGGTATTTCCTCAAAGAAAACAAAAACATTAACTCAAAAAGAGTTTTTTTTTTTACATTTTCTTTACATTTTCTTTTTTACATTTTCTTTACATTTACAGCAACATTATTTACAATAGCCAAGATATGGAAAAAGAAAATATTGTCTCAATATATATAATGGAATATTACCCAGCCAGAAAAGAAGAATAGAATCTTGCCATTTTTGACAACATGGATGGCCCTAGAGGGTATCATACCAAGTGAAATAAGTCAGACAGAGAAAGACAAATACCACTTACTTGTGACATTACATATAGGTGGAATCTAAAAAACAAAATACAAACAAATGGAAAAAAAAGCCAAATGGACTTATAAATACAGAGAACAAACTGCTGGTTGTCATGGGGAAGGGGGAAGCAAGTGGATGGGCAAAATAGGTGTAGGGGGTTAAGAGACACAAACTTTCAGTTGTAAAATAACACTGAGATGAAAAGGGTCACACAGGGAATGTAGACAATATGGTAATAATGTATGGTGCCAGATGGTAACTACTCTTATTATGGTGAGCATTGTGTAATGGACAGAATTGTTGATAAACTAGGTTGTAAGTCTGAAACTAATAGAATATTGTATGTCAACTATACTTTGATGTAAAAACTAAAAGACTGTGTCATAATCATTGGCCAAATCTCCAAGCTCAGAAGATAATGATAAAAGTAACTTTTCATCTTAGTTACTATTAGAAAGATAGAAAATTTTTCTAACAGGGAGCTTGTCAAAAATAATTTTGTTTTTCCGTTGACCTTAGTTAACTGTGGGAACTTGTGTAGTGTCAAAAGTGAGCAGTATTATTTGTGATTATTTGGGGTAATCTAATAGCTAACACATCCAAGAATGGGTTGTTCCTATAATGTCAGACTCTTACATTCAACTACCAACATTTTTTCCTTACCATTTAGAATATCTATTTATACTTACTGGAATCAATTTTAGAGAAATTTAGACACAGTTTTATCACAATCACACTTGTGTATATGAAAAGGAAAATATAAACAAACTAAATGGTCCCCCGTGACTTTGAGTCCAAATCTTCGAAATCATATTTTTGTATACGTTCTTCCAGACATTGTCATCTCTTGTGCCATTGAGAGTATATGTAAAGGAGCATTTCTTAGAAGAATGCTCGATGATGCTCTTCTGTTTAGTCAGCAGGAAGTTTCTGACAATCTGGTGTTTGATGGCTTACTGACAGCTCTGATCCATGCATAAAGTGGTTACAACACCCATCATCTTGTTGCTTTGAACTCTCTGTCATCTACTCCAAGGATTTGGAGACCTCCCCTGCTTCCAGTTCACACTTGGAGAGCGAGAGGCAACCCTTCTGCACCTATCTTTCCAACAAGGATAATGATCCCTTCATATTCTGGTGAATGTGAACCAACAATATTATAAATAAGTTGTAATGAAAAGTTTTGAATTTGGTCAATTTATGCTTATCCCAAAAGCCAGTTTTACAATGGCAACATTTGACATCAACCTTGATTTTAGCCAGGTATTTATTTTAACTCTTGACCATTTGGGATTCTGTCAGAATGTGTATTGGGTACAACTATGCCTTTTATGCCTCTTGTTTGCCATCTCAGCATTCATTTTCCCCACTCTCTTCTGTCTCTCTGTCTCTGTCTCTGTCTCTCTCTTTCTCTCTCTCTCTCTCTCTCGCAAGAGAGACAGAGTACAAGCCAGGAAGGGGCAGAGAGAGGAGGAGACACGGAATCCAAAGCAGGCTCCAGGCTCTGAGCTGTTAGCACAGAGTCCAACGTGGGGCTCGAACTCACAAACCCATGCTGCTAATAAGACTCAGAGGGAGGAGTTCCTACCCTCAGCTTCAAGGATGTGCCCTCATAGGTCTTAGAGAAATCCCATTCCCCTTGCCAGTGATGGGTTCAGAAATTAACACATTTCCTAATTCTAGCCAGTAAGATGTGAGGAGCAATTTACTGAAGGTTTGGTGAAAGTTTTTTTTTCTAATTTAAAAGAAAGCCAATGGAAGTCTTTGTCTCTGCCACTAGATGCAAAAAGGAAAGTGGACCCGACTGCTACCAGTAGCCATGCCATTGGCATGAAAGCAACTTGACTTCAGATGAAATTGACATGGCCAATAACAGTTCAGCAGAAGAGAATGCCCCAAATTTTGAGCTGTTGGGTGACCCAACTCGGAAATATGCCCGATTGTTGCTGTTCCATTCATGTGAGCTAATACACTTCCTTCAAAAATACACAGAGATTAAGAGAGTTGCGGCTGAACACATGCTGTTTGATGTAAACCCATTAATTTTGGTTGATCTGAATGAAATTTTTGGACTAAGTCCCATCATTGATTCGTATACATTAAAATTTTTGCAATTATCAGCAAGACAAATCAAAACTGTATCCAATGCTTTCTCTGGTGTTAGCAAGATGGGATCTAACAGACATCTGGATTGCTGGAATCTGCCATCAGTATTTAATCTTGGTCTTGCCAATTAGATGATCTGATTCAATATAGCAAATTAGTCACTCGGTCAGGGGGATAGGCCTGCCCTAAACATGCTTTGAGTTCAAGAAGTGTACTTTATCTCCACCTTGGTGAAACCGTTCTTTGCACTGTGGTGCAAGTTGTTGTGGCTCGAACTCCAACGATGCCTTCGTGTAACTTAAATAGTCGTATGAGGTGATGCTGACTTATCTGCTTTCAGAACCAAAAACATTATGTCTTCTCTTATAATACATACAAAATCAGCTTTTACTTTCTGATTAAATTTGAAGCAAACATATTTTTATGATTGTAAGAATTCTTTTTGGTTTTGTTTCTTTTCCTATGTTCCCCCCCCGTCCCTAATTTATTTCATAAAGCAAATAGTTACTGATTTTCTGCTGTGTCAAACATTCAATGGGGAAGGAAAGTCAGTATGAATAAGACTCATAACCAGCCCTCAAAACTTTCATGCCTACAGGAAAGTCAGACAGGCCACGTGAAAGCATAGTGAAAGGGTGTCAGTCGCACGCTGCCGAGGAGAGAGAAAGCCATTCTTCTCAATCTCATGTGATATACTTTCCAGAAGTCCTTTCATTCCTGCTCTTTGTTTTTTTTTTTTTTTTAATTTTGACTGAGGTCTCACTTAAATATCGTCCATCTTCCCACACCATATCCATTAAACTGAGCTTGGTTTCTTTTAGACAGTCTCAAAAATGAGTCCTGCAAAAATGACATGAACATTCAATGAGGATTGTGATTCTGTCTGGAAAAAGAAGACCTTCCTTGCTCTCTTTGGCCTTCTTCCAGAGGCTGGCGGTCTTCAGGGTTTGTAAGAGAGTAGAATGTGGTTGATAACTGTAAATCTATGAGTCCTTAGTGTTTCCTGTACCATAGAAATGTCCCTCTCTGCTGTATGGGCATGCCCGTGTTCTGTCCCTTTTTTCTTCTTGAGGATGAAAACTATGACAGGACAGCCCATTGTCTCTCTTAAAACAGGTAAAACCAGTGTCTGATGTTCTTTTCCCATTTTCAAAGATTCAGCCATTGAAACAGTAAAGATACAGCATCCCTGTACTATATAAAAGTACATCAAAGTAAATTGCCTTTCCTGGTAAAATCTTATTCTGATCATCTTAATGGAGCAATGACTCTTACTCTGAAAAGGACCATGTATCTTGTCCTAGTAAATGGCCTGGCTTTGAGTCCTTTGAGCCTTAACATTAACTCATTCTTACTTGCTCTTTTAAAATGAGTTCTGTGCTTTGGGATGTGGCTTTGCTTTCTGTTATGTGTATCTGCCCTTAACTGCAGTAACATTTTTCTGGCTGCCTTACCCAGGAAATGACCAGTCACCCCAATACATGAGTCTTGCTAGCCAGTAGTGTTGGTGACCATCTCACACAATGGGATCCCTCACCTAATCTGGAAAGATGTGACAGCCTGGTGCTCAAGCATAAGCAAGCATACAGTAAGCTGGAAGGAGTGACCATGGGTGATGGCAAAGCGCTCTGGTGGATACAGAAGACCAGACTGGTCACGGGCTCTGGGTGCTTGGAGAGGGTATCTCATTTCTGCCCTCCTGGGACTCAGATGACCCTCTGAACTGATAAACAAAACATGAATTCCCCGAACTATATAGAGGAAGAGAGAGAGAGAGAGAGAGGAAAAAGAACACAGCTGATATTAATGAATCCTGCACTTTGTGACAAGCATTGTGTTAGACATATTCATGTATTTATTAATTTTTAAGAGCTCTGAGGGCACTAAAATGCCTCCTAGCTGGTGACTGGCAGAACTGGGATTTGACCCAGACCATCTGACACGAGACTTACCTATAAATTTGCCTTCTTAAAGCCCTCCTCTTTGTGTTTATCCTTTTCCTGAACCTCAGGCAGCCATGTTTACCCAGACCCTGCAAGTGTAAAATTGATGACATAATCATGCGATGGTGTCTATGGGACTATTACAGGAGGATTAGGCTATTATCAACAAATCGGGGACTAGTATTGTTTTATCAGCATGAGAGTGTTTTCAATTAATTTGTAATTAAATAAAGGAAGCAATTTACTGGGTCTTGGAGAAGTCAGGGCTGGGGAAGGCTTATCTCATCAGCCTCAGCTGTGCATTCCTCCTGCACCGCCTCATTGTTTAGATCACAGCAGTGATACATGATCTGACCTATAGGAGTAATTCAATAAAACGTCAATATTTTCCTTCCTCCTTAACCCATGGTGGTGTGGTGGCTGGAGAAATCTGCCTGGAATGGCCTCCACCACAAGCCCATCAAGAACTAGAGTGTGGGCCTTACTGCTCTCTCAGATATTCCTGCCACACAGCCCGACCGTGTCAGAAATGACCAAACTAGTTTTGTCTAGGTGCGAGACAAGTGGACTTCATGGGTTCAGAAGTATTTTAAATGTGTTTGCATCCTCATTTTCTAGGCACTGTGTTAGCCTCTTTACCGCTATGCTCTGATGCAGTCTCCCCCCAGTTATCTTGCAAAGTGGGTCCTGTTATCTCAGTTTTATTGGTTGAGTAAACTTAGGTTGGTTGGTGGCCGAACCAAGAATTATCCCTAATTCTGCACCATTCTCATGGCCCAGAGCTTTTCCATCTACACTGCTCAACCCAGGCTCTTATGCAAACTGTAAAAGGTGAAAATGTTGCTGGTCCTCTCATATAGCCAGAGGATGTTGTAGTCATTTTTTATAGGTGTTTCTTTTATTCATGGTATCTTTAAATTTTGATTTAAATTCCAGTTAGTTAACATACAGTGTAAGATTACTTTCAGCTGTAGAATATAGTGATTCAACACTTCCATGCATGCAGTGCTGATCACAAGTACATTCCTTAATCCCCATCACCTATTCTACCCATCCCCAATCTCCTTCCCTCTAGTAACCATCAGTTTATTCTCTAGAGTTAAAAATGTGTTTCTTGGTTTGCTCCTCTCTCTTTTATCCCTTTTGCTTGTTTTTTTAATTTCTCAAATTCCACATATCAGTTAAATCATATGGTATTTGTCTTTCTCTGACTGACTTAAGTATTATGACTTAGGATAATACTTTCTAGCTTCATCCATATTGTTGCAAATGCCAAGATTTCATTCTTTTTAATGGTTAAGTATTATTCCTGTGTGTGTCATATAAATATGTCACACCTTCCTTATCCATTCATCAGTAGATGGACACTTGGACTGTTCCCATAATCTGGCTACTATAGATGCTATTGCTATAAACATTGGGGTGCATGTATCTCTTTGAATTAGTATTTTTATATTCTTTAGGTAAATTCCTACTTGTGCAATTGCTGGATCATAGGGTAGTTCTGTTTTTAACTTCTTAAGAAACCTCCGTACTGTTTTCTTGAGTGGCTGCACCAGTTTGCTTCCCACCAGCAGTGCAAGAGGGTTCTCCTTTCTCCACATCCTCGCTAACACCTGATGTTTCTTGTGTCGTTGTTGATTTTAGCCATTCTGACACGTGTGAGGTGATAATCTCATTGTAGTTTTGATTTGCATTTCCTTGGTGGTGAGCGATGATGAATATTTTTTCATGTGTCTGTTGGCCATCTATATATGTTCTTTGTAAAGTGTTTGTTCATGTCTTCTGCCTATTTTAATTAGATTATTTTTGGGGGGCGTTGAGTTTTATCAGTTCTTTATATATTTTGGATACTAACCCTTCATTGGATCTATCATTTGCAAATATCTCCTCCCATTACATAGGTTGCCTTTTAGTTTTGTTGATTTTTTTGTTGATTTTTGTTCCCTTCACTGTGCAGAAGCTTTCTATTTTGATGTAGTCCCTGTAGTTTATTTTTACTTTCGTTTCCTTTGCCTCAGGAGACATATCTAGAAAGATGCTGCTACTATGGATGTCAAAGACGTTACTGCCTATGTTCTCTTCTAGGATGTCTATGGTTTCAGGTCTCACATTCAGATCTTCAATCCATTTTGAATTTATTTTTGTGTATGGTGTAAGAAAGTGGTCGAGTTTCATTCTTTTGCGGGTTGCTGTCCAGTTTTCCTAACATCCTTTGTTGAAGAGACTCTTTTTTTTCCATTGGATATTCTTTCCTGCAAATGAAATTTTACTCTATAGAAAACCCAAAAGACAAAAAAAAAAAAAAAGAAAACCCAAAGGCTCTACCAAAAAATGACTAGAACTGATAAGTAAATTCAGTAAAGTTACAGGATACAAAATCAACATACAGAAATCTGTTGCATTTATATACACTAATAATGAAGCAGCAGAAAGAGAAATCAAGGAATTTATCCCATTTATAGTTACACCACAAACAATAAGATACCTAGGAATAAATGTTACCAAAGAGGTGAAAGATCTATACTCTGAAAACTATAATACACTAATGAAAGAAATTGAAGAGGACATAAAGAAATGGATAGACATTCCATGCTCCTAGATTGGAAGAACAAATATTGCTAAAATGTCTTAAAATTGTTAAAATTCCTTAACGTCTTAAGCTATCCCTAACCCCCTCCCAACTTGAAAGTACATAATCAGTCACTCCTCACAACCAGTGCTGCTCTTTGTGCCCACATGTCCTGTTCCTGTGCTTTAATAAAACCACCTTTTCCACCAAAGATGCCTCAGCAATTCTTTCTTGAACACTCACTCCCAAACCCCAACATTTCACATTAGTCATCACTAGTGTCTTTTATATTTTAATATGTATTGAAGTGAGAACTCTCTTTATTAACTGTGTTTCTTACATACTATTAAAAGAGCCTTGGAAAAATCTTGGAACAGGAAGTAGAGGTCTACCAAACTCATCCTAGCTTGCCTTAATAATACGTAACAAAATGTCATTGAAAAAAAACTGGGATAAACGCCAACCCAGACAGGATACCAGAACAACAGGTGTCAACTGGGACCATTCCGTGCAGAGCAGGTGTGTAGTCAGATTCCCTTTAAAGTCCCTTCCAATCCCAAGTGACTCCAAAACGATGCTAACTGAATCAGGCAACGACTCACCTCACCGTAATTCTAAGACCTGATGTCTAGAGTGGTTGAGTCTTGAGAGAACTGGAGCCTCCTTCCCTAGTAGTCAACTGCCATTCGTTCTTTCAATATTTATTAAGCACTTGATAAATAAAAGATTACTGAGCCAATCCCTTGTCTTAAAGGAACTCACAGCATAGCAGGAGAATCAAGAAAGAAAGCCAATTAGAGTACAGCTCACTGTTCTGCCCTGTCTTGGGTCTTACCACCATTTGTTAGTAGTTTGTTCTCTCCAAACTACACACACACACACACACACACACACACACACACACACACACTGGCAGAGTCTTTGTCTGTCTCATTACTTCAGATGTAGGCAGGACCCAGTCTAGAACCTGTTATCAATTTAAAACTTGAATGAAGTGCTACACTAAAGGTAAACCTGGGTGACTCGGTATCCCAGGGGACAGGCAGAAATGAGATGGAAGGTCAAAGATCGTTACTCAAGTAAGGAACAAATGAGCAGAACTGGAAGAGTGAGGAGAACTCAGCAAGTTGGGAAGGGCAGTAAAGCACCTTGCACACGGGGGAACGAGGTACGTGAATGTGCGGATGAGAGAAACAGTGGATGCTTGGGGAACTGCAAGTTATTCTGACTGAGGGGGACAAAGTGGAGGCATGGCAGGAAATGAGGTTGTGGGGAGGGGTGGCTGAAGCTTGGGAATCTGGATCAACCTTAGTCATGAGGAAACCAGAGTTGCTTTGGGACACCCCTCAGATATAAATTGCTTTTCTGAGGATCTGAACTCCAGTTATACTCAAGGCTTCCTGGTCCTGAAGAACAGGGATGCAATCAAGAGAGAAATCCAGAACCAACTTGGCTATTAACTCTTGGAAAGAAAAGGATCAGCCCCTTCACAAGTTCAATGGTAACAGGCCTCTTACAGGAGCCCAAAGGCTCGTTCATCTCAGTGCTACTGTTACATTTTGGTCAGGGATGCTGGAGGGCCTGCTTTCAAGCCCTCAACCTCCTCCTGTAAAGAAGTAAGTAACTGAAATAATTAACAACTTAAATCAAAAAGTAATAAAAATGCCTGCAAATTGCCTAGACTTTCCAGTCTACTTTGGGTATATCTATCCCTTCTAAGGAAGATAGTTTGGCAAGCTGGGAGCAACTAGCTTCATTGGTGATTACAAAGCAGTGGGAATTTCTTACGAGTTTGTGTGAAAGTGTACATCGGTGTAGGAGCGATGGGGAAGAGGTAGCATAAAATAGAGATTGGAGATGTCTATCTTTTTGACAGTGACTTTATCCACACCACTTCTGAAATATCTAGCATTTTTTCCTAGTGTTGATCTCTTGCTGGGAATGTATTGGCAGTTCCCTTGTTAGAATTTCCATCTCTGGTATCTAACCATTGTTACGGGGTCAGTTCCCATAAACCACAATCTCACTATTAATGCCACGTTAACTTTATGTCCCACCACTTACCTTCACTCAACTCTCCCCAGCCAGACTGCCCTCTAATTATTGCTCTCACGACATATCCTGCACTTAACCACTTCCAATATCTGTGCTCTTACAGTTCTCTCTGCCTGCACTACTCCAGGATACAGTTCAAACTCTTTGAAAGTCTCTCTGATCTTTCAGCTACAAGGCGCCCTTCCCTGTTTCTCAACATAGCAGGGTACCTATGCTTCCTTTTGGTGCTCAACACTTTTCCCCTTATTTTAGGACTATTTATATACTAAGCTTATTCTGTTGACCTTTCCTTGAGGTCTGTGCCTCACCCATGTTTGTATTCCTTAGACTTCTCTCACAATGCCTGACTCACGGTCGGGAAGCCAATGAATGAATGAGCGAATGAATTCACGGTGTGTGGAGACCTCCCTCTGCCTAAGAGGTGTGTAAAGCTGATGGCATTTGTGAGCAGAGACAAAGCCAGCTGCTGGCTGATGCGGCACTAAAGTCCCCAGCTGCAGACAGCTGTACCAGTCGGGACCAGCTGAGCTGCTAGCTGCATCCGCAGAATGAAAACACCCATGCAGGGGTGAGACTTGTCTTACTGACAGCTACGTTTGTCTTAAGTAGTTGTGTCCCTGGGAAGTCCACTCACATTTCTCAGGCTTCTTTCAGGGTGGGCTTCTGGGCATTAGTACCACTTGTTAGCCACAGTCTGCAGAAGTGCTTTGGTCTTCTTTCTTTGTTCTCTCAATAAGGGAAGTCCTGTATCTCTAGGCCCTTGGATTTTTTGGAGTCTCAGCGGATAGTGGCTGGTGTTGTGATGAGCATAGTGGGGACACCTGTTACAGCAAAGGCTTATTGTTTACTGAAACTCTTCCCTTTTCTAAAAGAACTTAAGGAAGATTGCAAAAAGACACGTGGCACCGAGATGTTTTTAAAGTGAAAATATTAATGTAAAAGAAGAATAGACATAGGAAACTAAGATGAGTAATGATTGAAATAGAAAATGATTGATATAGAACAGAAATGCCATTAAACCCTGTATATGTATTATAGGTATACTGCAATCAGACTCCAAGCCTCCTAGAAACCAGGAAAAAAAAAAGAGGGGAAAATAATCAATTACAGGAATCATAGTGTCTGTAAGACAAGAATAAACCAAGTGATCAAGAGAGACATCGCTCTTCGTATGCCCTAAGAAATGTTATTCTGGGGGTGCCTGGGTGGCTCAGTCGATTAAGTGTCCGACTCTGACTCAGGTCATGATCTCACAGTTCGTGGGGTCAAGCCCCACATCGGGCTCTGTGCTGACAGCTAGCTCAGAGCCTAGAGTCTGTTTCGGATACTGTGTCTCCCTCTTTCTCTGACCCTCGCCTGCTCTCTCTCTCTCTCTTCTCTCAGAAATAAATAAAACATTTTAAAAAAAAAGAAAGAAATGTTATTCTGTGTATTTTATAAAGAAGTGCCTTCCATGATGCAGTGATATAGACAGTAATGTCTTTAAGAACATTGAAACACAGCAACCAAATCTGGGCCTGATGGAAATCTGATGATAGGCAGAATATGCCTGTGAGAAAGAACTGCTATAGGGACCAGTGGGTTTCTCCTGTTCCTCACAACTTCAATCTGACAAATATTTCTAGAGTGCTACTCAGCCTCATCCAGGAGTAAACGTTTTAAGGAGCCAGACAACAGCAGAACATACTGAAACTAGCAAGGCTGTGGTCATTGTCCATCTGATACCAAAAGAAGAGAGGAGCTTAGTCAAAAGCTTGGTTATTATTATTGGAACCAGAAAGTCAATGAAATCCAAATACAACTTGAACAGGTGAGATCTTAACAATAGCTGATTCTTTTTTTTTTTTTTTTAATTTGGGAGAGAGACAGAGCATGAGCAGGGGAGGGGCATAGAGAGGGGGAGACACAGGATCAAGGCTCTGAGCTGTCAGCACAGAGATTGACATGGGGCTCAAACTCATGAACCGTGAGATCATGACCTGAGCTGAGTTGGTGCTTAACCAACTGAGCCACCCAGGTGCCCCAGGATTCTTAAACTTCTACAGTCAGTGTAGCCATCACTCTAGTTAGTGCTGAGTCCCTTAAAGTTATTCTGGGAACCCAAAACTACTACCTTAACAGAGTACTCTGGCCTTTTCTCCGTACAGAGGTACATTCTTGTCACATAGAGGAAAAGGGGGATCGTGTTGGTGTAGTGGAAATAAACTGGCAGGTGATTGTTATTCTTTGAGCCACACTCAATAGTCTCCAAATGGTAGAATCCAAAATAAAATTAGAAAAGGTTCTTATTAAAAGAAATTATTTTATGAATTACCTTCCCAGAGAGAAACTAATGACTTCCTTTAATGACTAGGAAAGTGAGACCACCAGGTAGGGAAAAAATCATTATTTAAGTATTTCATATGTGCCAGCACCTATGCAAAGGCTATGTTACATAATCTAAGAAATGTATAATTCTAGACAGTAGGACTAGAACCATGAGTGATAGGAAGTAGGCCTTTGTTAGTATAAAGAGTATTTTAAAAAAATAATTCAAGGTGCCCAAGGGCTGCTTTAGAAGGAGGGGATGGATGCCTAGGCAGAGGATAGTCAGCCGTTTGTCTGGAAATTATAGATCAGTAAAGAAATAAACCTGGATACCATTCAACAGCACTTCTCAGTGATTCTGTGTAAAGTGGGATGCTGCTACCCAGTTACTGAAAGGAATATTTTTTCCATCTGTATTTCCTATGCTTTAGTTGGAATGGGCTTGTGCTAATCCAGTCACACTCCATTACTCTGACTTCTGAAGCCTGATGGTCCCTAATTCATGAAAACAAAAGCTGGGGTCCAAAGGACAGGGCACAAATAACTGGTTCCTGTGTAGATAGAATTACTATCTATTAAGGGTAGGCAGAACAAGGCAGTCTCTTTATATAGCAACAAAATCATTACTTCTTCAACAAACATTTATGAGCTCTTCGGTTGTTCATCAGCCATGAAGAGGAGGGTAATGGTAGACAAAAGAATGGGGTGAGGGTATCAGTTCTAGAAAGCTCCCACAGGAGCTGTAAAGAAACTCAGCCAGAGCCATCAGGGTCATACAGCTGTGCCTGGGGTGAGGCTTTGACTTGACACAGCCCTCCTTCACATGCCTTTCTCAGACACTTACCTGATGCTCCACACCCAAGACCTCATTCTTATTGGCAAAGTCCACTTCCCCTGTTCATGGAGAAAGAGAGAACAGAAAGCATGGAAGCCTTGGCATGGCCTTTGGGGCTGAGACAGAGTGAAGGAGGGAGAATGGTAAGAATTGAGGTCAGAGAGATGGCCGGGGTCATATCTCAGGGGCCTGGGGGATCATTGTAAAGACTTCCACTCTGGGATGGGAAGTTATTGGAGAATTCTGAGCAGAGGAGAAATACTGGATTTCCTTACTAAGGGATGCTTCCGTGGCATCTGGGGATACTGTTTTGAGTGGTCACTGTAGGGAGATAAAGGAAGGAGTAGGGAGAGTGGTTGAGTGATTTGGGGGTGATTCAGGTAAGACTCAGAGAGAGGGTGGCCATGGCAGAAGGGTGGCACAGCGAGAAGGAAGAGCTCACAGCATTAGGGCATGGAAATGATCAAGGCTTCAAGAAAATCGATCTAGCACCAGGGATGAGAGGAAGGAGTATATTGGTATTAGGAAGAAACTGGAAGTCCTAAGACAGGATTCTGAAAGGTGGGCCACAGCCCACCTACATTTGAATCATCTATAGAGCTTGTCAAAATACATATCCCTGGGCTCCTGACCACATCTGTAGAATTAGAATCTTGCTGGAACTATTTTGAAGCTCTCACTAGGTTATTTTGAACACCAACGTTGGGGAACCACAAAGGATTGGAGTCCTTAAAGTTGAACATCAACAGTGTCTATTGATGGAAATGTCAAGTTCAAAGAGAACAGATGGATGAATATTAGAGCTTTCCCCCCTCTAAAATGACATTATTTCATAATAGTAGACTAGAAGCTACCAATTTTTTGTGTGCATATACTATGTTGCTAGACACAGTCCTAAATAATTTACCTGTGTGTCAGGTAAAAACTATTTATGACCCTCCCCTCCCATCAAAGACCAGGAGATCCTAAGAAGAGTCCTTATTAGCCTGCTGAGCACAGCCTTGCATGTGGAGTTGCTGATCAGAAGCTGGGAAGGTGTGACTAGGACAGGGCTCTATACAAGAAAAGGTGGGAGAGGAAATCTGGCTCAGCTGGGGGCAGGGCTAGAGCCTCAGCTCAGGAGTAAAGGGAGAGACAGATAGGCTGGCCTTGAGAAGATCTGGAGAGACAAGAAAGAAGTGGCCAAGGCCCAGAGAGGGACCCTTAAGGATTGGCAGAGATATGGAAACAGGATTTTATAAAGCTTTGTCAGGTAGTCTGTGATGTCTACCCTCTTCCCTGCCACCTCCCCTGTCAAGTCTTTATATCACCTGTCAGATCTGTTTTGAGGACACAGTGACCTGCTAGGTTGTGCACTGAGGGGACACAGGGACTGCCCAGCCCCCTCTGGTTTGCACCACCGTCAACTCATTCAAACTAACATCAACTTCACGAGGCTTGCCAACTTTGCCACCCGAGGCCATCCTGCTGGCCTCCACTCTCTCTCCCATGTGAGCCCCTTGTGGCTTTTCCAGAATCTGTGTGGTAATTTTATTTATTGCCTCAGCATTTTCTAGGCAGAGAATCTGGAATCAGAGTGACCTTTCACCCACAGCAGCTGCTGATTTATCACAGAATCTGTTAGAGTCTTGTCCAGATGTTCCTGACATGAAGCTATTTAATTTGAAGTTGGCTCAGCTGGAAAATTAGGTTAAGGATTTTTATAGTCACAATACAAGGCAGAAATGTTACCCTTCTTTAATAAACCCAAGGTGCTAGTGGTACAAACCACAATTCAGAGAAGTTTAAATTCTGGACCAGGCAATGAGTGTTAATGTTGTATCTGGAGAAAGGCAAAAGGTGGGAGTAAAATTCAGTTGTTCTTACCAGGGGCGTCACCCCTGGGGCCTCAAGCATGGCTGCCAGAGCCATAAAGAGACTACAGATGTGTGGGAGCCTCGGCAGAGCTCAGGTGAGAAGAGAGGGCAATCCTCTGGCACAGAGAGGGAGCGTAGTCTTTTGTTCCTCACCTCTGCCCTGAGCCCCAGAATCACTGCTGTTGATTAACTGCCTGCTAGGTCAGACTTTCCATCATTAGGTGGTCCAGGGTACCTGTCAGAGTCCCTGACCTATTTAGCGCTGTGTAAAAGTTTCAGAGCCCTCACCTTGCCTTGGAGCCCTGCCAGGAGAAGGTGGGTGGTAGTTGCTGCTGCCGTAAGAAGCAGTTTGCTTGGTTGGAAGGAGGCATTACTCAAGTTTCTATTCGTTGTCAGAAAATCAGGCCTCTGAGGTGAGGATGAACCAAGAGGTGAAGCAGAGACCAGGGTAGAAGCCACCTAGATCTGGTCCATCTTAGTGGGATATAGCCAGACACAAGGCAGAATCAGAGGGTCAAGGGAGGGAAACCTCAAGGAAGCACAGCCTTCCTAGAATCTAGTGCTTTAGAGAAGCAAACAAACTGGAACGCATTTGGGGAAGAACCTCAGATCTTAGGATGGGAAGGACAGAAGTGACTAGAGGAGAAAATCTTGGCTGAAATTTCAGGACGAGTGGGTGGAGAGGGGTGACGGATGTGACAGATTATTCCAAATACCAAAAGACAGCCTGACTTGTTCTGTGGGGCCAAGGTGGAAGCAAGGGTTCAGCAAATGGAAACCATAGAGAGGTAGATTCTTAGGTAAATTTGAAAAGTAATAATGTCATTCCCTGTCTTCAGAACTGCTTGGCCATCCACTCAACAAATGTGCCAAATGGATGAAGTTCTTCCTGTCCCTCAAATCTATAAATCTAGACTCAGGTCTATTCTTAAAATATTTTCTACCTTTTATGTAAAACGGTCTGCCTCACTCTAGTAATTTGATAAATTAAGAAAATAAAATAATAAAACTCTTTTCACTGGAATACTGAGAGGATATAAAAGGCGCCATGTGTTCAGTACTTCAAGTCTTTCAGTGTCTAACTGCAAAATATGTGTTTTTCATTTAATTATATGAAGGGGCAAGTTAGGCAAATTATGCAAACTGAATGAATTGGATAGTGTGGATATTTTGAAATATTTACCACAATTCTGCAGCCAAGGAAGATTCAAGTTCCTGATTCTTATTCCCTTGAACTTCTTTGCATCTGGATTTATTTATGCTGGGAAAGATACCCACTTCCTAACCCACTGTTCTGCACGGTGACAAGCCCAACACATCCACCCAGGGCAAGCAACTGTACCAACCTCAGTTGGACTAGTGACTCAGAGGTTCTTTTCACACCGGGATTTAATCTCCCAGAAACTACCATTCTTTATAGAGTGCACACAGTTGAGCTGTGTCTTTATCAATTAAAGCAGTAAGAAAAAAATGTTGACTGTAGGAGGAATCATTCATTATCCAGAAGTATCATCCATCCTTGCCAAACATCTGGATTTGGTGGAGAAACATCTGAGTGGTTCAACTGAATTTTTCTTTTTCATTTGGATGTTTTGGTGTCATGTAGGCCCACCCTCAGTCAAGACTCGGAGGAAAAAAAACTTGGCAGAAAAAAAACCAGAATGACTTAATGCTAGCGTAACAGTCTAAAAAGAATAAAGATTTTTTGTTTATGATTGTTGTGATGTGAGAAGACACTGGGGGAAAAAAAAAAGTTCTAAATAAACCTGTGAATAATGACCAGGCAACAGAAAATAATGAACTAAGGTTTTAAGACCTCTTTCACAATTCAGGCAAGTGATTGGTAAACTAGGAAGCCATGAA
This sequence comes from Hyaena hyaena, assembly GCF_003009895.1. NCBI lineage: Eukaryota > Metazoa > Chordata > Mammalia > Carnivora > Hyaenidae > Hyaena > Hyaena hyaena. Next base: position 306,428 of record NW_024081833.1, read on the forward strand.
AATGGTACGTTAGAGGAACTGTGAATCATTTTAGCAGATATATTTGGAAATCCTGAATGCACCGAGATTGGTAGAAAACAATAAGCTACAGTGTGGAGCATGAGAAAGTGTATGTAAGAAACCACGTATCTTTTTGAAGGCTAATGAAAACTGGAGAAGAATCCCAGGAATCTAGCTAATAATAAATACCATAAGACCAAGCAGGGACGGGAGGAAAGGGATCTTGAACAACATTCTTCATTAGAACATGGCTCTTTAGCCCCACCTCCTTACTGACCTCTTAGAGGCTCATGAAAAGGGGAAAGTGTTTAGGATGTGTATGGTGAATGGATTGGGGCGGGGGGGGGTGCGGCAAATGAGACTTTTAAGGCTTGATAATTAAACTGGTACCACAGATGTGCAGCTCTTCTCAGAGCAAGGAAATTCATAGCATTATCCATTCTTCGTTTCCACCCCCCCTCCTTGTCCTTCCTATACCACCTCTAGGTTAGTGGGGTTCCTATATACACTCTCCATTCATGGTCTGGAAGATGGGAACCTTCAGTGTTGGTTTCTTCCATACCCCACCCTGATGATTGTACACTTAACTTCTCTGAACTTGTTTCTTCATGGGAGTGTTGGATAGTATTACTTTAATGATAGCATCCAACTGCAGGATGTTGAAATCCATAAGCACGAAGCGATTATTAGACAAAGCAGCAGCATTTGGAACGTTCAGATGCATTCACAAAGAGATGTGTCTTACTAAGCACTAGGTTCTGACTGCCATCCTTAAGACCAGCCATTGGGCTCTGAGGTAATAGGCGAAGAGACACGAGGAAAAGTATTAGGCCCAGTGTGCTTTAAGAAAGATTAATGGAGCATGCAAATGGTACCAGGCTAGAGGGAGCAGACCCCAGTGTGGGCAAGCATTGAACACATGAATGATATTAAGAGATTATAGAAGCATGGGTGGGAAAGAATGAAACAGGATTCAACTAGGAAAAATGCAAAGTAATGCACTTGGGAGCAAGTAACCAAAAACATATGAGCTTGCAATGTTATGTGGCAACAGAATTAGCTGGAGACATAATCGTCGTGCCAGGGAGTAGAAGATGGATCATCTCTGCACCCCTAAGGGGAGGCCACACTTGGAATTCTGAGTTCAAATCTCTCCTTGGAAAGTCAGGGACGTGAAAGAAAAATGAAGAGGTTGGGAAAGTACAAAACTGATAAATAGGTAGTTAAAGGCCGTTGATTTGAGGGGAAGATTTTACAGGTTCACAGAATGGGCTGGCTGGCATCAGGCTGTGGTAGGAACACAGAGCACTGAGAATCCCAGTTTATCTGTCAGGGGATTACAGACTGTTAGGGAAGGAGGTGGTCTTAGCAACCTACTCCATTCCTGCTACATTTTGCAAATGAAGCCAAGGCTCAAGTAGTTTTTAAAAAATGGCATCGTTGGTTAAATTGTTGTCTCAAGCAATAGAAGTAAATATGAAACCTCAGGGCCTCTTGGTTATTAAGCCCTTAACCGGATAATCTCTGAATGTGGCATCACTTTTGATGTCCTCTTTTCTTTGAGCAAAAAACTCATTCTGTCTTTGTTCTGGCATCTTTCCGTGGGGTCCCTCTCCCCGATCTTCCTCTCTCTAATGAGTACCCCATCCTCACCTATCTTTCCACCTGTAAATATGAGGATTTCTTCTTCGTCCCACAGGGCAGACCTGAGAGGAAGCCACTTTCTCCTTCAGGAACCTCTCTCCTTTGACAAGTATTAGTTTTCCCTCCTGCCTGTTCTCTTAGACCTTTGCTTTTTAAGCTTCCTCTAGGACAGCGATCACACAGTGCACTGCAAGCCCGTGTGCTCAACTCATGCTTTCACAGCACTACCTCTGAGCCACAAGGCCTGACGTAAACAGCTGCCTTTTGCCTGCATGTTAAGTGAATGAAAGAGTCCGCGTTCTCTCCATCACTCACCTCCTGCACTTTTGTTACAAGGCAGAGAGATTTGGGGAAGCAATCCAGGTGGCGTCTCCCCACTGTCAGCACTGGTGTCTAAGAAAGGCATCACTAGCTCACCTCACACACTTTCCCCTTCATCAGCAGAAGTCCTTTCCAGAAATCAAATCTCACCAACACACCCAAAACGGAGCCACTCTCCTGCCAGCACAACTGATTGGCCAGTTTTGTCATTCAGCTCTTGCCCGGTACATTTTGTATCACACTCTATTTAGTGATATATTTCTCCACTGAAGGAGGATTCCGTGGTGACAGAAATAGGAAATCTTTGGTTAAACATATAAAAGTAACTTCCATTCATTTACTCTTGCATGTATCAGTGCATCTCAAGTCTGGGGATCAACCAATTCCAACCCAAAACTCTTTTCTCACGAGGCATCCTCAAGAAGGCATCGTGTGTAAAAAATACGTCGAGATACATTGAGCTTCCTCATAGGCGGTCATGCCTCATCTTCCTGCAGTAATAGGAATAGCCAGTGCTCACTGCGTGGTGGACACTGGTATAACACGTCACATGTATCAACTCACTTAATTCTTCCACTCTAGAGAGGAGAAAGGTGAGGCATAGAGAGGTTAAGAAACTTGCCCATCATCAGACTGCTAAGAAGTGGCAGAAGCAGAATGGAGTCCCAGACCTTGTGACTCCAGTGTCCCACATATCAAGCTAAAACCCCCCTCCCTAAAACTGTTACCCCATATAGACTTCTGGGTGCTGCAGAATGAGTCTAGCCTCCTACAGCATGCGAACCCTTTATCTGGAAACAGTGAACGTTCTTTCTGAGTCCTCTCTTCTCTGAATCTTCCAGTTCTTCAAGTGCTCTTCCAATGACAAGGTCTAAAATTCTTTGACCTTGATGGTTGGCCTCCAAACCACCTCCGTGATCCTATGTCCTCATGAAATTTAGGTCTTGGAAATAATCCAGCCAGCCTGACGTGATTCAACCAATGCTAGGAAGAGCAAACTATGGCCTTCCTAGAAACACATTGGTTTGGGGAGTTTCATTTTTGTGTTTCTTTGGGGTATCCATATTGTGCCATTTGGCCCACGTTTAGCTAAATAATAACTAAATCGCTACAAAGCATGGGTTGGAGGAATAGTTCCTGAGATACTTTCATAAGTGACAGCAACAATAAGCCAAGACTGCCCTCTACTAAGAATGTCCCCCCCTTCGGCAAGTCTGTAAGTGTCTCGTAAGCCATTTTCTGCCTCCCGTCTTCACAGGTGCGACCTTTCATTGACCAGCTGGCAGCTGTAGCCAGCCTTCTCAGGAGGTAATCATGAGGAGGTACAGGAACCGCCCGGGAAGTATGCTTAGTAAAAGGAGCTTCTTCTAATGATGCACCCATTGAGTTCCTAGAGGCAGCAGTGTGGGAGAGAAGAGGAGAGAAGGGAAGAAGTGATTTTTTTAAGTCACGAATTAGATGATACAGATACAGAGATCCATGTGCACAGCCAAACAGACACTTAAAAACAAAACTCCCACATTCCATTAGGAGCACTTAGTTCAGAAGAGCAGACCGCAAGTGGTCTGTCACCTGGACGGAGTGCTCAGGCCTGCACTTGAATGGGCATTTCCTCACTTGACAGATGGGGATTGAGTGTCCGTTGGCTAACATTTTTCCTCTAATTACTAATTATACCAGAGAAAGGGGCTTTATGGCCAGAGTCCTGGAAATGTGAAATGTGAGCAGTAGAGATTTGCAGTAAAGATGGAAGATTGATGTGTGACGTCAGGCAGCTGGCTGGGAGGTTCATGGACCAGGGGGCCAGCAGCTGCTCACAGTGGATTTGAGAGGGTCCGGGGAGGATCCGGGAAAGGGAGGGGTCCGAAAAGGATCCGGGAGAGGAGAGATAAGGAGAACCATGTTAACAATTCCGTTTCCCCCCTCCTCCTCTCTCTGTCATTTCGGATAAGAACATATTAATCCTCTGAATCTGAAGCTATAGCCAGCAGGTGGAAAAGCCCATCCCTGCACAGAAGGCAGCTGCTGGGGTGAAAAGGGGTGCCAGGAAGAGGGAGCCTCAGGTGGGAATCTGCACAGAGCAATTAACCTTCACCCTGAAACACACCCCGTGCCAATCTCACCACTCACAAAGAAGACCACGACCCTGAGGGTCACACACTTAGAACATTCCATAGAGCAGTAGTGCTAAATGGATTGCCCAGGGGCCAGCTGCAGTGGGATCCACTGAACCTTCTGGTTGACCCCAGAGATTCCTGGGCCCCACCCCAGGCCTCCAGAGTCTGAAGCGAGGGTCGTTCACCTTTCCCGTCACTTTCTCTTGCGCTGTCCCATTGACTTTCTCTTTACGCAGAGACCGTTGTCTGAAATGATAACATCTATTTACCGGTTTCCTGCCTTCCCACTCCTAGTGTATGTTCCAAAGGAACAGGGATTACCTGGTCAGAACGGTACCAACCCCATAGGATGTGCTTCATAAATACCTGTTGGATGAGTAAGTGAGTTGAGGGGAGATGGGGAAGAAGAAAGGGGGTTCAGAATGCCTGACCTGGTGAATAACGAAGGTGAGCTGGGCCCAGGTCCTATGCATCCTAGGATCCTCAGGCAGCATGAGTTGGGGTGACAGACAAGAAAGAGGGAGGTTGGGGCACTTGGGTGGCTCAGTCAGTTAAGCATCTGACTTTGGCCTAGGTCATGATCTCTAGGTTTGTGGGTTCGAGCCCCACATCGGGCTCTGTGCTGACAGCTCAGAGCCTGGAGCCTGCTTTAGATTCTGTCTCTCTCTCTCCCTCTGTCTCTGCCCCTCCCCTGCTTGTTCTCTGTCTCTCTCACACAAATAAATGTTAAAATTAAAAAAAGAAAGAAAAAAAGAGGGAGGTTGTTCACCATTTGGGTTCACCTACTGAAATAACAGTGGGGGGGTGAGGGTTTTGTACGAGCACTAAGCCGCGAGTGCATTCACGCAGGTTTCATGTAGGGAACCACGTTAACTCATCCAAACATATAGACCCCACCAGCACTTTGGCAGAGAACACGGACTGCCTTTTGCACCTCTTGTCACAGGAAAGTCTTAAATGCACACCTGTCATTATTTGTAAATTGTCCCTAAGATGTTGGTATGAGGCCAGCATTGCTACCCCTAATTTGAGAGACACAGAAATTAAGGCCCTAAAAATAACAACAACATGCTGTAGGTAACAAAACAAAATGGGGGAGAAAAAGGTTAGTGCCTGGCCGTCCTGCCTCATAACCAACCGTATCTTCCAAACCTGCTGCCTCCTAGATATTCTTTGATGCGTATTCTTGAAACTACTCTGGTTTTTGTAACCAGCAAGGAAGAGAATTACACCATTTTGAATAATGCACATTGTACTTAATCTACCCATGCCTCTTTTTTCTAATTTTATACAATAAAGTTGTTAATATTCATGCAACTATCCATGAAGATGATTAGAGTACTCACAAATGCAGCCTAGTAAATATGACACCTGTCTTATTATATAATGCTTTCTTAGCAACAGGTACCATTAAATCACTCTCTTTTTTTTTTTTTTAAGTTTATTTATTTATTTTTTAGAGAGAGCACACACATAAGAACACACACTCACAGTGCAGAACCTGATGCGGGGCTCGAACGCACAAACGGTGAGATCATGACGTAGGCCCAGTCAAGAGTCGGGTGCTTAACTGACCAAGTTACCCAAATCACTCTTTAAAATCCCCACTCCCATGTAATACATGTGGTATCCTGGCCTGAGAGTAGGAGTCTTAAATACTTTTGAAGTCAGAGGATCACAGGCTCTGGGATCTAGCTGTGAAGAACCCAGGATCTAAATTCTGCCTCCTTACCGTATCTCAAGTAAAGAAACAGACGCCCAGGGGTTTCACATGGCATGAGATCCAATATGGCCAGCATTTCTATTTCTCATTTGCAAGACTTTTCATGGGAACTGCAGTGCTCAGAATAACGTGGAGCACCAATACAGGGCCTGGCTGGTATTATTTGTCCTTTTTACCATTGGTGGATTGATTATACACAAAATCCCTGTCACTCTGAGGCTTTGGGCTGCCTTCAAAATGTCTACAGGTTCTTCTGCCCCTCTACCTGTATGCGCTCAATTCTCAGGGCAGCTCTGCCCACACAGAGGCAACGAATGTCTTGGTGGCTGTAAACTCATGGGGACTATAAGGAGTCTCTTCCTTGTAAGACTGTTTAGAGCTCACTGAGCTCATGTCTCCCACACAGCTGTGTAAGAAAGGCCTCCCGCTGAAACGGTGGGAGAAGGAGGACCCGAGCCTCACTCCTGAGAGCTCATCCTCTGGGCCCCACACTGGTCTCTCCCACAGCAGCTCTGAGAGCCATCATCGCCACAAGCTGTGTCGTCCCAGCATCAGCACGAGCCAGGATGGGATAAAGAAGCCAGCTGTGAGCGGGTCCTCTCCTCCCATTTGCCAAGGGAAAAAAGATTAACAAGCATTCCCTGGCATGGGGTGGAAAAGCCATCAGAAGGTCTAAGACCCATGTGGCATCATTTTTCTGGTGGGGCTTGAGTGCTCTGACATTCAAAGAGGAGCTGGACTCCCAAGTCTACCGCGTTTTATGTATCTGTTCTCAATACATTTCTGAGAGGTAAGTAGAAGTAAGGATTATACCTTTTTAAGGACTGGACAACTAGGCATGTCTTCTTTCCTGCTTTACCCGGGGAGTTCTTCATTTCCCAGAATGAAGTGGTAGCTCATTGCTACTATCTCTACAATGCCTTGTCACATTCCCCATGTGATCTCCTGGAAGCAAGGAGTCTTCTTCCTGCATGCTCCCTCAGCACCCCCTGTTCATGACAGTCCTGCCTGATGGTTTTCCAGTCATTGGCTTTAGAAGTCTACTTCCTCACTAGTCTGCTTTTCTCCAGAGGAGATGGCAGATTTTCTGTATCTTTGTTGACACTCCCGCTCCCTGGCCACCTACTCTCTACCCTGTTCTAAGTCCAGTGTTAAAGATGGGCCCATCCAACATACTGGAAGAACAGAAAAGCAAAAACAAAAGGAGGAAACTTAAGCTGCTTACCCAAAATCACACCATTCGGCACCGGAGCTCTGACATTTGGGGCACTACTCAGTTCTAAACTAGGCTGTCATCATGTTTATTTGATTGTCCACAAAGAGTGACATATATTTAAGAATGATTTTACTACTAAAGAAATGAAGAACATACAGGTCGGGCCAGTTAATTCTTAAGTATGATTAAACGATGGCTTAGGGACTCCATCTATGCTTTAAATCAGGATCATTTTAAGGTCTAATGGAAATTACATGGTGGCTTTGGCTTCACAGGGAAGGAACTTCAAGCTAATCAGCCTTGGGAATGCCACCATCTGAGATGCCAAGGCAAAAACAAAGGAATGCAATCGATTAAGTCTCCCTTCAAGAACTTTCCAAGACCTCGAGGCTGCTGAGATGAGTTGGGACTGGAATCCTACCCACAGGCCTAATTGCTTTGCAAGAGGCCACAGCTGTTGTTTCAGGAAAGCGCAGGGTAAAATCCTGTTTTCTTACTTTCAACTTTCTGCTGGCCCTCTTTGAGATTGTTTCTCATCTGCCTAGTGCCCATGCCTGTTCATGAGAGGTTCTTACTTTAGTGTCCTGTGTCTTGTCTTTGCACTATCCCTAGCACTTAACGTAGTGCCTGTTATTTGCTTAGTAAGTATGTTTGATAAATTAATTACACCACCAAAAGTAGAGCTTTAATAGGAAATGGTCATTCTCTGGCACGCAAGAGAGATGCCCCTTCACTTTTACAACCGACATTTCCCTTGGGCTCCTTTGCCAGAATGTAGGAACATGAGGAAAGGAGTAGTGGGAAAAACATTTTAATATTGTCCAGCCTGTAATTATGTCTACTTAAGTTTTCCCATGCATGTTCCATTACCAAATGAGCTTTGGGGGGCCTGTTTTGTTTTGTTTTTGTTTGCTTCTATAATGACAACCAATCCCTGAATAATTAGTGACTTGTCACACATTTACAACCTCTTCTGGCCTTTCAAATAGCTAAAACTGACCTGTGGACTAGCAGAAGAGAGGCATGATTGGACTTTTCCAGAAGCTGGGCCCATGGGGTAAGATCTAGAGAGTTATTGGCTTCAGTGGTGTTAAGCAGCGCCTGTGATTGGAAAATAAAAGGAAATAGAATCCCCTCAGAGAATCAAGAATGGCTAGGCCTCATCTTAAAATAAATAGGCCAAAGAAACATGGGTGGCAATGGCTTAATCCTCAAACCTGTTCTCCTGCCCCTGCCTCCCCCTCCCTTATTTCACTTAAGTTTCCAAACATTTGTCTCTGCCTTCTTTCTGTAGCCTTATACCCCAAGACGTTTTAAGACTGTATGCGGTGTAGGTTTGTCACCTACCTTTATCTTTTGAGAAGAAATGTGCATTCCGTATGTATTGTATCAATATTGACGATGAAAAAGCCCAGGGAGTTAACTCATGACTAATCACCATCAGTCCTTCATGTTACTGTCCACCAATCTTAAATCCTTTCCAGTGGCCACTTATTTTCCAAAGTCAATACTTTAGGGCTGCGTGCGCTTTTTTGTTAACATTTTACTTACGACAGCCAAGAGGTTGCTTTATTCTAGAAATATTTTAGGTCCTTTCCATGTTCTCCATAGTGTGTTCCTTCATTTGTGTACGCTGGATCATTTGAAAGGTACCTTTACACTTAACTCATAAGTTGCTCAATAAGTACAAGTGATGTCCACCAAGCCACTTTATATATATATTATTAACAGTGATTGTTCCTTTTGCCAAGGAGATGCAAAGCGGAACATCTGATATTCAAAACACACAACATCTGAGTGGGTTCTTGCAAAACTCTGCAAAATCTCCCCCCTGCTCCTCTTGCTCTTCCCCTCCCCCACCTGCAGCAATAGCTTAGCATTCTGAGGCTGTTAATGTTGTGCCACCTACCCCCAAGTGATGACATCAGTGTGATTTTCGAGCTTAAAACCACCATTCAGAACCCAAGGCAAAGCCACCATGGACAGTGGGTATCTACCAGGTGTTCTAAAACCTGCATCTGCTTGTTGCCTCCCTCAGGCCAGTTCTTTCCCAGCAGAGGGGAAAGGTGTTGCTTCCACAAACCAGCCCACGGAAGTGAGGTTGACATTGATTGAAGGAAATTACTCCTAAAGCCTTGCTTCTCCACTCCTTTGAAGAGAGGAGTAAATTTGCTTTCCCGCATCCAGGTGGTCCTCAGGTGTCCTAAATCAAAACATAGTGAGGATGGGGTTTTCACAACTCTACCCTGACCAGTCTACCAGGACCTCTGTCCTGCACTGCGATTCTGCGCCACCACCCGCCCCGGGGCAACCACAGGGGCAAGCGGGCAGTGTTGAAGCTCAGTTCCTTCCCCCTGGTTGGAAATAGGCCAAGACTGTGAATGTTAATCACCCAGTTCCTATAAAAGGTACCCCGGGGCCTTTAATAAGCACAAAAGGCCAGAGCCTCGGTTTTACACTTCATTCGTGAGGCTTCGTCAGAGGGAGGTGGCAGGTCTACACGAATGTTGATGCAACCCCTCAGACTAGAAGTAGAAGGAGCCCTGCAGTAGTTCGTCACGGAGACCTGGAACTCGGTGAAAGACAGGCTCTGAGGATGGTTTTCCATTGCTTTTGAGGTCAAGTCTAAAAAGCAAACATTTTGGGGAGCAAATACCGACTTTAAGTGTCTTCTGTGCCTTCACACATGAGGCTGCCACCCTGGATATTTGGAAGTCCCATCTGGGCTGCTGGTCTCAGGAATCTAGTCTTTCCTTTCCTTCCACTTCCGGCCTACCCTGAAAACAGTGATGGTGGCACGGCTTCATCTTCTGTCTTCTTAAGTTCTTTATTCTAGGTAGGAAAATTAAAGGGGCACAAACTCTGCAGAGAAACAGGATACTATGGACTCTAACTTTGTCCTGCTCAGCCGTGTATCTCTACCAAGTAGCTTCAGCTCACTGAATATAAATGCTGTCATCTGTCAAGTGTATCTAAACCATAATAATTATCAGGATTAATTGACAAAAAGTTAATGATGGGCTTTGTAAATTACAAAGTAATATATAGATGTAAGCCATTTATTATTATTATTTTATTTTATAGCTATTTACGATGATTAATATGCAGAGGACTTCTAGGAGAGTACATTTTTAGGGAATATATTCTTTTTTCCAGGCTTCTTCTGTTATTCTGTCCAAGAAAGAGTTAGGAACTATTGTAGTTTCCACAGCACTCAGGAACCAGGTAAAACCAATCATTTTCTTTGATCCAGTAGAGGAAGAGATAGGAAATATATTTTTTTAAATGTTTTATTTATTTCTAGGAGAGAGAGAGACAACGTGGGCAGGGGAGGGTCAGAGAGAGAGGGAGTGACAGACTCTGAAACAGGCTCCAGGCTCTGAGCTGGCAGTCAGCACAGAGCCCGACGCGGAGCTTGAACCCACGAACCGCGAGATCATGACCTGAGAGAAAGTTGGACGCTTAACAGACTAAGCCACCTGGGCGCCCCAGGAAATATTTTTGTATTGTTGGTGAAGTGATGGAGAAAACATTATTGATGCACTAAAATAAACATTTTTATCTTTTTAATGTTTATTCATTTTTGAGAGACAGAGCCTGAGCAGGAGAGGAACAGAGAGGGAGACTGGAGCCTGAATCAGGCTCTAGGCTCTGAGCTGTCAGCACAGAGCCTGCCACAGGGCTTGAACCCATGAACCATGAGATCATGACCTGGGTGGAAGTCAGATGCTTTATTGACCCAGCCACCCAGGTGCCCCTATAAATAATAATTTTCAAAACTTGTTATTCTCAAGGGAAAGATGTCTCTAAATTCCAAATTTTTGAAGCGGCAGAAGTCCTTTAACAACAAAGGAGAATCAGTCATCAAAAATTTTCTTTATGAACCAGAGCTTTTTTCTACTCTATTGGGTTTTAAATGGAGTACCGTAGGTTGGTTACTATTTCTGTTTAAAACAAAAGAGGCAACAACACTTTAAAACAAAAGAAGGGACAGAGGATGCTGGCTTAGACAAGAGGGGTTTTTTCATTTTAAATACAGCTTACTGGAAGTATAACTGATATACAAAAAATGTACATATTTAATGAATACAATTTGATGTGGTTGGACATGTGCATACAACTTTGTAGAAAAAAACGGCCACTAGAAAAGAGTTCAATTTGGTTTTGCGATCAAAAGAGGGTAACGACGACTGATGGTGGGTAAGTCCCTGGGCTTCATCATCACCAATATTTATGAAATACATAAAGGGTGCACCTTTCTTCTCTAAAGATAAAGTTGACAAATCTATATTGATTTTTGTTTTCATTAACAGTAGGTTTTGAGAGATACCTCTTAGAAAATTATGTCTAATTTCCTCAATGAGTATTTTTCTCCTTTACTTAGTAACTTCCTTATTTTGTAACTTACTTATTTCCCTCATGTGAAATGTTCTTGTGAGTCCCCTTGGCAGAGAGCTTTCACCATGCCTGCAGAAATGATGTGCACGCCACAAATTTTGTCTTGGCCTTGCTCACATTCACCTGTCTCACTTCCTCCATTATTATTACTGATTTCTACTTCTTTTTCCACTTTTTTTTGTTGAGAATCTAGTAAAAGCAAGCACCCATCTACAAAACATTCCCAATGATCACAGATACATAGTAAATCCACAAAGAACTAGAAAGTAGCATAGAAAATTTCAAGCAGCAGGATAAGGCCTAAAAGACATTACCTGACACATTTTCTTTTTGCTATAGACTAAATAAGAGTCTAAATATTTTCTTTCAGTTGTTCCCAAATGTCATTAAGCTTAACCTGATTTCTGTAAGAACATAAGGCTTTAGATTTAGATTCTATGTCGTTGAAGATGGTGTTACATATATAGGAGTTTTCCTCATAAAGAAGGGGCTGTGTCCCCTTGATATTTCAAAATAATGTTTTTACCAAAGTTGGGGATTAGATTTCGTTGCTATTTTTCTAAGCAACAAAATTCTCAATGATCATTAATTAAGGGACATGAAATTGTAGGAAAATTTTCTGTTGTTTTTTGTTTTAAATAAGATCATCTGAAATATACCAAAATTCTTTATGTACATATCTGTACTTTTCTTATCATTCATTCAACAAATACAAATATAAAAAGAGGATGATGCTTCGTGAAGACAGAATAGGTTTGGGAGGGGGCAGAGGAGAGAGTGGAGAGGAAAGGGAAGCAGTTGGAGACATAGAGTACTGGGAAGAGCTCTTGTAAAGAGACAGCTGAGAAACAAAGACCTGAAAGACATGACAGAAAGAAGGATAAAGATAATCCCTGAAAGAGCATTAGAGAGAAAGAGAAAATGGCACCTGTAAAGGCCCTGTGGCAGGAAAGCAGGTGGCATGTTGTAGGAACAGAGAGAGGCCTGGGCAAAGGAGACTCAGTAGGCAAGGGGAGCATGGAAGACTGGGAGGTTAGAAATGTCAAGGGGCCAGATTACATCACGTCTTTGGGTTGTGGTAGAGATTTGGGATTTTCTTGGAGTAAGATGGGATGCTGGTTAAAGATTTATAGACTTGGGGGGAGACAGACTGACATGTTTGAAAGGCATCAATCAATTTGGTTGCAGAATTGATCATTCAGGCCAAGGATGGAAGAAGCAAGCTGCTAAAAGGCTACTATACTAGTCCAAGGAACAGAGGATGCTGGCTTAGACAAGACAGGACGCCAGGGAGGTGTTGAGGTGTGCCTGGTTCCTAGCTGTATTGAAAGAAGAACTTTCAGGGTATTGCTTTGAAGTGGACATGAGGTGTGATTGAAATAGAAGGGAAAAACTCTACTCCAAAGTTTTATCCTGAGAAACTGGAACAATATTTATAAAATGAAGAAGAATATAGGAGGTGCAAGGTTGGAGGGCAGTTCAAATATCAAGAGATTAGTCTTAAGCAAGTCAAGCTCAAAATCTTTAGTGGCCTGCAGATAGAGAAGTCTGTGGTTCAGGGGACAATCAGAATTAAAGCTACAAACCTTGAAGTCATCAACATAGTGATGACATGTGAGGCCAAGACACTGGAATGAGATTACCTCTGAGGGAGTGTAGTCAGAGAAGAAGTCTAAGGACTGAGGCCGGGGAACTCCATCATTAAAAGAGGTAGCAGAAATGAGGAGAAATGAGCAAAAAAAAAAAAACAGGAAAGGAGTGAGTTGACAAGGACTGGAGTAAACAAACCAAAAAGAGGAGGCCCAGATGCCAAAAGAAGTCTTTCAAAAGAAACCATATCAGATATTCTGAGTAAGATGAGCACTGAGAAAAGCCCACTTTGCCCAGGTCACTGCTGAATTTAAAAAAGGCTGTTCTGACGGAGTAATAGCACTGAAAGCCCACCTAGAGTTGGCTCAAAGGAGTCCAAGAGGAGAATGAATGGAGACCATGAATAGAGACAATTCCTTGAGGAGGGATTTTCCTGTAAAGGGAGCAGAGCTGGAAGGCAATGTGAGGCCAAGGCAGAGTTTTGTTTTGTTTTGATTGAACAACAGAAGACAGTAAGTATGTAGCCTGTTTGTATGATGATACCAGTAGTTTAGTTAAAAGGGAAAAATGTGCTGATATAGGAAAAATATGAAGGACTTGAAGACAGAAGGCATTAGTTCACCAGAGCTACCATAACGAAGTGCCATAGACTAGGTGGCTCAAACAATAGGAATTGCTTGTGTGTTCTGGAGGCAAGAAGTCCAAGATCAAGATATCAGCAGGGTTGGTTCCTGTTGAAGGTCTCTCTTCTTGGGTTGTAGATGACTGTCTTCTGCTGTCTTCACATGACCTTCCCTATGTGCCTCTCGGTGTCCTAATCTTCTCCTCTTAGAAGGACAACAGTCACACTGCATTAAAGCTCATCTGTAGTATATCATTCCATCTTATTTGCATCTTTAAAGACCTTATTTCCAAATACAGTCACACTCTGAGATACTGGGGGTTAAGACTTCAACATATGAATTTTGGAGGGACACAGTTCAACCCACAAGAGATGTCCTGAGGTAGGAAAGGGGATTGACTCAAGTGCATGGTTTTAGCACACCCATAATAAGAGAATGGAGGAAGGAAAATATAGAAACAGATGTATGAAACTTCATAGGATTAGCGTTTTCATCATGGAATAAGAAACCAGATAATGGCTAAGAGGGGAGTTGGAGGAAATACTGGAGGCTTCTGAAGAATAGAGAAAAGGTAGCACAGTCACAGGAGAGAGGGGTGGAGTGACTGGTAAAGGGAAATGGACTGTAGAATCACTGGGAAGCCCTGGGACCCACCTGCTATGTGTGCTCATGCCTTAAATGTGACATCAGCCTATAAAGTTGAGTGGTTTTCCCCCCAGCTATGTTTAGCCTTTGGGGAATGATATGGAGTAGACAGGTTTTGGTTTAATTAGAGCTGTGGTTTTGCTAGATGAGTATGGTGGAAGGAGAGAGGAACCAGAGAGCTGAGTATAAGGTTGGATTGTAATGTTGAACCACAGAATCCATGGCAGTAGGAAAAGAGGAGATAAGAAAATATGACTGACAGTGCAAATGGAGTAGAACCAAAAGCTTCCTGTGGAGTTGGGGACTGTTGGAGCCAGGAGATTCTATGGAATGAGTCAAGTAGATGGGAAGGGCCAGTCATGAAGAGGAATACTTGGAGTGAGATCTGTGGGAGCCACAGTTATTCGTATTGACCGAGTTCTATCAATTCCTATCGATAGAACTGTGACAATGAGTGGTTTAGTAGGTATAGGAGGAGTCAAAGAACAGATTGTCCAGGGCATTAATTGCCTTGAAGGATCTGATAATACTGTGAATTGTTATAGGAGTAGTTTTAAAGAGTGGGGCATCAGCAAGGTGTTAAGTATTCAGGGGATAAAGGGAGTGGCCTAGAGGTCTGTAGCTCACTGTCTACAACAGGAAGCAGTAGTAGACCACAGAGCCTGAGAGCATGAACTTCCAGTGAACCGGGTGGAGGAAGCAGGGGGAAGAGGGAAAGGAGAATGGTTCAGAAGAGCCAGTGAAGTGTAATGAAAGAAGGGTAAGGAGGCCAATTCAGGCATCCCAGGCGTAGAAAAGGAAACACACAAGGCCTGAGAGGGCTATGGAAAAGTATCCTTAGAGAAGAGCCAGGCTTGGGTTAAGATAAGAGATGAAGGGGGTTGCGGATCAGAGGATTTTTGCTGAAGATGGACAGTGAGTTCCAGAGGGTATGGTGAGTGTGCCTGGGATTGAAGGGAGCTGAGTCTCCAGGTCAGTTTAGGGGAGGAGAGTTTGGTGGCAAGGAACGAGCTGGGAATGTGGGGCTTCCTGTCTGCCTGAGACACAGGGACATGGGTGGGGGAGAAGGGATAAATCTTGACAGTCTCTAATCCCCAGGTCGGGGTGGCCATGTGTTTTTTTAAATTTTTTTAATGTTTTATTTATTTCTGAGAGAGAGAGAGAGAGAGGGAGAGAGAGAGACAGTGTGAGCAGGGGAGGGTCAGTGAGAGAGAGGGAGATACAGAATCTCTGAGCTAGCTGTCAGCACAGAGCCCAACGTGGGGCTCGAACCCATGAACCGTAAGATCATGACCTGAGCCGAGGTCAGATGCTCAACCAACTGATCCACCCAGGTGCCCCCCGGGGTGGCCATGTTTGAGGTGGAAGACAGGAGCCTTTCACGGGGACAGGCTGTGTAGGCAGGCTAAAGGTGGTGTGGCTACCGCCACCCAGCTGCTCTCCTGATAACAGTGCCAACTCTGGAGAAGGAGTGTGGGGAGCAGAGTCAGGTGTTGGGGATACAGAATCCTGCCAGTGGGGCCAGAGAACCTATCGCAGAGGAGGTGGGAAGAGGCATGGAATGTTCAGGCTTAATCCTCACAGACTCACTGTCTTCAGTAACAAACAGGGAGCTGAAGGCCCCCTGAGCATGGATAACGGCTTGCAGGAGTGCCAGCTATGTGTGCGTATAGCAGTGACAATATAGTGGTGAGGATGGCTTTTAATGTGCTTGTTCGATCAATCATATTTTATGGCCCTTCTTTGTCTGATGGTTAAGGACACATTATGATGGCCTAGCAGGATATGATACAAAAGACAGGCCTGTGGGCATTTAGGACAATGCAGGAGAAAAAAAAAAACACATGAGATTTACCATGCAGAGCACCTAAGCTCAAGGTTAGGATTTTGTCCCTGTCCACCTGTCAGGCACAGGGCAAGCTATTTAAATATGCTGAGCTCTAGTTGACTCTTCTGGAAAAGAGAGTTCATGATGTCATCTCAACAGGGTGGTTGTGAGTACGGGGTTGTAATTCATATAATGCTGAGTGTTAAGTATTGTTATTAAAATGATGTTATAACACAACATCATAGAGGCATGAGCTTTCACCTTAGAAATGGACAGAGTGCCAATTTGACAATAAACTATTTGTAAAATAAAAAAAATTAATAAAATTATTCTAAAACTCAAAAAAAAAAAAAAGAAATGGACAGAGTAGTGGAGAGGTTACACCTCACTTTGCTCAGCCTGGGACCCCATTGCTGAGTCCCCCGGCTGGGGAGACCTCCAAGACAAGATAGATCAGCTTCCATCTAGGAGAAGGCAGTCAGGGGGTGTACATGTTAAGCACCTTGGAATTTATTAAGATGAGAAGTTAAGCCTCTCTTCAATAGCATCTTCCAAGAGAGGGCCCTGCTAAGAGCTGACCCGCCTCAAGACTTCTTGCTATGTGCAGTAATGAATGTCATAGTTGTGTGTGTGTGTGTGTGTGTATTTTAAGATAGCATCATCCAGGTGCTTCCCCGCAGTTGAATTCCTGGAGTGGGACCACCTTAGCAATTTGGTGTGTGTGTGTGTGTGTGTGTGTGTGTGTGTGTGTGTGTAAAACATATATACAGACTGCTCACACAGCCCTGGGAACTCATAAATGAGAGTGCACCTCTAAAAAGCACTTCCCAGGGAAATGCTCATAAATGATCACTCAACCTTTGCCACAACTTAAGTTATCAGTGCGGCACAGGGTTACTTCCATAGAGAGCTGATTTTGTAGTGATTACTATTCACCACTTCGTTTTTTTCTCCTACAACTGGAAACTGGGGGAAGCTTTGATTTTCTTCCACCGTTATACTCCAGAACAGGTCTCTCTCAGTGCAGCTACGTCTTGCAAGCCCCCCAGGATACCAACACTTCTCCCCACCAAAGGGGAGCGATTCGGTGATTTGGGTGCTTATTTTGTGTTCTTGGCTATCCCACTAAAATATAAACTCACTGAAAGTGAAAGAGATTCAGTGTTTTCAAAACTCCCACAGGGAACGCTTCACAAATATTTCTGCCAATTAATTCTCTTTAAAATGTGGTCTATAAATAGAGAATCGTTTCTGATCTGATATTCTTAAAGACAGGAATGCAGACGTATATAGAGCCAAAAATGGACCGAACCAAGGGTTAATTCCTCACAAACCTCTGGCTCCTATAGATTCTAGAATCTGCTGTTGAATAACCGTGGCTGTTAAGCATGAGCATACAATGAATACACATGCTTGTTATGCCTTCAAGCCCTGGGAAACAGATTGCTATCACAGGATCACTCACACGCAGTCACTTTGTAGACACAAGCTCCCCCACTTCTCTAGAACTCCCTGAAAATCTCAAAAAGTGTCAGAACTGAGACCTACAACTATGAGCCTTGACAATTTAGCCACCAATACAGGTGGCTCATCCCCGTGCCACCCCATGCCTCACCTCCTGTGCAGGTGTCTGTCAGCACCTCCTTGGGTGCGGCTGTCTGCCTGAGCAAGGGACAGAAATCCTACTCTCTTCCCAATAATCTGACCCTGTCTCTCATAACAGCTGGTATGGGGCTGCCCCCTGGAGGTCTAAGAAAGCCTGTTTCCTTAAAGG
Organism: Hyaena hyaena; assembly: GCF_003009895.1. Classification (NCBI taxonomy): domain Eukaryota; kingdom Metazoa; phylum Chordata; class Mammalia; order Carnivora; family Hyaenidae; genus Hyaena; species Hyaena hyaena. Next base: position 324,307 of record NW_024081833.1, read on the forward strand.
CCAGCCAGAGACTCTAGGAGAGGCAGTGCAGCTACTGAATCTGGAACAGATCATCTGACCATCTAGTGCAGATCCTTGACCACGAGGACAGTGAGGCCTCAACACTGCAATGCAATCAGCTCGCACAGATGCAGTCATTTTCAGAGATTCTGCCCAGCAATGCCAGGCAGCGGGATCCACTGTAAATTCCTCACTGGGGAGCTTAACCGCAGTTTAAGACTGGGAAGAAATGGCTTTAGGGTTGTCTTATCAATAACCAGATTGTTGAGGCAGATCCTGTCTTGATGGCACTTACTGGACATCTACTGCAGATAAAGACGATAAACTTAACCATATCCATTAGTTATCTGTTTTCTGACCATAGTAACTAATTATTTAATCCCCATATACCTAAATCCAGGAAATAAATGATTCAAAGTAGCTTCTCCACTTTCTGGTGCTATGACAATGATTCCGCTTAAAAGCAATAACCCTCTGACCTCTCTTGAAGCAGGCAAATGTCACCTGTGCCACCAACTAACAGGCTGTGCCTTTTGTGTCTTTTTGTGTGTTTACATAATCAGTTTCAATCCATTAGCACCGGCTTCCCCAGACCGTACACACTGGGCTCAAGCCACACGTGATCCTCTCCGGGCTGGGCACTCAATGAATACGTAGCAATGAGCATGTGAGGCTGACAGAATAAATGTTAATGCGCATGGACCACCCTGAGTCACCTCCCTACCTTTGAAACTCTGTGCAATTTGGCATGGCGGCGGGGGGGGGGGAGGTGTTGTTTGCGTTACAGCTTCCTTCCCCAGATATAGTCAGAAGTCAATTAAATGTGATATAAAGAGGTGATCACAGTGTTACTAATTAGGAGAAAAGCAGATCACAAAGCCATCCAGCAAGAGTTGAGAAAATAAAATTTTGTGCCTGAGCCTAGAAAAGCTGTTACCTCGGGATATTAAGGATATTTTCTGGCTGGTAGGATAATTATAGATTTTTCTTTTTCTTTTCTCTGAGAAAAGCAATTAAGAAAAACAAGAAAGTACAGTCCTTATTGGAATCCTAGGAGGAAGATTCTGGTCCTTCTCGATTGGTGGTTTGAAATCAAAACAAACATAAAAGTAAAGCAAAAAAGAGGTACTAGCCTGTAACTGGTGCTTGGAAGATTCTTGCTCCCCCACAGAGGGAAAAAAGAAAAAAAGGATTAAAGATTTGTTATCATTTCTTTTCTAAGCAACCAGAGTACTCTTGAAGCAGTTTTGAAATAGCTAAAATTCTACGTTGTTTTTTTTTTTTTTAAGATGTACGTTGCTGGACTCTATTTCATATTAACTAAAGCTGAAAGTTGTCCAAACTGCTTTGAATAAGAGATTTAAGGATGAAGGCCATCCCACTTTCAGAGGGGGATTTCCCTGCTCAGTGGAGCTAAGCGGTATTTTTAAACTATCTGGCTGGATCTTAAAAGTCCTTCGTGACAGGTGATAATTGATTACATATTGAATTTTGCCAGAAACTCTAATGTCATTGGCATATAGAGACAGCATTACCGCAGTGTGTATGTGCAGAGGACTAGAACACAAATAGAGGGCTTCATAAATTAAATTTAATGTTTCGTGGCTCTTCTTTAAACAAAGTAGGTGTGGAAATTATTTTAAGCTAAAATTTATTTCTGTGTAAAATAAAAACCAGTCTTTGGATGTATATGTGGGACAAGAAAGCAGAATTTAAGATCATGCGTAGACCTAACTGAACACTGAGAGGAAGGGAAGATATTTTCCTATCATGAGTAAAAAGTTAAATATCGAAATTACAAATATTTTCAAACATGGGATGCGTACAAAATAAGGGCAATAATGACAGCGACAGTTATACGCACACATACCGCTGCATGGGAAGGTTGTCAGTGGGTAGCTTTTAACGGGCTACACTGATTGGTGCATCTCATTTTAAATTTAATGGAATTGTGTTGATTTTATTAGAAAGTCCAGTTCCTTCAATTCCCGTTAATGTGCTCAAAGAGAGAAGAAATTGAAAGTAGATGAAGAAACGCAGCGACTTTCAGTGCAGGGAAGCCCTCCTATTCGAAACATTTGCAATTTATTTAAAATTTGTTGACTTTGCATTCTTCCCTCAGAGCAGAAGTGAGAACCCACCATGCGTCCAGGTCAGGCCCAGGCCAGTTTTATTTGGCTTTCAGGATACATTTTGTTTTACTTTGCATTTGCTTTGCTACAGTCATTGTTGTTCCCCTTTTTGAAACTTTTTAAATGCCCTTGAGAGGTCAGGCCCAGTATCAGTTTATCCGCAGGCCAGCTACCGTCCTGTCCCAGCAAATCACACACTCACAGTAACAGTTTGGCTTCTGTGTGCGTTTCTGTTTATTTTGTTTTTATTTTGATCTATACTCTCCAGCAGTTTATTTCTTAAACAGCCAATCTCCATTTATTGAGGCTGTGAAATGTATTCAGTGGGTCTGGTATAGCCACTGTTTTTCACCAGCTGCAAAAGAGTAGAAATTAGCAGTGAGGCACAGGTGTGAAGGTAAATCTATTTTATGAACTTGGGTACATACATGTGTGGTCATGCGTGCATGCATGCATATGCAAACACAGACTATATGTACAATTTAAAAATGCGTTTTGTACTATGATCGTAGTCCAAAAAGTTTGGAAAATACTGCTCTAGAGGGTATCATTTAATTCTTTTTTTTTTTTTTCAGCATGTAAAATACACCTTTATTTAATTTTGGTATTCTGAAAACATTTTTTTTGGTATTCTGAGTCAAGTCTACATGAATCGTTGGTCAAGTCTTACAATAACAGTCTAGTAGTCATAAGAATTCCCATTATTTTGAGATCTTATTGTTCAGCACTTTACACACACCTCACTTAATCCCAACAACAACCACTTAAGGTGGTTTTTTTAATCCTCTTTTACAGAGTCAGAGTTTAATGTTCTGCTCAAACAGACAGAACTATTAAGTGGAGGAGCCAGAGTTTGAACCCCCATCTTTTTGACACCAAAGTCTGGGCTTTTAATCACTAAGACCAATGAACATTTAATTCTTAAGATTATATTCAAATTATGCATTCTACACACATATAATTTATTCCATATTCCACAAAGGCAGGTGACATTCATCCCACAACTATTGATTTTCTGCTGTAAGCACCAAGGATTTTTCAAATTCCTTTGCCTTCCAGGAGCTTACATTCCTATCACTTAGGGTGCATTCTCAAAATATTTGATAACCTACTTACAAAGTCCTTTAGGTCTTTTCTCCTCCTTCCCAGTCCAAATTTTCCTCATTTCCTGTTCACCTCCCCCTTTCTTGATCACCTTGGCCAAAAGTAAAGAATTCCTTCTCTGACTGCCTGCCATTCAGAGTTGACCCATTCAGTAGTTATTATAAAGGACAAGGTGGCATTACCTCTATTGCTTTAGTAAATGGCATTGTAATGTTGTTGAGTGCACGCATGCGTGCACACACACACACACACACACACACACACACCACCCTAATTTTTCTTTCTTTCACCTTCCAGGGAGGATCCTGTGCTGCATTGCTTGACTATTGAGCCCTTATGGTCCTAACCACCATCACGAGCCAAAATGCAGAACTTAAGAAGCACAGAGAATGCTACAGGTCAGGCTACGAACAAAAAAGCATAGGGGCACCTGGGTGACTCAGTTGGTTAACTGTCCAACTCTCAGTTTCGGCTCAGGTCATGATCTCATGGTTTGTGGGATTGACCCCTGCATGGGGCTCTGCACCGACAGCCTGGAGCCTGCTTGGGATTCTCTCTCTTCCTCTCTCTGCCCCTCCCCCACGAGCATGTACTCTTTCTCTTTCCAAAAAATAAACCTAAAAGAAAAAAAAATTAAGATCCAGAAGTGGAGAAAAGAGAGTGAAAGGGACCAGTGATGAATTAAATAGGAGAGCCAGTTGGTCTAGAGCTTTGTGGAGAGAAATAAGGGAAATTTCAGGAGTTTTTCTGAATTAAAAGAAAATTTCTCCTTTGCTACTGGTTCAAGAGAAGTTTAGTAAAAGCGTTTTTTTAAACATTTACTTATTTATTCATTTATTTTCAGAGAGAGAGAGAGAGAGATAGCATAAGCCGTGGGGGGTGGGGGGAGGAACAGCAAGAGTGCTTGAGGGTGCAGAGCCAACATGGGCTAAGCCGAAATCAAGTCAGCCACTTAACCGACTGAGCCACCCAGGTGCCCCTAGTAAAAGCTTTTTATTATATTTCAGTGCCTAATGGAGTCATATTTGTAACATTCAGGGATACTTCACAGTGCCTTTAGGTACCCAGATTTACTTGGATCACAACTCTATTATTTAATACTTCCTAGGACTGTGCTTAGCCTTCCCAGTCAGATTGTGACATTTGAAGAAGGCATTTTGGACTATTTTTTACAACTTCAAGAACCTCAGCTTGCAGGATTCACGCCGAAGGGCTTTTTTTTTTTTTTTTTTTTTGACTTTGACCCCAGAATGGTTTATTTTGTTTTTTTTTTTTAAATTTTTACAAATAGTTTATTGTCAAATTAGTTTCCACATAACACTCAGTGCTCATCCCCACAAGTGTCCCCCTCCATGCCCATCCCCCCCCCACATCCATCAGTCCTCAATTTTGTCAGCATTCAAGAGTCTCTCATGGTTTGCCTCTCTCCCTTTCCCCCACCATTTCCGCCCTTCTTCTCCCCCTTGTTCCTCCATCAAGTTCCTCCTAATCCTCCTATACGTGCAAACATATGATATTTGTCCTTCTCTGCCTGACTTATTTCTCTCAGCATAACACCCTCAAGGTCCATCCATGTTGCTACACATGGCCAGATTTCATTGTTTCTCATTGCCATGTAGTATTCCATGGTATAGATAAACCACATGCCGAAGGGCTTTTTTGAAGGTAATTCTCAACGTACCCAGAGCTCAGGGTTTGGACCTTTAAAATCATCAGAAGAGGGGTGCCTGAGTGCCTCAGTCAGTTAAGCATCTGACTTCATCTCAGGTCATGATCTCATGGTTCATGGGTTTGAGCCCTGTCAGGCTCTGTGCTGACAGCTCAGAGCCTGGAGCCTGCTTCAGATTCTGTGTCTCCCTCTCTCTCTGACTCTCCCCTGCTCACGCTGTCTCTCTCTCTCTCAGAAATAAAAAAAAAAAATAGAATCATTAGAAGAAAGACATCACACCTACATACTTGTTGCATAACTTGCCTATAAGCATTTCAGAAAGAATCGATGACGGTCATCAATAAGATAGTAGAGAAATAACTTGCTGCAGCAGGCACACTACCTTGTTTTGTCTTGCACGAGTCAAAGGAAACTAATATATTTGGATTTATTACCAATAAATCTAAAGTCCTGTTATTTTTCTGCCCAATCCTTGACCTCAAACTTGAAGGTCTGTAACTATAACTTACATGACATCAGACAGAATCATTCTGGGAATAAGGCCATTTTACTGCTCCCTGCATTAAAAATGTCATGTCACATGATCTTTCTAACTCTGTAGGTCCCACGAGCACATAGATGTGTGTACACATTGGTGTCACTTTATCAGCTCCAGGACAATAATCTGTCCACTGTGTGCGATGCTGTGTGAGAAAATCTCGGAGACAAGCTCTTATCTCCACATTGAAGGAAACTGTTCTCCAGCACACAGAGCCAAATATTGGTATTTCTGTGTCTTAGGTCCATTATCTATTGATTCCTTCTATAGTATGAGCATTAACTATATACATCGTAACCATGTATTGTTTAAATAATATTTTTCTTATTTTCAGGGCATCTTTTCACATGCACAGACACCTCTGGACTATTAATTTCCATTTCTATAAGTTGTTTATATCATGCAGCACTAGCTGGTCGTCAAGATAATAATGTTCATTTCTTTGATGTACCTCAGTCTGCACATCTGCTTCAGCTCCTCTAGCAGATGTTCATATTTATTTATATTCTTTGCTTATGTTTTTGAGATACTTCTGCTCTGGGGAAAGACGTATTAGTACAATAAACTATACTGTACAGAATGTCAAAATAGTGTGGTCACTAGAATTAAACATAACTACCTCAGTCAACTAAAAGTGATATGATTCTAGAATTCTCTTGAACGTGTACTTTTAATGAGCTCTAAAATCCTTCCTTCACTCATTCATTTCACTGGCATAATGCAAAGTAGTTTTTTTAATTGCTTCTTTTTTGCAAATTGTCTGATATAGCCAACTCAGTCGTATCTATCAGTGATCATTTAGTACCTATAACTATATCTGAATCACCTCTAAATTATTTCCATAGCAAATAAGTGCAACAGTTTGTATGTATTGAACACTTACTGACAGACACATGCTGTCTGCTTTACAAACATTTCATTGAATCCTCACAACCCCATGAGGCAATTGCCATTATAATTCACCAGATGAGGAAACTAAGGCTCCATGAGATTATATTTTTGGTTTGACAGAGCAAGGAATCAAGCCTAGACCGTCTAGCTGTCTCCTAATTTCTGTGCTATCACATCACATAGAATGATTTCATCTATAAATCAGATGCAGTCTAAATCGTTAATAGACACAGTCACAAAATAAATACCTTACCACACCTCCAGGTAGGAACTTGCTTTCGGTTAATTTGTAGAATTTCAGGTGGAGGGAGGCCAGGTGATGGAGACTTAGATAGGAGCACGGACTCGTTCTCCAGGGCCCAGTTTCTCAAGCTTTTGACACACAGTTGGGACAAAGTGGTATATCTTCCTGGAGCATTAATTTTTCCTCAACGCTAAGTGGTTTAAAAATGATAATTTTTATAAAAACAATGGTTATATTATGGAACAAATCAAGACAACTTTACTCGAATTTTTAAATTGAAAGTGAGATTTCCAGAAACTTCCTCTCTCTGGGAGAATGGCTCCAGGTCTCCTGGAGGTCAGGCCTGTCTTTGCTCTGCATTCAGGGTGTATAGACCCACAGCTGTAGGAGCAGGGAAGCCCTTGAAAAGTCTGAAGTGAGTTCTGGGGTGCATTTTATTCTACTGGCACTTCAGAGGATGAATTTGAAAGAAGAAAGGAGCAGAGAAAAAGAAAGCCTGAATATAAAGGTAAAACACAGGTAAAGGATAAGAAGTAACACCCTTGGCCATTTCACACACACACACATACACACACACACACACACACACACACACACACAGCTTGCAAAATGAAGATGTAAAAGATATAAAAAGCACATGTCCAAATATCTCATTCACCACCCACCACCCCGCCTCTGTCTTCCTCTTCACACTAACCCGTGGCCACATCTGTGTGAGCTTGGCCTGGTTTCCTCATTTAACCTGCCTTACACAGCAGAGCCCTCCAGCCGTGACCCTAACTAAACATTTTCACACTCTGGGCAGGATGCCATGGTCATTTGGTCACAGCCAATTATGTTTCTGAGCAAGGCCTGAAGAAGTCCAAGTTGTCTGCATAATGGCACTCTCTCTGGTCTGATAGGGACACACGTCAGGAGAAAGAGGTTTTCATGCAGGGAAGAGATGTTTTATTCCTTTTCTTTGTTTTATTTTTTTCCCTCCTCTTCAGCTGATGATTGTTGTTTCAGGATGTAATGACTTCCATTGGTGAGAGAGATTTATTACTTACTTCCCAGAGAAAGCAATTTTCTCTCGAGTGGGAACATTTAGATGGGGGCATCCAAAAGAGTCGCTAATTTTTTACTTTTGCAACTTAGAGAGAAAGAGAAATTTAAATCTGCCCGAGTTTTTCACCTCTCGTCAGGAATGAGCCGTGATGTGCTCTCCAAAACCACAAGGCGAGAGGGCCCCTGTGCTCCTTGTTTGCAGTCAAGTCCAAAGTCACCAGCTGCAGCAAACAGACTCTGTAACCGCAGACTGACACAAGTTCTCTTAGTGACCTTGGAAATCTACTGCAGCAAAAACCCAGCAGCACACCTGCTCGCTACCCCAGCCTCCATCACGTCCCAATGGTGGCTCCAACGATGTGCTTTTTTTCTTGTGATGGTTTTACTGGTAGCAGTGGCTTCCAACGTGCCCTAGGCCTTCTTTTCTCGCTGTACCTTCCCTCCCTGGTCAGTTTCATCCCTTCTCGTCGCTCTCCTTAGCATTTACGGCAAGACGCCTGACCAAGTGGTCCACAGCCACACCTCTCGGCAGAGACCAACCCGTACAGCAGCTGTCTAACAGGCCCCTGCCCTCGGAGTTCACCCTCCACAGGTCAAAGCCTGAGCTCGTCACCTCCCCTCCCGACCCTGTTCAATCTGGAGCGTTTCATATTTCAGCAGCCAGCACCATTGCCCACTCACTTTCTCAAACCAGAAACCCTGAGCATTCTCTTTTCTCTCTCTCATAGATACACGAGTGGGAGAAGGCCAGCAAGAGAGAGAGACAGGGAGACACAGAATCTGAAACAGTCTCCAGGCTCTGAGCTGTCAGCACAAAGCCCCACGCAGGGCTCAAACCCACGAGCTGTGAGATTATGACCTGAGCTGAAGTCGGACGCTTAACCGACTGAGCCACCCAGGTGCCTCCCCACCTTTTTTTTTTCAGAGTAAACATCTTTTATGTGAAATGATAATTATGGATGGCATTTTGCCTCTGGATCTTCTCCAAAACACATAACTGCAGTCTAATCATTTGAAAACATTAGTTATACTCAACCAAGGATCGTTCAACAAAAATACCTCTCAAAACTTTGCAGATCATGAAAAATATGGAAAATCTAAAAACTGTCATGGCCAAGTGGAGTCCAAGGAGACAGGATGACTGAACATAATGTGCCATCTGGGAGGAGTCTTGGTCTCTGGTTCCAGCAGGACTCGGAAAGTGGGTCCCAGCTCATTCTTCCAGATGGTTCTGAGAGTGAGCATTTTACGTATTCACATCCTAACTGAATGGGGCTCCTGTTCTTCTGAATTTGTCAGGATTTCTCCCCAGAAACAAGCCTGAATCTGGAACAAACCATCCACTGTATCCTGTATCAAGGAGTCACCAAGTCCAGGTGGTTCTGACTCTACAATACTTCCAGAGGCTGCTTGGTTTGCTTTTCTCCATCCCCACTCCCACCACCACCCAACTGGTCTGTCTGTTCCCTGCCTCTTTATCAAATTCCCTACCCCTATCTCCACATGGCTGCAGGAGGGAATATTCTAAACAGCGTGTCTAGTCATACCACTCCCTTCTAAAGAAAAAAAAAATCCTTGGGGCACCTGGGTGGCTCAGTCTGGTAAGTGTCTGACTCTTGGTTTCAGCTCAGGTCATGATCTCATGGTTCCTGGGTTAGAGCCCCAAGGGAGCCTGCTTGGAATTCTCTCTCTCTCTCTCTTTCTCTCTCTCAAAATAAATAAGCTTTAAATATCCCTGATGGATGCCCCTTAGCCTAAGAAGAAAGTTCAAATGCCCTAACTGATTTTACAAGACATTTCATGAGCTGGCCCTGTTCACCTTCCATCTTTCATGTCTATGGTCTTAACTCTGCTCCCAAATCTAGACACATGAAGGTGCTTGCAGGTTCCTGAAGTTTTCTCTTGCCCCTCAGCCTTTTCACCTGACATTCTCTTTGCCTACACCTATTTCTGTTGTCTTCCTATGGCTAATTCCAAGCATACTGTCCAATTATACCCTCAGCATCCGGGACCAAGGTGAGTGCATGTTCCCAGCCGAGTGTACCCCTGCTCTAGCTCTGCCTCTCTTGCTCTCCCCTAGCTTCAGCCCCACATATACTTTATATACATATCTCTCTTTCCTCCTGATCCCTGGTATCTCTCTTCCTCAAAATGGGTTGGGTGCCTATCTCGTGTCCCCCATTTGTACCCACTGCCCCCCTACACTGTAGCATTTATTCTGCTCTATTGTAATTGCTCTTGTACTTGTTTATCTTTCCTATTAAACAGGAAGTTCTTTGAGTGCAGGGACCTTATATTTACTGTCTTTGTCATAGGGCTTGACCTGCAGTAGGCAGTGAATATATGATGACGTACCTATAGAATTAAAGAAAGTTTGACTTGGGAGGGACCCCATATATCATCGGGCCAACCCCCTCATTTTACAAATGAGAAGAAATTTATAAAGAAGAAATTGAGGTCAAGAAGGTCAGGACAAGGCTGTTTCTCAAAATGACATAAGCTGGAAAAGCATCCTAGTGTCTTATTTTTAGCGGATATCAGTTGCCGCTGCAATGAAACATAAGCTATTCACCAGCGATATTTAATATTCAAGCCACATCGCATAATGTGTCAACCAAAATGATTTTACAACTTCTTATAAAATAAAATAAAAGCAGGTTTTTATGAGATATTTTCCTTAGGTCAGTATGTGAGTACCTCCCCGCCCCCAAATACCACCCACATGTCACAGTCGAAACAACTGGGAAAATGCCAGAAAGAATAAGTGAAAACACAACCAGAAAGAAGAGTGTTTACCAACTTGCAATGCCGTGTGGCTAAGCAAGACCTTTCCTTCAACGTGTGGAGACAACAGGGCAGATGGGATCTCCAGCGTCTTGGAAGCTTCTCCTCCGTGAAGCTCTTAGAGCCTTATGACTATTGTAGGAGGTGGGGGTTGTTGTGTATATGCAGTTCACACAGTGCATGTGTCCTAGCTGGTACTTACCTTTGTATGTGAAAATACAGGTTATATGTTAAGGAATTAAATCCTTCACATTTGGAGCCCTCAGACAGTTATACTGAATATCATTTAATAAAATGGTAATTCATTAGGCTTCTTTAAAGCTTATTTTTATTATTTATTTTTGAGAGAGAGCACAAGCAGGGGAAAGGCAGAGAGGGACAGAGACAGAATCCCCAGCAGGCTCCGCGCCATCAGTGCAGAGCCCAATGCAGGGCTCGAACTCACAAACTGTGACCGTGACCCGAGCCGAGATCAAGAGTTGGACACTTAACTGATGAGGCCACCCCGATGCCCCAAGGCTTTTAAATTTAACATCAGACTTCCAGCAAATCGACCTTGACTCTGCTTGGTTTGTGCTCATGAAGAAGGATCGTGGTGAGAAAGGGGAAGGAAATGCGTGCAAGTAGCAACGTCAGAACGAAAGCTGCCATATCAGCTGCCCCCTTAAAAATCCGAAAGGCACAGAAGCCCTGCGGGGGGTTACAGACTAGCAGTAGAAGAAGACAATGGTGTTCCTATCCCATGCGAAGGTAACAGCTGAGATAAAATGAGCTCAGAATTCTAGGTTTAAGATATGCTGTCAAAGACAGAATTCTACCACTTTATTCTACAATATGGAGAAAGCCGCCATGTCAGAGTGTCTCTCTACCAAATTTTCCCCTTACAGAAAATGTGAAAGAATTAAGGGCTGAAAGGGGTTCATATTTCCTAACGGCCCTCCTTTCCCATTTCCTACCCCCCACCTTGAATCTCTCTGCAGAGACATGAAACCAGTGGGATGCTGGTAAAGGTTTAGCAGCCACTTTGCCAGGGTGGGCTGGAAGCAACATGACTTGTAGCACTTGCCAATTTCTGCAGAGGGACTACTCCCTCCAGAGCCAGTCACAGGTTACCAAGGCAACGTCACTGAATGCAAAGCCAGGATGAGGTGTGCACAGTCGGCTGGTATGAGCCTACCCCAGCACGCTGCTGCTTGAAAGCCCGGGACTGACCAGAGTAGCTCACGAAGAGCAGGTCTTCAGGCTTCCTTGCCTCGAACCCAAATTCCTCGGTATTAGTCATGATTATCGAGGTTATGCTACATAACAAATTAGCCATGAAATCTCAGTGGCTTAAAACAACAAAGGTTTACGCTTCGTCCATGATATATATCCAACATGGGTCCATGATGGGATGGTATTTCGCCTATCAAAGTCACTCAGGTCTTAGACTGATGAGGGCTTCACCATCCGGAAAGTGCTGGTGGCAGTGAGAGCCTGGAGATTTGCACACGGGCTTTTCACCATCTCGGCTCACATTTCGTTAGTCAAAGCTAGCCTCATGGCCCCACCTAAATGCAAGGGATTTGGCAAATGTGAGGGAGCAGATGGGATATTTGGTGAGTACCACTGTCTCGTCATAGCTGTGATGATTTCAGCAGGCAACTTTGTCCCTTGATGGTTCAGGACACTCCACACTCAGGGGACCCAGTAAGGTTAAGAAGAAATGAAGGACCCCACTGAATGCTTTGGGAAAACCAGAAGCTCGGCAAAAATCTCTACATTATGATTTTTTATTTTATTTTATTTTTTTTACTGTTAATAAATATTAATGTTCTTTGGGAAGGAAACTTAGAGTTCAATGAGAGTCCCAAGCAGGCTCTGCTGCGGTCCTCTTTTACACTGGAGAGAATTTGCTTGTCTAAACAGTAAACTAGACTGTTTAGATTTTTCTGCCTGAGTCTAAAGCCCAGATCCCATTTCCAGGAGCATTGAACATTCCTGGGGGGAGGCGCGTCCTCAGAGTCCCAGTCTCTTTGATACAGGGAATGTCTCACCCTGGGGGGGGCGGGGGAGTGTGGGCTCCCTGGGACTCTTACCTGAAACTGTAGCATTTCATCTCAGTTCAGCAGATGTGTATTTTGCCCCCAGTGAGGACCAGGTCTGGAGGCTTCCACCAGGGCCCCTACAGAAGAGAGGGCACCGGGTCCCTCAAATTCTCTCAATGCTTCTTGTATCTCCTCACCCGTAAGACAGAACATCACTGTAACCACCCCTCTTCTGAACGCAAATAGCTGTGAGTCCAGGGCTAGGATAATGCACTGAGATCAATACCAGAAGAAGGTGATTTCAGTCCCAACTCGATCCCTAACTGATTACTGAGCCTTAGTCTCTCAGCGTCTCCATTTCCTCATCTACGAATTGGAAGAGTTGGACTAGAACTATAGTTTTCACGCTTGCTCTGTGAAGCTGCTGGGGATGGATCTGCATACAGAGAGAGAAACTAGTGGGTAAGACCCCAGGACGGCATTCTAATTTCCAACCAGGGCATATATATATATATATATATATATATATATATATATATATTTAATTTGATTTTAGAGATTTTCATTTTTGTTTCTCAAAGGGGTGTCATTCCTTCCTATAAAACATCTTAAGAAGATGTCTCTTACTTTTTTTTTTTAAGTTTAAAAACCACTGGACTGATCTGACCGCATAAGAGCACTGGAGAAAATAACACGGGGTAACAGCTCCATTCTGGGAAGTGAGGCTGCCTGGTGGCTCACGTCGCACTCAGATGGGATGCTTCCCTTCTTCACGGAGGAGACTGTTAGCCAAGCTTCAGTTCTTCCGCACTTTCGCCATCCAGGCTTCGACAGTGGCAGCCCATGGCCAGCCACCCCATCCAACCCTACCAGCATGTTCCAAAGATGCTCAGACTAAGTAAGAAATACGCAGACTAACGGGTAGTAGGACTTCCCTGCAATGAAGGTAAAAGACCTCAGACTGTGCAGAGAGTGTGTGGCTTGGACAATTTCCACAGAATATTAAATCATACAAGAATTTTCACTCATCTTCGTCTTGGAGGTCACAACATGGCTCTCCTCTAATGAATTCTTTACATTGGCAGCTCTTCTGTTTTTCTCCCTTCCTCCGCTCGTTCCTCACTTCCGCCTCTGCCCTCCTCCCTGGCTATAGGGGCTTTCGCTCCACTAGTGTCTGTACGGAAACATATGGAAATACTTTCCCTTGATTTAGGACTGGAATTTGGTCTACACCTGTGTAGGCCTTGAAGTGACGGCTCAGTGGGCCTTTCGGCAAGGTCGTGCTCCAGAAGTGCTCTGCGCGCACACTTGCTCTTGCTCCCTTGCAGGCAGGCCAGCACCTCACCTCCTTTCCCCAGGTGTGCACACACCTCCAGATGGTGCTCCCGATAGGCTGCTTTGCTATGCAGGATTCCAGGGATTATCCTTCTGAACATAATATCCCACCCCCGGATGGTCTGCATATAGCAGATGCTTAATGTCCAAAAGCCTGCAGCCTCAGAAGGAAAAGAAAAGAGACCTTTTCTATGGCAAGCACGACCCTGCCTTAATCTTGTGAAGCTGATAATTGTTTTCTTGAGAAGTCAAGGGACATGCTAAGGTCCTAGGGCCAGGATGCAGCAGAATCAAGATTTAAAGACAGACCTTAGTTCAAATTCAGCATTCTCTCTGATTACCAAGCCATGGTTCTTTGTGTCTGAAGGTGTCCCTCATATCAGAAACCCAGGTACTGTACTAGGTGCCCTACAGACATTGTCTCCTTTTTATAATAGCTCAGCAAGGAAGGTTCTAGTTAAGACTTCTTGCAGATTTTACAGAAGTGGGGCTCATAAAGGTTATGGTGCCCAAGATCATGGAGCCAAATGCAGAAATGGTCTTGATACGCTCTGCCCTAAATCTATCAGTTATTTTCATAACTTTTGAGAATAAAAGTCTCCTCAGAACTTGCTGTATGCCTTCAGAGTAAAAGATCTTTCCAAATCATGTGGAGCTCTTTTTGGTTCCTCCAACTACTGTCTCAACCCTGTGTGTCTCAACCCTCCTTCCATTTTTATCTACATTTAACTGCCTGCTGTTTAGCTGGTGGCCACTTTTCTAGGAAGCATTCTGTTCCCACCCGCCCACTCCCAGCCACCTCATCACAAAATCTGTTGTAATTAACGGTCCTGTTGCTCTTATAGCATCTTATGACCATCTAAACCGAAGCACAGACCACACTGCAGTGTCATCGTCTATGGGTGTTAACTCCTGCCCCCACCAGACCCCACCCTCCTTGAAGATACAGACTACATTCTGTGTAACTTTCATCCCCAAAGTGGGATAAACTCTAAAGCAAAATAAAGTTCAGGAAAGTTTGTTGAAGGAACAAAGGCATGGAAACATGGAAAGGAAAAGCGAGGGGCAGGGAGGGGAAGAGGCAGGGTAGAAAGGGGAGATGTGAGAGACTGAACCCAGGTGTTTCAGGTTACAAAACAGACAAGACTTGTACCATCCTATACGCAGCCCAAGATGCTCCTCACTCTATCAGAGATGGGATTACATGCTCATTCTCTCTTCTTTTTTTTTTTACTCACGCACAAGAGCTTAATTCTCTGCTCTGCCTCTCAAGGCAGTCCATCTGGTTCTGTTCCTATCACTAGGTAGCTCCCTCTAGGATTTTCCAGAGTTCTCCACAGGACTTCTCTCTCTCTATTTGTCTGTTTGAATCTTTGTAAGTCATATAGTTCATCTAACCAAAGCAAACAAACAAAAAATTAGAGTCTGCTATTACCAAGCACAATAGCTTACAGTGCCTTCTCCAAATAAATACGTAAACTTGAACAGGATCTTGAATCCAGAAGAATGACCTAATAGAGCTTTTTGCACTTCAGACTAATTTATTTGTGGGATATATTTTTACACAGTCTATAGAATCCTCCTTGCAAAAAAAGCAAACGAGTGTTCTATATTTTAATAATAAACTGCTCTTTTAAATCACTTTCCCTAAATGTTTTCATATTATAAAAGTATTATATATTTATTGTAGATGTTTCCTAGGGATAAATATGCAAAATGAAGAAGATAAAAATAACCCATAATCCTAGCATGCAGAGATAATCACTCTGCTATTGGTATGTATCCTTCCCTTTTATCTATGCATATGTAATTATGTAAGAATAGCTAATGGCTACTGCATAAATGCTCTGAGTTGACATTGTTGTACACCCTCTGTGTGGATTAATTTTAACCCTCAGAACAATCTCACGAGATTGACACAATTACTATCTCTATTTAACGTATGAGGAAACTGAGGCATGGAGAGACATGGAGACTTGCCGGGGCCACACACATATTAAGTGGTAGAGCTGGCATTTGAACCAAAGCTGCCTGACTCCCAAGGTTATGCTTTTAGTCCCTAAGATACATGTCCTCACAGACACATAAAACTTGAGATCAGACTGTACAAAACCAACCGTGTTCATAACTTGCTTTTTCATAGCTAAAACAGCTTGAAGAGTTTTCATGTAATTTAATATTTTTTCTGAACACCATTATGATAAGTACATAATATGTCATCAGAATGATGCAGTCGATGAACTTGATGAAATTAATCAATTGCCTACTGATAGAAATTTATATTATTTTCCAATCTACTAAAACTAAATGCACTGTGATGGACAATTCCGTAACTAATTTCTTGTTTACAACTTAGAATTGAAATCACCGTGCCAAGGGGTAAGACATTTACACACATCCGCCAGCCACCCCCTCCAGTACGGCTCCATGTAAAGGGAATATATCTCAGTAGTTAGAAATGCTGAGTAGTACAGCCTACCCTCTGGGGCTTTTCTGCCAAGTTCTTCCCTATTCTTAGAGCTGGTCAAAACAAATGGAGAAAAAAAAATATCCTAAGCCAGGCATGTGCTGTTGTCAAAGATTGTCCAGCTACTTCTCTTTGGATCAGTGCCACCAGCTGCCTCTTGGGTGCATGCCTCCCCCAGCCTTTCTCCTCTGTCAACGCCACATCAGAATGAGTTATCTTTTGCAATTCAGCAGTTGGTTTCACCAACATGGGGGCCTTTCCCATTTGGTGTTCCCATCATAGGAACGACAGCAGGGAAGAGGAGGTGCAGAAAGGCAGAAAGTTCCTGAAGGAGACGTGGGAGGGGGATCCCTAACAGCTAGCCTGCTCCAGTAATCTACATGGCATCTCCATGGAGGATGCAGGAGAGGGGATAAGCAAAGCCTCTCTCTCAAAGGTGGTGAGCCCCTCTTAGGATGGAAAGACCATGTAAAAGGACCCACGTGAGGAAAAAATAGTGTCTCTTAAGGTGGTAAGGATAGCCGGAAAACCCTTTCTTAGCTCATTAAAATGAGGAAGACAATTTAGAAAATAACAAAGAAAGACCTTTAGAAAGAGCGCAGCACATACAGAGGAGATGTCTCATGAGTTTTCTGTCAAACCATTTTGTTATAAAGTTCAGAACCTCCTCATCTGGGCACCACACGTGGAATAATGAGTGATCCCCTGACACATTCATTCAAGCAAGTTCTGTTGAGTCCCTAATACTCCCTAATATTTACCAGGCATTTTATAGTTTATAAAACTCTGATGATGCACATTATCTTGGCTTCCCCTCAGTGCTATGGGGCAATTATTATTATTACTTAATTATTGTTTGTGAGTTAACAGAGCTGACAAACTTAAGTAGCTTACCCTAGACTGTACAGTGTGATGGTTAATTTTATGTCAACTTGACCAGGTCTTGGGGTGCCCAGGTATTTGGTTAAATATTATTTCTGGAAGTGTCTGGGGGAGTGTTTCCAAAAGAGGTTGGCATTTGAACTGCGAGACTGAATAGATTGTAGCCTGTTGGTTTTGTTTCTCTGGAGAACCCTGACTAATACACATAGCTACAGCCAGAATTTGAACAGCGGCTTCTTGACTCCAAATCCTCTAGCACCTACTAAGTGCAAGACCCAGCCAGCAAGACAGACATGAAAGACCAGAGCCCTTAGAGGGAGTGCATGAGAGTCCAGTGGGGAGGAAACTGCCTTTTCTATACTTGGGACCAAGGCCTCCAGCAATCGATAACAAGACTACAAGCCCAGAGATCTACTATGTGCCCAACACTGGTGTAGGCATGGTGGAAACAAAAAGAGAAACAAAATATGTCTGAAGAATTCTTTCCCTAGGCACGTGCCATACTAACTCACACAAATAATTTTGAAAAAATGAAGTTGTTAGTGTTGGCAAGAATAATGAATGAAGCTTTCCTAAAGGATGCAAGGCTTTATCTGAGAAAAACTTATAGAGGAGAAAAGATAATTTAGTATCTGATCATAATGAGCAAAGGCATGGAAATCATGGTATTTGTATTTATTATCATCCATAATGATATCGTAGAGGGGGGAGGTGGAGGATGGGAAGAGCTATGCAAAGAAAAGTTTAAATGGAATATAATGTATGTATTAAAAAGGAGATGAGGAGGGACAGTAGAATGAGACCAGATTATAGAAGAAGTTTTAGAAAGCAAACAAAACCCATCCTTTTAACAAAGACTTACAGAGTGCCTTCTATGTGCCAAGCCCTCAGCCTAAATAACTATGAAAAAAGCATGCTATATCCTCTCCAAAAGTAAGTCACTCCCAGTCTTGGGAACTTGGATTCCATATTGCAAGTGACAGGGAGTTATGAAAATTTCCTGAGTAGGAGAAGGTAAAGGGAAAATTTATCTCCCCATAGCTATAATCTCTTTACCAGCAAGCAGAGAAGATGAAGAGGTGACAGAAATGTTACAGACCCACCCATTCATTATTAGGATAGTCCACAGGACAGGTTACAAGGGGGTATTTTCTGAAAGAAATCTATTCAAATGTGAAAGAGTTCTGGTGTGAGTGACAGGGACTAGCTTTCATGAAAAGAAGCCAATGTATACAGAGATCAAAGGCGATAAAAGGGTAAGACGCAGAAGAGTGAAACAGGGAGGAAGGATTTCAGCACAAGAGGAAGGCACTGTTCTTCTAGAATCTGGACAAGCTAAGATCCCAGGAATGGGGAAACAATATAGACTGTAACACTAGGATCAGGGCACAGGGGCAGGTCTCAGACCCAGGGACCGGGCAAAAGCTTGATGATTAAACTCAGAATCCAAAATCATTCTAGTTCCAGAACCATGTGATTCAAGACGCAGGAGTCAAACACATCACAATGCACATCTCTGGAGTTTTCTAAGGGAAGGCTCTGACTTAGCACTGGCTGCAACCTTCTACCCTGCCTGTCTTTATTTTAACACACTCTTGATTCCAATCATCCTGGCCCCATCACTCTGTACCCCCACTACTCACCCCAGCTGACCAACACACCATACAGACACACAGGTACACACACCTCTGTTGTGGTTGGGTTTGCCTATACTGATTCTCTTACCTATAATGTTCTCTCTCTTCATCCAAGTCCTTTCCAGCTTTTCTTGAAATTGCCAGGGTTTGAGGTTTCCTTTCTCAGAAACAGAGCACAGCTTCACCTGGTCCTCTCATCAATTAGTTTCTTTATTGTTATAGCATGGGGAATATTTTATAGGCCTGAATGTCACGTACTCATTTTGGTTGCCTCCACTTAGATTTTGTTCCTAAGGGAAATTCATTCTGATTTTCAACTTTGGGAAATTTGGAAAATATTCATCCATTCCCTTTTCCTAGGCTGAAGAAGGAAGTGAATTCTGTTTCCTAATGTTGAGACAGCATCGGTAGCAGAAAACTAAGATAAAGACTCCAGTGGGAAAGGTCAGGAGAGGAGATGGAACGTGGGAGGTTTCTATCCAATATGGCAGACAAACCAGAGGCATTAGTGGCCAGAATAAAATAGTAGAGGAAAAAGACATGGGTGTTGTACATATGGGAGTTGGTGTTGGTTTCTCAGAGACTGTCAGTACAAACATGTTATAATTACTAGTGAAATCTATTTATAAGGTCAATAATAAGCATAATAAACATTGGGGTGCCAGAGTGGCACAGTTGGTTGAGTGTCCGAGTCTTGATTTTGGCTCAGGTCATGACCCCAGGAGCATGAGATCAAGTCTTGCAGTAGGCTCCACACTCAGCACAGGGTCTGCTTAAGATTCTCTCTCTCTGCCCCTCTCCTCCACTCTCTGTCTCTCTAAAATAAAAAATTTTTAAAAATAAGTCCATAATGGCTACCATTTATTGATGTTTAATGTGCCAAACACTGCGGTAATGGTGATTTTATGAAGGCTTTTTAAACTCTGCCGCTGGTGCCATGGAGTACATGATATTAAAAAAAATTTTTTTTAATGTTCATTTGTTTATTTTAAGAGAGTAAGAGAGAGCCCCAAGCAGGCTCCCCAACACAAGTCTCGATCTCACAAACTGTGAGATCCTGATCTGGGCTGTCATCAAGAGTCTGATGCTTAACCAGCTGAGCCACCCAGGTGCTCCTGGAATGCATGATATTTTTCAGAGTATTTGTGAGAATAATTGCAAAAGCAAGAATCAGTAATCGTGTCTCATTTTTGTGACAGTCTCTCTCCACAAACTTACAAAAACACCTTCTCATTGTAACTATCAACCATGATCAGAATTATTATTTTAATTAGAATTACGGTGACAATATGGGGAAGAGATGATTAACGCCTGATATCAGAGCCACGACATTCTGGAGTGGACATTTTAGCGGAACTTCGGTATTCTGAATTTCCACTAAGCAAAGTTTCAGCACATCTGTTTACCTCAGCTTGAATTCCAATCAGCAAGGACTAGGCTATGTTAAGTACGGTTCATCTTTTCAGACAAATAGCCATAGTGAGGTTCCAAGAGAATGAAAAAAGTTAAGTAAAAACCATACTCTACTTCACATAATACTGGAAACATATTGAATTTTCACTTAGGAGGTTTGCAAGATATCTGTCCCTTCTCTTTTCCTGGGTTGCTAAATAGAATTTAATAAATATAAAACTACTCTTATTACAGTCATGGTTTTGGGGTAGATTAATTTTAGAACAGATCCTTTTATATCAGCGTTTCAGAGTTAGAAATGCAATTTACAAAGGCAAATCAGATACTTTTTGTGTAAGGAAGTTTAGCAGGAAGTTGAATATAAAAATCTTCCATTATTTCATATTGTCACTGGATAGAAATGTGTTGGGTGTGGCATGTGGTGGTGGGGACCGGGGCGGGGTCAGTGGTTAGTTGCAATTATAAAGGCGTTCTGAATCAAGCCCAAATCAGTTTTCCTTATTGAACCAGAGATTATTCAGACAAGTTCCCCAGATGTGTCTCCATCTGGTTGCCACAACTAGTCTTTCTGTTCTGCAAATCTAAGCCTCCGTACCTTCCTCCTCTTGTTCTTCATGCTTTCCTCTTCTGTTCTCTCCCACTTCAAAATGCTCAAGAAATGCAATTCACAGAGTCATTATATTGCCAGCAGCCCACTCCATCTGTTTCTTTCCACCAGGATCCTCCTTAATATTTCTTAGTGCATTGTTCATTTCCCAAGGGCAACATTGGGCCCCATACACGAGGAAAAAGGAGTAAATCCAGGGTGTGGTTTCATTCAGATCTGTATTTTATATCTATGCTCTTCCTCAGTAAGTGATTTTGTACAGTTTGTTGCCTATTAACGTGTGACCTTTGACTAGAGGATTTCCTATGCACTGCATATGTGCTCAGTATCCCTCTCATGTGGTAGATAATGTCTTTGATTGCAATGACACTTACTCAATGCTTAGAAGATTTATTCAGGCTCACTCTTGAAAGATCCTTCTGTTGCATTTTTGGCTTATACTAGTTTTCAAAGTCTTCGGGGGAATTAGAGTCAAAGACATTACCTTTGACTCTTCCTAAGAATATTCCTATGGTTATATATATATATATTTTGAGATTTTACCACCTTCATAGGTTCTCTCCCTTACATTCAAGAGGTTTTGTCATTGGACAAGTTTACTCCATTTTTAGTATATATAAGCAAGAGCAAATATCAGTTTAAGGGAAATAAATTAATTAAAACATATTCACACACACACACACACACACACACACACAAATGATTCTTCCTAAAGGACAGAAAAACACATGAGGCTGCATATGTTGAAGCAGAATTCCTGGATGTCCACCAACCAGTCAGACAGGAATTCTTAACTGTGAGGATAATCAATTTAAGAGGAAAGACATTTCCTATTGCACCATCATTTTGTTGTTTTGATTTGAAAGCTGCTTTGTCTAGGACGGACGTTGGTTAAAAATTGATTATAACGCTTATGTTTCTGACAGTGTGATACCCTAAATATAATGAGAAACTTCCTCCTTACCAAAAACTTCTGGATAAATGTTCAGAAAAAAAAATAAAAACATTCTCAATAAAATCATATTTGAAGAAATATTAAAATATACTATTGAGCTGAAAAGCATATAAGGAAAATCTCAGAGACCAGAGACAAAGTAAAAGCAGAAAACCAGAACAGTAAGAAAACATCAAAGTGACCATGAACTTCTGTTCTATCAATTCTGCCAGGAGCAGAGGGGCTTTCACTCCACTTTCCACTCCAGAAAGGGTGACAACAAGGAAATTAGCTTGCCCTAGCGGTGGTAGGGAGGAATAACTAAATCTCTCGGGAGACTGCAAAACTACAAGGCCACCCACATAGATTTGTAGGTTTGTGACCACAAATTTCAAATCTAGAATTAGCGTACACATACCTATGAGAGAAAGACACATTCAATTCAGGCCTTAAAGATTTCATTAATATAAACTCAGAAAATAATAACAAAATGTGTGAAGAAAACAGTGCTCCATGAGTGAGACCAGAACCAACAAAGATACATTTAGACACACCTAACACTTCAAATGGTAGAATTATCACGTAAGAATGTAAAATAAGTATGCTTACTATGTTAATGGAAAAAATAAGAATATCAAATAGGTTAAGGAATAAGACACTCAAAACAAAGAAGATGACCAGGCAGATTTGAAAAAAAAATCACATAGACCTACTAGGGCTGAAATTATAAACAAAGAATGAAAGAAAGGTTAACAGCAAGTCAGACATGGATGAAGAGAGAATTAGTGAATTAGAAGATAAATTTGAGTGAATTACAGAAAATTCAGTACAGAGAAACAAACATATAGAAAATATAAGAGAATTAATAAATGTGAGGAATAGAGTAAGAAGACCAAATATACATCTTGGTCTCAAATGAAAATAATAGAAAAAAAATAGAAAACAGGTTATTTGTGAGGCCATAACTGCTGAGAAAATTCCCAGAGTTCACTGAAGATATTACCTGGCAGATTCAGGAAGCAGAATGAATCCCAAGCTGGATAAATAAAAAGCAATCTATAACTAGGTACATCATAGTGAAACTATAGAAAACCAAAGGTGAAGAGAGGATCCTGATAAAACCAGAGACAACATACTGACTACACATAAAGAAACAACAATTAAACTTATTGCTGACTTGTCATCAACCATGGAAGCCAGAAAATTGGGAAATAATTTCTTCAACATTCTGAAAGAAATCAATTATCAGTTTATAATTGTATGCCAAATGAAATGATCTTTGTTATTTATTTTATTTATTTTTTAATGTTTGTTTATTTTTGAGAGGCAGAGTGTGAGCAGGGGAGGGGCAGAGAGAGAAGGAGACACAGAATCCAAAGCAGACTCCAAGCTCTGAGCTGTCTGCAGAGAGCCTGATGTGGGGCTTGAACGTACAAACTGTGAGCTCATAAGCTCAAGTTAGACGCCTAACCAACTGAGCCACCCAGGTGCCCTCTACCAAATAAAATGATCTTTGACAACTTAGTAACATGAATACTTTGTCATACAAATGAAATCTAAGATATTTTATCACTAACACATTATCACTAAAATAAATTGTAAGGGTTGAACTGCACAAGGATAGGAAATTGTATGAGGAAAAAGGTCTGAAATGGAAGAAGAAATGATGAATAAAGAGCAACCCAAATTGTAGGTGACTCTTAAGTATCTAAGCAAACACTGGCTACCTTTTGGAGGAGAAGACAAAATGGAATGATATGCTGGCCAACAGTGGTGTACAAATGTCAAGGGATTGGTGGAATTTAAGGTGGCCAAAGTTCTTGTTTTGTTTGGGAGAAGACTCTGATAATGTAAGTGTGTATGTTAACATTTCTAAGGTAATCTTTAAAAGAACGTAGATGGAGTGTTTAACTTGTAACTGGTAGAGGCTAAATATGAAATACTAAAAGCTAAAATACTAAAAAGCTTCAGCAAGTAAAAAAAATAATAAAATAGCAAGAAAGAAGACAAAAACACAGCTAAAAAAGCAGAACAAAGAGAAACTACAAAATAATATAGTGAAACAAATTTAGATAAATTGGCAACAATGATAATCAGTATATAAAAACAGATTTTAAGGAAAAAATCATTCTTAAGAAGCAACAGAATCACTACATGATGATAGAAAGTTGCATATTACTAATAAGACCTAATAATTCTGAACTTGCACAGATCAAATGACACAGCTTCAACAGATATACAACAAAATTTGACAAAATTTCTAGGATGATTAAAAAAATCTAAATTTAAGGAAAGATATTTTAACACCTCTCTAAATAATTGATAGATTAACCAGGCAATAAATCAGTAGGAATATTGAAAAAAAAAAAAGAATAATATGAACTCAATCATAGATCTTTACAAAGGTCACTGTTTCTATCAGTTAGGGAATATTATTCATTTTAAGTACACATAAAACATTTACAAAAGTGTAGCACAGATATTTCCATAAATTGTGTGTCAATGAATTTCAAAGAATAAACATCATTCAGAACAAATTAATCATAATACAATAAAGTTAAAAATGCATATTAAAAGGGACACCTGGGTGGCTCAGTTGGTTAAGCATCCAGCTTTGGCTCAGGTCATGATCTCGTAGTTCATGAGTTTGAGCCCCAAATCAGGCTCTATGCTGACAGCTCAGAACCTGGAGCCTGCTTTGGATTCTGTCTCCCTCTGTCTTTGCCCCTACCCCAATTGTGCTCTATCTCTCTCTCTCAAAAATAAACATTAAAATTTTTTTTCAGAAAGTGAATATTAAAGTGATAACTGGGGAAAAATTCACACATTCGGAAACATAAAATTACAATTCTAGTAACTGATGGGTCAAAAAGAAATTACAAAGCTATACCAACCAATAATAAAATACTGCTTGTCAAAAGTTGGGATATAAAGTGAAAATAGTACTTACAGGAAAATCTGAAGTCTTAAATAATTATATTAGCAAATATAAAAGGCTAAAATTAATGTACTAAACATCAATCTTTATAAATTTAAAAATAACAGAATACAACTCAGTAAATAGAAGGAAAAACAAAGATAAGAGTAAAAAATAATAAAATAAGAGACAAACATTCAGTACAGAGTGTCAAGTTATTTTTAGAAAAGACTAATCAGCAAATTTCTGGAAAGATTATTCAAGCAAAAAGGATGAAGGCACTAATACATAACCTTCAGAATGTAGGAAGAGATAGAGATATAGTTACCTTCAATTATAAAAATTATGGGAGATTATGGGACACCTGGGGGGCTCAGTCCGTTAAGTGGCTCAGGTCATGATCTCATGGTTGGTGGTTTTGAGCCCCACGTCGGGCTCTGTGCTGACAGCTAGCTCAGAGACTGGAGCCTGTCTTTGGATTCTGTGACTCCCTCTCTCTCTGACCCTTCCCTGCTCATGCTGTCTCTATCTCTCTCTCAAAAATAAATTTTAAAAAAACATTAAAATTAAAAAAAAAATTGGGAGATTAAAACAACTTTATATCATTAATTCTTTTATTTTTTTTTAATATTTTTATTTATTTCTAGGAGAGAGAGAGACAGCGTGAGCAGGGGAGGGTCAGAGAGAGAGGGAGACACAGACTCTGAAATAGGCTCCAGGCTCTGAGCTGGCAGTCAGCACAGAGCCCGACGCGGGGCTCGAACCTCGAACCGCGAGATCATGACCTAAGCGAAAGTCGGACGCTTAACCGACTAAGCCACCCAGGCGCCCCTATCATTAATTCTTTTAAAAATGCAAATTTGTTAAACATAAATGCTTGAAACTAACTCAAGAATAACTAGAAAACAGAAATAATGTTAAAACCATTAAGGAAATCAAATCAGAGGCTAACTACATAAAACAAACAAACACAAAAGAACTCACCAGGCCCATACAGTTGTATAAGTGATCTCCTCCAAACAACCTAGGAACTGATAATTCTAGTCTTATTCGAACTCTATCAGCAAACAGAAAAAGAGTACGTCCCAATCCATTTTACAGACGAATATAATTTTGCTATCAAAACAAAACTAGGACAGTATGAAAATTACAAGTGAATTTCTGTTGTGGACAGAGATCATTTTAATTCCCCTGAAGCAATGAGAAGGATTGGGTTGAATTCAACTTACAATAATAAAGATATTTACTAACTGTAACAACATAAGAAAATGCCAAGAAATTTTCTTTTCAGCAAGCAGCAAATAAAAGTACTAAAACTGGAGACTCTACAGTTTTTCACCAGTAGAGATTCTGTATGTGCACGGATGAATAACACATGGCCTCCAGCTCCTGACAGCAGGACTCAGGTGAATAGACCATGTGGGACCTCCTCTGTGATGCATCCTGTGCAAATTCATACAGGTCTGTAGCAGTCATAAGATACCACTATGGACAAAACACCTAGGTAATAACCTGATCATTCTTTAAGGAACTCTGCAGTCAAAAATGAGATGAGAAGAAGGTTAAGAATGTGCCATACAAATGGGAAGTAGTAATATGCTGAGTGTGTTTTAATGAGAGGCGAAAAACCCCATAGGACAAGGAGCTGAAGAAACAGAAATGAGGGTAGAGGGGAAAGGATGGTCAATAGATTGTAGTGCAGTTTTGAAAGTGGGGGAATGGAGTGTGGTAGGCAAAAAATTGGTGTGAAAATAGACTACTATGAGTGTGAGTGCTGTCAATCCTTGGTAGTACCAAAAGACTAAGGTAAAAAAATTAAGTTGTTAACTGAATTCTAAGCCACATGAGAGTAGGGAGAGCATCTACCATGTTCTAAGTGTAGGTCCTGGCATGTAATAGACACCCAGCAAACTCTGTTGCATGAATGGATGTGTGAATGAATGCATACCTAATAAAATACCCTTCTACCGCAGGGTAGAAGGAACCATGCGGTATTGGATTAGAGTAATAAACATCTGCATGAATTTATATTTACCCAAATGGGTAGATAGAGATAATTATTGTGTATATGTGTATATTTATATATATGTATACATGTATATGGGTTAGTTCTTAATTCTGCCTAATGAAAGCACCAAGAAACAGACAACCCTATGGTAGCTACAAGCATTCCCAGCACCCAGATCTGGGGGTTTTAATTCCATTCTCCAATAAAAAGGACCAGGGCTCTTTGGAGATTCTAGGGCTAGAGAAGTAAATATGCAATATGAGCCTGGAGTATCTGGCAGTGCCAGAAAGTAAAGAAGGGATGAGAGAGAGAGAGAAGAGAAGAGAAAAGAAAAGAAAAGAAAAAACAATGAGGGAAGAATATGTCAAGGGAGCCCAAGAGTCAACTGAAAGAACTCCTTATGATTAAAACTAGAACAACCAAGCTAAGCACTAAATAAAAGAAGTAGTACTGGATTAAAACCTGAAGAATCAAAATTATTCATGAGTCCTTACTGATATAAAGAAATGATTGAATAAATAAATGGGAGAGAATAGATTTCTGATATGGAAGAATACCAATGTAGATACTGCCCCCCTCAGGGAAGTGGAGCATAACTCCTCGTACCTTAAGTGTGGGCTATACATAGTGACTTCCTTTCAAAGAAAGAAAGCATCAAAAGCTCGTGGTGAAGGGGGTACTTTATAGTGGAGAACCCTACCAGCCACTACCTCGGCCAGGTGTTCGAGGTTGACATCCTCAGTGATAAGCCAGGTTGATACCGTGTGATGTCCTACTCCTAACTTGCACTTTATGTCTTTCTTTCTCCTCAATCCTGTGACTCCAGTCTAAGCATAAGAAAAACATCAGGCAAATCAAAATGGAGGGACATTCTGTAAAATACCTTACCACTTGAAACTGTCAAAGTCATCAAGAACAAGGAAAGTTCGAGAAATTACCACAGTTTAGAGGAACCCAAAGAGACAAGATCTCTGAATGTAATGTAGTGTTCTGGATACAATCTTGGAATGGAGAACTAGGTAGAAACTATTAGTTAATAATCAGTTAATAATAGGGCGCCTGGGTGGCTCAGTCGGTTAAGCGCCCGACTTTGGCTCAGGTCATGATCTCACCACTGGTGGGTTCGAGCCCCGCGTCGGGCTCTGTGCTGACAGCTAGCCCAGAGCCTGGAGCCTGTTTCGGATTCTGTGCCTCCCTCTCTCTCTGAACCTCCCCTGCTCACGCTGTCTCTCTCTCTCAGAAATAAATAAAAACATTCAAAAAATTTTTAAATAATCAGTTAATAATAGCATATCAATATTGGTTCATTAGTTGTAGCAAATTTACCATACTAATTTAAGATGTTAACAACAGGGAAGAGGGGCAGAGTAAATGGGGATTATGGTTTTTGAAAATTCTCTGTAAATCTAAACTACTCTAAAATAAAAACTATATTTAAGAAAAATACTAGCTAACATTTCCTGAGGGCATCTCATATGCCAACTGTTTTAAGTAGTTGGCTACTAACGACTTTAATCTTCACAACCACCCTGTAATGCACGCATGATTATCCCATTTCATAAAGAAGCTGAAGCAAAGAGGGGTTGAGTAATTTGCCCAAGGCTGTCACACAGCCTGCAAGGGCTGGAGGGGAGAATAGAGCCGAGGAGAAAGAATGTATAAGATGATCTCTAGAAATGCCTCTTAGCACCGTGATTTGACTCTCTGATTCTTCATAGATCTGTTGCACTGAAGAGTACAGGGAAAGTTTAAAAGAAAGAAAGAAAGAAAGAAAGAAAGAAAGAAAGAAAGAAAGAAAGAAAGAAAGAAAGAAAGAAAGAAAGCAAGCTAATATTGAGGCATTTTTGGAAACTATGGTAACAGATTAATAGGGTTTCAAACTCTTAGCGGAGTAAAGGGGGAGGGGAGAGAGATTATGGATATAAATGTGAGTAACTTAAGCTTTATAAAAACAATTTCAATAAAACGAGGAATTTACTTGGTGGGAGAAATTGGCAATGGTTATTACCCAGAAATACAGTAGGGAAAATGGCCACACTCTAAAGGATTAAGATAGCTGGCTCAGGTAGAGTGCATACCGTTACCCGAAAATAATCATAAAAGTTTTAAAATGTGGATGATTGTCAAATTGTGTAACTTGATTGTGAACAAAAGTAGAAGCCTAGAGATGGCCAGTGGAAGGGAGGGAAAAAGAAAAAAAAAAAAAACTTTTGAGAGCGTAAAGGCAGCCCTGCTTTGCATAAGAGAAAAAGTGCAACAATCAAAGCATAACAAAGAATGAGGTTTTATTTTGTTTAATATAGTAGAGAGTTGAAATATAAGAACGAGTCAATGAAGCCATTATTTGGATAGGCAAACCTAGAAACGGTTGGCTCCTGCAAAGGAAATGGTGGAAGATCTGAATAGATTCATTCAGAAATGGGGTGAGGCAGAGAAAGCAGCCTCTAATACGACCTTTGGAAGCCATATTTGGTCTGTCGACTGACATGCACAGGCTGAAATTATTGTCTGTTTGAACAAGTCTTTTCTTATAATCTTCCTTTTCCTCCTGATATCGGACTTCAAGTGTTTTCTTTTCCCTCGTCTTCTTTCCTTATTTCCATTTGTATCAGCCATAAGACGGAGCTTTCATTATAGGTTTGCGGAGACTGTGCAGAGACTGTGCATTCAGAAAGGGACAGAGGTGGAGGGTAGGCACTGTTCCTTAAGATTAACAAATCCCGCCTCCTTTTTCAGATTGACACCTTCACAAAACAGAAGATTTCAATAAGAAAGTTTCCTTCCTATTATATTGTTACTGGTATGATTCTTTACATTTCAACCAAATCCTCTCTTAAACTTCTTAAAAACATAAAAGATGCCTGTGTTGTGAATATTTCTTTATACTTCACATAGAAGCCAGTGCTGGGGAAAAAAAAGATGTCAAACAAAATACATATAATAAGAACTGTGTTCTAATGTATGTGATTTTTCAAAGAATTCACCACATATCAAACTATAGGAAGTGTAATTTTTTTAAAAAGCGCTCTTAAACATCAGTATATTTACTCAATGTTCTCCAGAGAAACATAAACAATAGAATAGATGGATACAGATACAGATATAGATACAGATATGGACACAGAGACATCTAAAATCTTTTCTTCCCCAGGATCCTTCCGTGGTCTGGCATATGACAGCGTAGGCTCACCTCGACCATAGCTTTTGAAACTTCTACCCAGTAAAAAGAAACTTATTATTTAACATAGCACAAATTTATAAATGCCAGACATCTGATAAAACATTAAGAAATCAAACATTTAGCTAAGCATTTAGAGAAATGCCTTACCATGAGTTATAGATTCTGAAATAGTCCCCAAAGGATTTACAGCAAATCCCTTCACTGAAGACATTTAAAATTAGATTCAAAGCAAAATTTGAGTGAGAGCACACAAACTCCCACACTAGCAAATATGAAACAGATGAATTTTAGCTTTTCCTATTTTTAATAGAGACAACCATTATTTTTCTGATTCATTAAAAAATAGATTTGGCATTCTAAACTCTTGGCCACAAACAACATAAAATAAAATAAAAATTAAATCAACATCAATTACGGTTCCAGAGACCTACAGGTCTAAGAGACAAGACATTCAAAGCCCAAACTGTAAACTTGGAGTCTTTTAATCATTCACAGAAACAGAGTTCTTAGGGAAGTTCTTCTTTAGAAGGTGATCTACTCCCACAGTCCCCACAGGTCACTGGGGTTTGGGACCTGAAGCACACTGCAGTTGATTTTAATTGCCACGATGATGCATAGGGAGAGATGTGATATCTGGGGTAACTGGCTTCTAAACAATGAGGGGCTTTAAAGATTAGAGTCAACACTTTAAATTGCACTCACGACTGAATAGGAAGCTAGTGCTGACCATAGACTGCAGGTGTAATATTCTCCATATGTTTTGAAACTTGTAGCTGCAAGAGATCAAGCCCTCTGCATCACACGCAATAAAAACTCAAGGACAGTGTGTGTAACATTGTATTTTGAAGGTTACAAGCACAAGGATCCTGATGTCAAATAACACAAACATATTGTGGCAAGTGTTCTTAGATGTAAAATGCCAGTCAGAGAAATCGGGGAATATCTGTGAGGCCTGCTTAGCCAAAGGCAAGCAGATCGTTGGAGCTAAATGTACTTTGAATACCTGAAATGCTGGCCTAGAATTGGATTGGTCCATAGCTCCTGATGTTACCTGATAACAGTAAGAACACTGGATGCATCAAGAGCTGGCTAGACCCATTATTTCAGGTATGAGAAATAATGCTTAGGCGGCATACCTAAATTAGAGTTCACTGAACACTACGAGATTGAGGTAGAAAATCTTAAAATAAAATAACTTGTTCAGTGATCACAGTATCCTAAAGAAAGAGCACATCCCTACAAGTAGACAGTCCCTGGTGAAGTAATATTGATGCAAAAATCAAACAAGCCAAAAGTAACCCTGCCGATGTGAAAGAAAATTTGCCATATAGTCTAGTTTTGTTTGAGCCACTGACATATGGGAAAATTTATGTAGTAAAGTTTATGCTTATAAAGTTTCAACTTATATTTAGTTGGGGAAACAATTTATTATACCAAAAAAAAAAAAAAAGCATAAATGTATGACAGATGGCAATGCTTTTTTTTCTAATCTTGGCAGGGTCCCTTTTTAGCTGAACCGGCTCTCACTCCTTAAAATTATGAACATTGTCATTCACACCTATTTTCTGAAATTAAACAGGCCAATTCTATGATGAAACATCCTATAAATTTGGTTCCTGTATAATGTCTTCCCACTTTTGTCATAAATTACCTGGAGTGCCACTTTCCTTGGAATAATGAAATAGACCCAAAGTAGGCAAGAGGCATAAAACTTTCATTTCAAATTCTCTAAATCAGTTTTTAAAAATTTTCTACATAAAAAAAAAATCTTCTGTGAAATCTTTCATTCTGTTAGGACTTTTACAAAGGAAAGTGTCAAAGATTACCTTGCAAGTACATTCTTCGCGTCCTGAAATCTTTATTTTTGACGTTGAAACAATGTACCCTTCCTTTAAATCATTTGCTAAGTTATAATTTATGTTCATAGATGTCTTAGTGACATGGTTCATTTTCTGAAAAATGAGCAAAAATTTCCATAGGTGTATCTGACTGTAAGCAGACTAATTTATTGTATTACTTTAATAGGCAAACCACTTCTTTAAAAGGAAGTTTATTAACTTGATATTCTTTATCAAGTGAAAGAATGTACTGTATATGCAGGTGGAGGGCAAGGTGAAGCCTGCAAGTGGATGGGTAATGACTAAATGCATTCTCCCTCCCTTCTGGAGCCTAACCTCAGAGCAAAGATTAGATTGTAGCCAAGGGTTACATCCACCCTACTTGAAAGTAACAAGGTTGTTTTCTCAGACAATTGTGGGAAGGCTGGCTACCCTCAGGTTTATCAAAAGCGGACTCTCAAATGAAAGTTATCAAAAACGTTAGAGTACCAAACTCTAGTATTTCAGCAGCTTAAGAAAATAAAAGTCTATTTTTCATGCACTTAATAGTCCCAAACAGTGTCTTTGGCAGAGAAGATCAGGGATAAAGGAGACTTTGGAACCTCCTTGCCACAGCATTCAGAAATTCAAGGCTTTTATTGTCACCCCAATATCCAGGCAGATCAGGAAGCGCATGAATGATGCTTGGGAGATACTTTTAAGGGCCAGGCTTGGATGTGGTGATTTATCACTCTGCTCATGTCCCATGCCGAGAACTCAGTCACAAGTTTCCATCTAAGGATAAAAAAGGCTGAAAAATGTCTGATTCTCATAGTAGGAGGAAAGAAAATGAAATGTTTGGTGAGCCGTTAGTTACTTTTTTCCACAATATCTGTCACAGAAGTTTTATTGCTGCAAAAATTGGGGCTAGACAGCTGTCACTTATAAGACAAAGCTAGTGACATTTTCTCAGGAATGTTAAAAAACACTTCATTTTACTTTTTTCTCCTTATTCCATTTTCCCCTTCATTTCTCTTTTTTTTTTTTTTTACTTTTTTTAATGTTTTATTTATTTCTGAGAGCGAGAGAGAGAGCGAGTGTGAGCAGGGGAGGGTCAGAGAGAGAGGGAGACACAGAATCTGAAGCAGGCTCCAGGCTCCGAGCTAGCTGTCAGCACAGAGTCGTACGCGCGGCTTGAACCTACAAACCGTGAGATCATAACCAGAGCCGAAGTCAGACGCTTAACCGACTGAGCCGCCCAGGTGCCCCTTCATTTCTTTCTTATTCTTATCTGCAACCTATTTTATTAATCATCTGCAAGTGATTTGGCTGAACTGATTGTCCATAATGTTTTATTTTGAAATCTGTATTCATATTCAAGAAGAAAGAAAATTAGTAACATAGCATGACATGCATAAACATGAGTTAATTTTTTTAATAAAATCTAACTGGAGGGCCAACAAACTTTTTACTGCTTTTCTAATAAAAACACAAGACTCTTTTCCCAAACACTTTAAAGCTATGGGAAGAATTATGATCAAATGAAGAATGATGTAATAAATGATTACTTTTTTTTGCCTCTAAGCAATCCATCTTTATATTCAAGCTCCAATCCAAAGACAGTTTTCATGTTATAAAGAAAATTTTAATGAAGGACAAAATTTTGGAAAAATTTCTATGATAATATATCAGTGGCAGCCTAGGTAGTTGCCATAGAAACCCTGAGGAAAATCTCTTTCTGGCACAGAAAGATTCCTCTGGATTCACTGTGCATCAGACATTTAATTCTCATGACAAGAAGAGAGGGCTTCTAGATAGGACTTGTGACTAGGCTGCATGGATCTAGTCCCTCTCACAAGGGAAATACACATTTGGCAACAAGAAAGGAAAGGTTGACAGTTTTTGTAAATTTCCTGTGAAAAGACTGTTTCTAGAAATGGTGCTTCCTCTTTAGTATCTGTATTAAAGAATTGGGTGGGAGGAAAAACTTTCCCCAGGTAGGTCCACATTATGAATAGGACTTGAGAAGCAGCAGTATTTTTTTAGATATTTCTAATGTTTACTTTTGAGAGCCAGAAAGACAGAGTGTGAGTGGAGGAGGGGCAGAGAAAGAAGGAAACACAGAATCCAGGCTCCAAGCTGTCAGCACAGAGCCTGATGTGGGGCTTGAACTCACGGACTGAGAGATCATGACCTGAGCTGAAATCAGACGCTTAACCAACGGAGCCACTCAGGTGTCCCAAGCAGCAGCATTTTTAAACCTGCTCCCCACCCCACCCCAAACTGAAGTAAGATAGTAGGGGCCAGATATCATGAGGGTCCCCGCACACATTTCTTCAAAGAAAGCAATAAAAAGAGTTAGAACATCTTCACCTGTAGGAGGTCAGCTGACAGGTTGTGCTGAATGGAATTAAGCTGCAGGCTCGTGATGAAATTAAGCATCACCTTAGCCATCCCTGGTCCATTAGGATAATAGAAGCATCTCACCTGCAGGCAAGTGCAGGGTTTGGGAGGAATAGTTAAGCATTGCATTTTATAGGTACTAAAAACAAAACACCTCTGGTTGAATTCTACCCCCCGTCTGCCCTTAAATTAGTCTTACTGCAATAAAAAAATAAATAAAAGTAATAAGTCTAGTCCCCCTCCCCCCAAAAAAGGGGTATCTCTCATTTTGGCAGTCCTAAAACAGGTGTTGTAGAGGTTACTTAAGCAGGATGGATCTGAGATTCAGGGAATCGGGCTTCTAACTCTGGTGCCATCAGTCATACACTGTGGGACTTGGAATAAGGCTGTTGTAAGAATTAAAGGAGACAACTATGTACAAGGTATAGCCAGTGACCATGAGACAGGAGTGGTTGTTATTACCATTATTATTATTACTCTCGTTAGTATTTGGGGGACTCTGATCTTTTAGGTAGTGGTGAGTGTGGAGTTGTGGGGGAGGGGGAGATTCTACTTCCCAGTGGAGGACAATTTGAAAGAACTGGGGCTGATTAGGCAGAGAAGACGATTTAGAAAGACGTTAATCCTGACTGCACTTATATAAAGGGTTGCTTTTATAAGCGATCCGACTGGGGAGACGACCCAAGACCCAAACAGAGGATGGAGGTCCGGGAGATAAATTTGGCTTCACATAGGAAACATTTGGGGCAGGTTAGAATCGAGGAGAAAACGGCATGGAATGCCTCTTGAGGGAGGCAGTTCTCCGTTTTACGTTAACCAGGATGGAAGAAATTTTGGTGTTGAAGTCGTGGACAGGATTCCAGGGATTTTGAGTTTCTAGACAAAACCTCGGACTACAGAGGCTCCAAGAAGCAGCAGAGTGAAGGCAAAGCGAGTAAAAGGAAGCCAGACAACCTCGAGGCCAGCCTCGTCCTGAGCCTCCCCATCTCGCACAGTTTTCCCCCTGGAAAATCTAAAATGTAACCTGGGAGTCCAGCCTCGGCCTCAGAGTTGCCTCCAGCTGGGAAGCCCCGTTGCTATGGCGACGGGAGCGGTTGGCCCGAGGATTCAGAGCAGGTTTGGGGGAGGGGAACCGCATTGGTTCAGGGATGAGGCGTGGCTTCGGTTACCATGGCAGCGGGGACGCTTAGTCTGGGCCTGAGACCAGTTTAGAAGCCGATGCACCTCCCGTCCTTTGCATGGCACCCAAGAAAGAGAAAGGCGGGACTCTGAACGCCAGTTCGAAGATATGGGAACCCTCGCTCATCGCTGCACACTTCAATCAGGTGAGCCCAGAGCCCTGAAAGTCCTCTCGGACCCCGGCAATGCCAAAGCCCCACCAGACCCTCCGGGCAAGGCAGCCAGGCTCGCCGGCTTTTCCATACGCCACCGCCGCTTAATTCCGCTCTCCTAGGCCTGGGGGTTCCGCACACTAAACGCCCCACACAGAGTGGGGGTTACGCGAACAAGGAAGGGGGCACCGGGTGAATCAGTGCGATTTCAAAGGGTGGAGAAACCTGTGTGAGGGGGGAGGGAGGTGGTGTAGCTCTGGCACCTCGAGATCCTTTGCAGCGAAGTCGCCTAGATGGCACTCCAAAATGACACTGGAGTTGTCTTTATGAACGGTTTGCTTTCTGCTGACATCTGAAGGAAGCATCCGGTCAAATCATCCTAGCCGGGCCTGTAGTCAGTAAGGCTTACTAAATGCTGTAGGAAGAGAGACCTGGAGTAGTAAAGATACCGACGTATTTAATACAAATGAACCTTCTGCAGAGAGGAAAAGACGAGATTCCTCTGCAATGCCCTGATACCACAACACCAAAGTTGTAATATAATTTGAAGGTATTGTAAGAGACAGAGTACTGAGGGGCTGGGTGCTAGACTCACCCATAGGGTAGCAAAAAGGCGCCAGGCAATCTATAACCCACTGGCCACATGACAAATTGCACCACATCCCAACCAGACTAGCTCCCCACCCCACTCTTTCCCACCAGCATTTAGTTGGTTGGGGAGCCCAATAGCGCTTGTCACCTGCTCCTGGGAATACACTGCTACACTTAGTTGCTTCTAAGTCCAAGAGGACATTTGGATGGAGAAAGGTTGATTCTGGGACTTCTGGGCTGCCATTCATTCCAAAGTACTTTAAAAACTGGAAAAACACTTTTTTCCATTTTCTATGTGTACATACAGTGCACTAGAGAATCAACACTTAAAGGAAAAACACATCCAAAATCTTATGATGCCCTCGTGAGAAATTCGTACTTCTGCGTCCTTATTTTCTACTGTAATTGGTTTTTTTTCCCCTAAGAACGGTAATTCTGTCTGATGAGTAATTCTACCTAATGAAGAATTTCATGAAAGTGGCTAAGAGGCTGCTGATGACATGACATCATGGAATTTGACGTTATTTCTATAATGTTAAGAATGAAGGATGTCGGCTCCGTAATTCTCAGTTACATTCTCAAATTCTCAAAGATGTTTTTCAAAATACTCTGTAAAAGCACCCTCTCTTTTGCTTTTATAAGTCAGCACTGGCCAAAATAACTTTTTCTCCACTTTCTTTGAGATTGTGTAGGCCAAGTTTGGGCTTGGAGTGAAGCTTTCTGCTTGAATTATAAACTGCTGAACAACAGAATTTGATGGAGGTGCTGACACTGCATTAGCTTTAGTGTTGCAAATATGAAGCTATAATTTTCCTAGTTGAATGGAAAACCTACAGACAGTATTTTTCCTTATGGCTTGAAAACCTGAAATAATACTCAGCCTTCTCAGTTCTGCTCAAACAGTATAATTTCAATAAATCTTATATATTAAAAGAAAGAATTTGAACCCAAAGTAATGTGTAGTTTTAACAACAAAGGCTGAACTTCTTCAGTTTGGTGGAATACATGTATTTTAAGGGCAGAGGAAGACAATTCCCCTTTACCTCCTCTCCTATTTTTTTTTCTCAGTTTGATTTCATGTCTGCTCCAAGAGGAAAGTTCTGGATTAATTAACCCAGCAGTCCAGTGCTCAGAGGCGTGACTTAACCACCAATGTAATAGATTCTGGATTGAGGTTAAAGAGGACTTATAGAGGTGTTATCCCTGACTCCTAGGGTTTAGCAAAGTGCTTTGCACATAGTAGGTGCTCAAAAAATGCTTTACCTTAGCACCCAAAGTTTCTTTCTGTACAGTTGCTATGCAGGGAAATATTGTGTGCCAGTATGTATAGTTGAGTGCGTGTGTGTCCTTCTCAGTGTTCCATAAGCCAGTTTAGAATTAACTAATTAAAGAATCGACACGAGTAATGATTTTGAACTTCCATACACATGGAGCTACACTACACTTTAATGAGAATCAGTAAGTTCACAATCTGGTTTCAGTGAATTTACCTCGTATCAGTATTTTGGGCTGTCCTTTCAGGCTGGAATAATTGCTAATTTTTTAGTATGTTTTAGTTGGTCCTAAAACACAAAAGGATAGCAAATGATACAAGGTAGTCTGTTACTAAGCACTGAATGATTAGGTAAAGAGTAGACTAAGCACTAAATGACTAACTAGAAGTTAGGAAGATGAATGTGGGCTGGGATGGTCAGGAAATGTTTTATCAAATTACTTGGCTTTAACTAGGCCCTAAAGAATGGGTAGACTTTGAGCTGGTAGAATGAAGGAGGGTGATTATTTTATGTAGGGTGACCAATATATGCATTAAATAAATCTGGGACATTTAAATTCAGAGAGAAATGTGGATTAGACTGTTTTGGCATACATTGCTCCTAAACTAATCCCACCAATCAAAACGTCATTTACTAACTTTGCTATCCAGGTATTGAAACATTTATCTTATTAATATAAGATATAATTATAAGTATAATATAATAGATATATATTATTAATATGTATAATTATTAATATAATTAAGATATAATTATTAATATAAAATATTTAGGCATGTTGGCAATAAGATTATAAAGATTATAAAAATACATCTTAGTGTGGGCTTGTATGTGGCATAGACCTTATGATCTCCAGCAGCATTAGGGAGTTAAAGATGCTTTTAAAGATAAACTAGGGGCACCTGGGTGGCTCAGTCAGTTGAGCATCCGACTTCAGCTCAGGTCTTGATCTCACCGTTTGTGGGTTCAAGTCTTGCGTCGGGCTCTGTGCTGACAGCTAGCTCGGAACCTGGAAGCTGTTTCAGATTCTGTGCCTCCCTCTCTCTCTCTCTGACCCTCCCCTGCTCGCGCTCTCTCTCTCTCAGAAATAAAACATTAAAAAAAAGATGAACTAAAATCTTAACACAACTGTCAAGGCAGCCCCTACTGGCCACAGTGAGAGGGAAAGGTGTTAAGTTAAGCCCTCAAGGACCGAAGGTGCTATTTGGAAACCTTCTGGTCTAAGATATTTTTATTTGTACTTTTTTATCGTGGTAAAATATAATAACGAAATTTGCCATTTCCACCATTTTTAAGTGTACCGTTGGTGGTATTGAGTACATTCATGTTGTTGTTTAACCATCACCTCCATCCCTCTCCAGAACTCTTTCCCTGACTACACCCATGAAAGAATTCCCCATACCTCCCTCCCCCTAGCTCCTGGCAACCACCATTCTATTTTTTGTATCTGTAAATATAATGAAATATTTCATTGTAAATGTATTCATCCAGTGCTTGTCTTCCAGTGACCAGAAGCATAATGTCCTCAAGGTTCATTCATGTTGTAGCATGTATTAAAATTGCCCTGTTTCTAAGGCTGAATAGTATTCCATTGTATGTACAGAATACGTTTTATTTATCCATTCACCCATCGACAGGTACTTCTAACTCTTGGCATTGTGAATAATGCTGCTATTAATAGGAGTATACACACTTACAAAAAGAATATGAGTGTCCAAAAATCTGCTTGAGTCCCTACTTTCAATTTTTTTGAATTGGAAAATTCCCACTGGAAGTGGGAATTGCTGAATAGTATGGTAATTGTATGTTTAATTTTTTGATGAACCGCCATAACATTTTCCACAATGGCTATACCATTTTATATTCCCACCAGCAATGCACAAGGGTTCCAATTTCTCCACAGGGTCAGCAGTACTTTTAAAATTCTGGGGGTGGAGAGAGAGAGACAGAAAGAGAGAGAGAGATTCAGCCGTCCTGATGAATGTGAAGTAGTATTTTAGTGTAGTTTTAATTTGCATTTCCCTAATGATTAGTGATATCAAGCATCTTTTTTATGTACTTCTTGGCCATTTGTATATCTTCTTTTTCCCACATTTTTAATGGAGTCCTTGGGTTTTCTTTACTGTTGAATTATAGGACTAATTTATATTCTGGATATTAACCTTTTATGAGTTATATGATTTGCAAATACTTTCTTTTATTCCATAGGCTTCCTCTTCATTCTGTTGACAGTGTCCTTTGATGCACAGCATGTTTAATTTTGGTGATGTTCAATTTATCTGGTTTTTCTTGTGTTGTCTAGGCAAGAAAGCACTACCAAACCCAGTGTCATGATGCTTTTCCTGTGTTTTCCTCTAAAATTTTTATGGTTTTAGTCCTGCATTTAGATGCGTGGTTCATTTTGAGTTAATTTTTGTATATGGTGTGAAATATATGTATATATATATATTTTTTTGCATGTGGATATCCAGTTTTCCCAGAACCAATTATTGAAAAGGCTGTCCTTTCTCATGGAGAAAGGGTGGGGCAAGGGAGAGTATAAGAGCCAAAAAAAAAATGTCCTACCTTATTGAATGTGGCTTTTCCTTCACTGGGCATTGCTTGGTGCTTTAGGTCTTTGACTGGTTTCAGTGTTTCTATAAAGTTATTTCAGTCTGTCTCAAGTTGTTTTTCCTATGTTTCCAGAGGGCACAGAGGGCATGTAACTGCCTAGTCTGCCATTTTTTTTTTTAATGTCCCTGTGGTCTAAGAGGGCTTGTAATCAATTCTGATCTTCCCATTTCTTCCAAGCCTAGTGTAAGACACGTGACACTGAGAAAGCGGATATTATGTAGAAACTTTGTTGGTGACAATTTAGGAAGACTTTCCACAGTTGTCCAAACAATATAGCCATTCCCTCTAGGAGCTTACAGATTGCACAAGACCTGCCTTTGGGTAATGTCACATGGCTTCAAAATGAGTGGGCTCCGTGTTTCAATTGGAATTTCGTGTTATGGTCAGAGCTTTGGTATCAACATGGGTTAAAAGAACCTCACAATGTTTTCTTTGTTAAATGACAGTGTGATAACACTATAGAAAATATTCAAAATTCAGATGCAAATCCATTTTTATTTCTTTAAGATGTTATGAACATGCCTCTCAGATGTGTTCTTCATGGTTCCAGGTTCCCCACAAGTTTGTTTGGGTTGATTTAGATATCTCACAGAGTTCTGGAGATTTTGCTAATTTTAATTGTTAAGCCCTTTCATATTTTCAGATTATCTGGGGATGGTTATTTCTTTGTTCCTGGTTTAAGGCCTCATTTTTTAAAGTTTATTTTTATTTATTTTTGAGAGAGAGAGAGTGAGCAAACAAGCCAGGAAGGGACAGAGAGAGGGAGAGAGAGAATCCCAAGCAGGCTCCATGCTATCAGTGCAGAGCCTGATGCAGGGCTTAGTCTCCTGAACCATGAGTTCATGACCTGAGCTGACATAAAGAGTTGGATGCTGGGGGCACCTGGTTAAGCATCCAACATTGGCTCAGGTAATAATCTTATTGTTCTGGAGTTTGAGCCCTGTGTCAGGCTCTGTGCTCACAGCTCAGAGCCTGGAAACTGCCTCAGATTCTGTGTCTCTTCCTCTCTCTGCCCCTCCTCTACTTATGCTCTGTGAAATAAATATTTAAAGAAATTTTGTTTAAGAGTCAGACACCAAAGCAACTGAGCCACCTAGGTGCCCCTAAGGTTTCATTTTTATGCAGCCTTAACTCAAGAGACCATCTTTCGGCATAGCAACTGTTCCATTTGCTTACTATGACCCACCAGAAAGAAAAAAAAAAAAGAGAAAAGTTTATGGCAATCCATATACCCCTTAACCCAGTCAGCTTTGCTATTGCAATTCACTGATTTCATTTGTAATTATGATTTTAGTTCCCTAATGCCCAACTTGAGGGACTAGACATTTCTTGTCATTTGCCTTGCATTTATCATTAAGATTTTACTTCTTGATTAATACTTCAATCCTTCTTTAATATAATTATATACTTAAAAATATTTGGGGGCACCTGGGTGGCTCAGTTGGTTAAGCGGCTAACTCTTGATTTCTACTCAGGTCATGATCTCATGGTTTGTGAGTTTGAGCCCACGTTGATATTGCAGAGCTTGCTTGGGATTCTCGATCTCTCTTTCTCTCTCTCTCTCAAAATAAATAAAAGTAAGAAAATTTAAGATATTTGGGAATATCTACCATAATGTATTGAGGTCCTTACTGAGACTCAGAAGGTCTTGCTTCCAATTTCTGTATTTTCATTTTCAGTGTATGTCTTTATACATTGATATGTTTGATGCAAGGCACCTGGATGGCTCAGTCAGCTGAACCTCCAACTTCAGGTCAGGTCATGATTTCAAGGTTCATGAATTTGAGCCCATATCTGGCTCCCTGCTGTTAGCATGGAGCCTGTTTCAGATCCGTCTTTCTCTCTGTGCCTCCCCCACTCATGCTCTCTCTCTCAAAAATATATAAACATTTAAAATAAAAAAAGAAATGCATGACACCTTTCAAGTAAGTAATAATATTTGCATCAAAGACACAAACTGAGGCCATACACGGCAGTGCTGTCCTTTGCTATGCTTACTTAGAGGTAGAGACTCCTTGGGTATTTGTGCTAACAACCCTTTCCATTTCATACCACTGAGGATCTAAGTATTTCAAGGTCAAGACATTCAGTGATTTATCTACCTTAATTTGGCTCTCAGCTTTATCTTATAACTTAGTGCTTAGTTATGGAATGTCTTGAATTATGTGTATCAATTCATGTGTTGTAGAGCACAAGTATAATATGAGCTGCTTGACAGGAAAATCATATCTCTTACTCCTTGGACCCACATCATTATGATTTGCATGATTCTAAGCACATGGTACCACACTCAAACTATATTAATAGAATTAACTCAACAATCTACTTGGAAATATGAAGAAATTTATATTGTGGAAACCAGGACAATTAGTAGACCAAAGAGATGTATTCTAAGAGAAGAAGGGACAGAAAACATTCACATAAAAGAACATCACAGGAGATATGTAGCATGATTATGACAGTGCCCAGAAAATAATTATGCAATGATACTGTTTCACTTCTCAGATATTTCAGCTGCTGGCCAGGAGGCATTCAATTGAAAGTTCTTCCTAATATTTAGTTAGTAATGTCTCCTTATTATACTCCAGTTGAGGAATGATTTTTTTCTCTTATTACCTGTACCTTAGTAACACTAGGTGAGTTGTGCACATTTGAAAAATAGTCATAGAGTTTCTTAGTCTTGGACAAAGTTTATAATTCTTGTAAAGGTGTAATAAGGTGGATAAGGGTTCAAGATAGGTATTGCTGAAATTTTAACATCCCAGACCCCTTAAAGTTATAAAACCTATAGATATTAGGATTATAATAAAATGAGTTTAAGTAAGTTTGGGGGGAGGGGAAATGTTCAACTGAAATGAAGTGCTTGAACCATTACGAATGTATTTTATCAAAAAGGGAAATACATCTTATTGGGCAGAATCCTTAAGCAGTTTTTGAGAGGCAGTGAAGGCTTTTTCAACTTTTTTGATCTTAAACAGTGAGCTATTTCTCATGTTAATGTGTATTTAAGACTTACTGGAAATACTCATAATATGAGCTGAAGACTGATGTCTGGCAGCGAGCATATTTCTGAAATGGGGTTGGTTTTTATTACTATATTTTCTGAAATATGCTTTCATTGATATTTACAAAACAAATTGCCAGTTCACACAAAGGTTGTTTTAATAAAAGCCAACAAAAACAACTGAGTTGCTAGGAAGAATGTTAAGAGGGAAATGGACTTTTCATAACCTCACATTATAATTTCTCTTTTCTGGACAAAAATGTATTATTTGAATGAGTTTGGAACCGAAAGGAATTAGTATGTCAAAATATCTACCTAGATGTTATATGTGATCACTTTTATGACCAATGAAAAATATTAAATGTAAGTAAAATGTAAGTGTTGCCAATGTGAATTTGGCAACACCCTAGGAAAATGTTAGTTAAGAAATCATGAATGTTGACCATGTTTCAACTCTAGCCCTAGACACTATCATTGGCTCCCAGTTACCCATGGGATAAAATCCAAGATGTTCTGCCTGGCTTTCACGGCCCTGCCTAATTTGGCCCTTCTCTGCCCATCCATCTTTTTCTCTGTCTACTCCAGGTGAATGGTCTCCATGGTTATCCCCAAGCACATACTGACTGACTATACCCATGCAGGTTCCTGGCCTGAAGAGCATTCAACTCCCTCTCTTTAAAATCCTCCCTTATAACCATGGGGTCGGGTAAGGGGAAAAATAGTTGGGGAGAGGGAAGGAGACAAACCATGAGAGTCTCTTGAATGCTGAGAACAAACTGAGGGCTGATGGGGGAGGGGAAGAACGGAAGGGGGGTGATGGGCATGGAGGAGGGCACTTGTTGGGATGAGCACTGGGTGTTATATGGAAACCAACTTGACAATAAACTATAAAAGAAAAAATGTTTAAAAATAAAATAAAATCCTCATATCTTCCAGAAAGGAGCTCAAGTCACATAGTTCTGACTGTGACTGTTCTCCT
Source organism: Hyaena hyaena (assembly GCF_003009895.1). NCBI lineage: Eukaryota > Metazoa > Chordata > Mammalia > Carnivora > Hyaenidae > Hyaena > Hyaena hyaena. Next base: position 368,136 of record NW_024081833.1, read on the forward strand.
TCTACTAAACTAATCCAGTGATTGTTGGCTTCATAAAATGAGTCCGGGAGTTTTCCTTCGACTTCTATTTTTTGGAATAGCTTGAGAAGAATTGGGATTAATTCTGTTTTAAATGTCTGGTAGAATTCCCCAGGGAAACCATCAGGTCCAGGGCTCTTATTTGTTGGGAGATTTTTGATCACTGATTCGATTTCTTCACTCGTTATGGGTCTGTTCAGGTTTTCTATTTCTTCCCGTGTGAATTTTGGTAGTGAGTGTGTGTTTAGGAATTTGTCCATTTCTTCTAAGTTGTCCAATTTGTTGGCAT